>NC_141352.1:312500-697500 GCF_057382095.1 Aulonocara sp. 'chitande type north' Nkhata Bay | reverse complement strand
TCACAACCTGCTGCTGGCTTTTTACAGTTCTGCCTCTGTCATCATAGAAACATAAGACAAAAGAAAGATTGGCCCCTGCCATAGCCTCTAACTATCTGCTGGAGGAAAACAAAACGAGGTGACAGGCTGGTTAAATGTTGCATGTCTGCAAAAGTTGTTGAACTAGCAGGCTTGTCGAGGAGGTTAGGGCGTCACGTGTCCAAGCTGTTTACGCTCCACGGTGTAGGTTGGAGGTTTGCTGGTAGAGGTCTGGGAAAGAGATTACATCCCTTTAAGCTCTGCACAGGTGGGCCTTTAGGTTGGACTGGGAGCACGTGGAATGTGTGCCATCCACAACAAAAGCTCAGTGAACAGCTCTCCTTATATGCCTTTAATAGGTCAATCTTCATTTTGTCTTAAAGTCACCAGCAGCCTTGTACCTTCTCTTTTCCAATCCCAACATAAGCGTATAAAGATGTTTACCCAGCATTTTTCTCTCTTGAACAGAACCACTTCGGTCTGTTGAGTCTGTCTTGGCTTTTCTTGTTCCACGTTCTCGAACTGATCCAACAGCTACAACGGCCACGCTTCACTGCAGCGGTTTCAGTGGCTTAACAGCTCTGTACCGAGTAGAGCAACTCACACTCACCCCTGCTTGTTTTTCAGTTTATTTCTTTGTGAACTAACACGTTAAGGCTGGAGTAGGAGTCAAATAAAGCATTCGGCTTGACGCAGTGATTGGGGAAAAGAGCTCGCACTTGATGACAGTGCCTCCTCTGGTCTCTTAAGGCAGTGCAGAAGATGATCTCAGTGAAGGTGAAAATCTAGGCACTAAATTCTTTCATCAATACTAAAGTGGGCATGTTTATCAGATTGTGTTGATTGGACCAGACACGTTCCATCAGACACTTCATTTCAAATACACAACTTTTCTTAATGTACAAGTATATTTGATTTTCACGGTGGACATTTTAATGCATGGTTTAACTCTGATGTCCAGTGGCTACCTTTTGGGAAGCTGTTGGGTTTCTCCTTATAACATTTCTAGGCTTGACCTGGAGGATCATCTTACTGCTGTGATGATCACACTAGGCCCATAAGCTGTCCTGGTGTTTGGTCATGAAACTTGGATTTTTAAATATTTGTAATTTCTTTTCATTCATCCATCTGTTCCCTTTTACTAACCTTAGCAGGGTTGCAGGGGTGCTGGAACGTATCCCAGCTACCATAGGGCGAGAGTCGAGGTGCAGGTCACAGGGAGAGATAGCTAACACACCTGTGGGCAATTTAGATTCACCAATGAACCCATTAAATACATGACACTGGACAGTGGGAAGAAGCCGGAGAAAGGATGTAAACTTCATTCGTTTTTAGTTTTGTACGTGCTTGCTTGAAGAAGAATGAGTTTAAAACAGTAGAATTTGGAAACAACCACAGGTACAGTCAAATGCTCTTCAGTATTCTCCTTATAGGAACACTTTGAATGGTGTGCAGAACCCATTTAGTTTGCAGAGGCTTGCTTAATGACGAACACAATTCTGCACCAAGAGAGTTTAATACAATTCATTTTGTCCTCGGTGCTAGCGTCTGAGGGTTCTTAGACATAAGCAGCTCCTTCTGGAGACTAAAAAGGGCTTTTTTGTTCCCTAACACCAGTCACAAAATTCAGGAGATCTCCCAGTTGATTTTAGGTGACCATATTACTTATGAAACCTCCGTGACCATTCTGAAATTGAAGGCGCTCTTGGTCGGTCATTGTTCTTACAGTTGTGCAACCATGTAGAGCAGGGGTGTCAAACTCAAATACACAGTGGGCCAAAATTCAAAACTGGAACAAAGTCGCGGGCTAACATTTATTGAAAAAAAAAAATCTTCAGATTCTCAGATATAAGAATGAATCTCTTCTTATAGACTCAAACAAGTTTTGCTGAAAAACTGAATATGGAACAAGCAAAGCTTAATACTAAACAATATATATATTAGCTGTATAATACCAGTAGGCCAGCTCTGATAGTAATTTGGTATGGCTTCGCGGGCCAAATGTAATTAGGCTGCGGGCCAAATTTGGCCCGCGGGCCAGAGTTTGACACCTATGATTCGTCCCCATACCCGAATCATCAAAGCGTCCTTGTGGTTGGCTGACCGTGAAAAGATGGCGTACTGTCGGTCAAAGCTCCATCAGCACTACAGCTGTGTTACGTGATCGATGCTTTTTGGACCGTGGCCTTCATCACGGTGATGTTTTCTGGAAAGCAATGGGAGTAAACAAGTCCTTTCCCTTTAACACAGTCTGACAGCAAAATGGGTCATCGCTGCTTTGGTCCTCATCACCATTGCAGCCTAGCTAAATATGGAGCTTTGTAAAGTGTGATTAACTTTGCAGAAGTGTCTGTTCTAACCCAGTCCATGGTCTTTCATCAACATTATTGAACTGTTTGTTGCCTAAAACTAACCAAAGAGCTGGAGGAGGTGACCGTGGACCATGTCCCATCTTACACTGCTGCCCTGCAATCTGGCTAAATCCAACCAAAAGTATATGTTTAGTTAAAAAGCCCCAAAATAACCGGAATAAAAAGTCTGAATCGATGTTGGATGCCCAGTGTTAAAGTCCGGGCCACCACACCTCCAGCCTTCAGACTTTGTAGCTCTTTGTCTAAACGGGCACTTGACTTTAACACGAGCCGATACGAAAGGACAAAACTAAAACTCACATTGCTATGAGACTGTGTTGTTTCCTTCATACTTTTAAGTAAGAAGTGTTTGTTTAGTTATTTGGATCATCAACCATGTTTCAAACTGTTAGCAAGAAAACCTGTACCTCATTTTGGAGACTCGCGTTCTGCTTTCTCTCTTTGTAGCTCTCAGTTAAATGGGGAGAGGTGCGCTGTGACGTATAGCCATGCAATCTCAAACCTCACTCCACCGGTCAGTAGCAGCATGGCTCAGCTGTTTGGTGACTCAGACCCATTAAAGCAGCACCGTAGAATATGCAGCCTTTCCACGTTTTACTTCGTGTACACGTCGGGCCTGTTTTCCTGCTTTGTGCGGATTGATGGATGGCCACAACAGGGAGGTGTCGTGAACTATGCCAGCAGCTTCAAACCATGCACTGACAGCTACAGCTGCGAATGTATCAGTCATCTCAGAGTCAACATCCCAACCCGAGCACAACCTGCATATCTCAGCCCAAACTTGTGTCTGCAATCGTGCAGATATCGCCCGTCTCCTTCTCTCAATATGCAAAGCCGGGCTCGGTGGCGTCTGCCCACAGAGTCCCGTTGGATCACACATGTTCAGAGACCTACCTATGCTAGCAGCATCTATACACTGTGACCGCATTAGGGTGACGTGCTCCTCTCCTGAGTGCCCTCCATCATCTCACAGACCAGAGGAAGGCGGTGTGGGTCACTAAAGGGCTCTGCCTCTGCTTGGAACAAACCTTTTCCAACCTGGTTTAATACTGCAGCGTGGCCTCTTTGGCAGCAAAGGTAGTAGAAAGCTTTAACATGTTTTATTTGGTGCCTAAGTTTGACTTTTGCTTTTGATCTGCAACGACGAGACTGCATGTGTCTGCATAACCCGCTTCATAGATGTCATCCAAAAGCTGAACGTGATCTGTAAAAAGCATCCAGTAATTAAAGTGTTAAAAAGGACACTTAATCAAAAAGAAAATACCTCTTTGAAAGACCAATGTATTTTTACCTCACTGTATATATTCCTGATTTGTTTACTCCGACTTTGCAATTGATCTGTTTTTGTTTCTATGAAATGCTTAAAGATTGGTTTCTTCTTTTTCATGGTACTTTTCTGTCACATGGCGCTGTAATGTGTTAGTGTTGTGAGCGAGCAGTATACTCTCCTTCCTCTGTTACCGTGCTCTGTGTGTGACCTGTCGCTTGTGTTCTGCGTGAACTGTATAGTCGATGCGCTTTACAAATGTCCACGCCCTCTTCTCTGGTTACAAATGCCTTGTTCAGTATGGTTTTGTTTTTTTGTTGAACAAAGGAGGGGAAAAAAAGTGGAAGTGGGACGCTGGAAGAGTGGGGTGAGACTGTTGAGCAGAAACCCCTGAACTGTGGAGGTCACCTCAAAACTCTCTGGATTTCTAGACGTATGTTATAATCTTGAAATGTTTATATAGTGTGGAGAGATGAATGAGAGGTCAGCATAGAGCTAGAGGATAGACACATGTTAACTTCTAACGTAGCTGGAGTAGAAAGTGGTGTGAATAAAGGAACCCTGTTTCACTCTCACGTTTGTGTTTGTCAGCTTTATTTGAATGCTGCACACTCGGCGCTCTAACAGCACGTGGAACACATCGTTTAAAGAGCGCGATCATGATTATGTCTAAATGCATGCTCGACCATCCAGGCGAGGACATCCCCAAAGGTTGATCCTGTTCATGTGGACATAGCGTGACTTCTTCAGTCTCAGCTGACTGCAGGTTTCCCCAACCATATAAACAGCACCTCTGCACAATGACTGCAACCAGCAGCACTGATAAACAATGGGCTGGGAGGTCAGTTTGCAGTCAGCTGAGCCTGAAGAAGTCACGCTACGTCCAGATGAACACAATCAACCTTTGCAGTACATAATGACTGCTCCCCCCACAGTTTTTCACATACTGTTAGTGTAATACAGTATTGAGCCAGAGCCACAAAGCCAGACATACTTACACTTTTTACAATTAGTAATCTCAGTCAGTAGTTTTTTTAGACCGTTTTTCTTCTTTGTGTTTTTAGTGTAATCATTTTCAGAGAAATCAGACCCATTGCTAATTCGAGCACCTAACTCTTTAAGTCATCTTTAGGTGATTCTCAAAGAGCTGTTAGTAGACACAATGGATGAAACTGAACAACACAGGAAGGCTGAGCCCCTAAAACTCCATAATGAAAACAGTGTCATGGAAATTTGAAGCTGTAAGAGACTGAAATGTATGGATTTGTCTTTGAGCGGACTAACTGGTAATTTCCCCACACTATCAAACACTGTGGCTTTGACATCGAAACACCTGGAAGCTACGAACCATCTAGTCAAAAGAGCACTATTTCAGTATCATGGGTCACGAATGCTTGGATATAAAAACTGTAACAGTGGAAAATATTCAATTCACTAATCAATTCAATTTTATTTATATAGCGCCAAATCAAAACAAGTCTCCTAAAGGCGAAACGTGGCAACATTTTATGAGCACCGGCTCTCAGTTTGAGAGTCATAATCAGTCTTTAGATAAAAATCATGCGTGTACGTGTAGCTATTGTTACAGTCTCTCGTTATTCTGAGCTGTAGTTATCCGTTGTTTATCCTAAACAGTGAAAAGATGAATCGGCTGTTACATCATTTTAAACGCTGATGACTCCAGTGACCATCTGTCATTTATCCCAGCGGATGTATGGGAGTCTTAAGGCTGTAAGAGACCTACTGACATCAATCCAAATGGAATTCTACAGAACATCTGTTTGTGCACCACTTCATCAGTTTTACTGATTATTTTCATGAATGCTTTTGATGGTCCGAGTTCATCCTATGCTAAAGGAAGTAATCATGGGAATGCTCATTATAGTTAGCACTATAATGAGCACAATCAGTTCTTTCCCCAGTTTCAAAATATATCAGCGATTTAGCAAATATAATATGATCTATAAACAGACCTGTCCAGGTGTCCAGTGGTTAATTGCAAGTACCTGGAGGCAGGACCTCACAGCAGAGCATGCGCCATAATGTGTTGTATGTTATTATATGTATTTTGCATTTATTTTATTTACCAACATCAAGAAGTGACAGGCAAAGAAATACCACACCATGGTGCATGTTTACATAAGAACGGTTTATTGATTAAATCTATCCATGAGACTAATGATGGCCCGCTTGAAGCTAGCGCTCCAGTGCGTACCCAAAAAACAACACACTGCAGAAGCACTGTGTCGTTTGGCCAGAGTCACGTCATCAGTGACGTCCGAAGCTTCATTTAGAACACAAGTAATTCAGTGGTTTATAGGAAAGTCAATCATTCGCGGGATTTTGAGTTGATTTTGGTCAATTCATTTTATCTGCTGAAGTGAAAAACTTGAAATGTCCAAAATCATGTTTTCATAATGTAAATATCATTACAGCATATGACTTTAGAAACACTTCCATGTGAATTAAAGCTGATAAAGACTAAAAAAAAAAAAAGTATTTGACACTATACGTACATTACATTGCTACACATTTTAGAAAAATCATTTTGTTTATTGTTTTCAGGTGATAGTCTGCAGGACCCAGGAATACCTGCATATCTACCAACTTGCAGTGCAGTTCCTGCACTCCACAGCCTCTTCTGTTCCATGCGAGAGGATTTTCTCCAGGGCAGGAGAAACTATTTCTAAGAAAAGAAACAGACTCAGCCAGCGCACAGTAACACTAATCCTCTTTTTAAATGTAAATAACAAAAGGGCTACCTGACATAGATCATGTTTTTACTTTGCAAGTTCTTGATTAGGGGTGGGTTTTGATTATCGCCTTTCTGATTACAATCCATGCTAAATTGAATAAAGTGATATTGATTCATTAAAATCCCGTGTCGATTTGTAAATTAAGGTTATTATGCCTGAAACGCCAGCATCTCAGGTTAAACCTCACAACATGTCGTCAAACACCATGCAGCTAAAACAGTAACTGGGAGCAGGTTTACGGATTCTGCATGCAAACGTGAACACAGAGCGCGGACCCGACGCGTCAGAGTCAGATTTTGATGTGTCGTCGGGTCCGCGCTGTGTTTGCCTCTTTTTTTTCGCTGGCTTCTGCAGCTGCAGGTTTCATAACTCTCTGTTTACATCTCTAATTAAGTCTCACATGTGTCAGCTTTCTTTTAATAGATACGAAATTATGGATATATACTGTTAAATGATCAGAATTGTAATATTTCTGACTGAGGCAAAACTTTCCAGATTCCAATCAAATTGAATCGGATCCTGTATCGAATCAAAATGATTCTACAAATCAGTGACGATGCAGCCGTACTCAGCTTCCTAAGCATTTTCCCTTTCCAGTTCACAATCAATCCCACCCCTAGGTCAAAAATATGTATAGGACAATCGGCCTAATCTAATATTTTGTATGAACCTGTCCAGCTGTCCAGTGATTAAATCCACAAGTAGATGGAGGCAGGACTCCACAGCAGGGGCATACTCCATAATGTGCTGTGCATTATCATATGTATATTATATATATTGCTCACTTATTGTATTTACCAACATCAAGGAGTCATGAGCAAAGAAAGGCCACCATAGTGCATGTTTAAATAGGGAAAGTTTATTGATCAAAATGTATTAAGCAAATAAGCATTACAAGCCCCCCCCCAATCTCGAAAAAAAACAAAACAAAAAAAAACAATTGCATGTTCAAAGCAACGCAACGGTGGCCCAATATCAGAGAGAACTCCACTCTCTGGAGTGAGCAGTGATAATTGAGCAGTCTGGTTTTTTATTTTGCAGATTCAAGCTGCTCTTCATAATTTTCACCACCAGATGTCACCGGAGAGGACTGTGTTGAAAAGCTTCGAGTAATGAACCGTTTTTCAATACAAGCTTCAGTAAGCTTCATTTGGCCATCACTACTGCTTCCCTTTCTTACTATTTACTCTTATTGCCACAGACTGCGGAAGTAGACTGTAGGAAGTTGACATAGAGGACCCAAAATGCAGACAAAATAGAACGTGGAACAAAACTTGAATTAACAGAAAGCGAGCCGTTTAATGAGGCTGGTAGAAAAAGGTACAAACAAAGGGCAAGGCAAACTGAAATAAAACTAACATGAACCTAAACTGGGAGAACAAACAACATGAAAGCCCTAGACATGAAACATGGCGTGAACAACAGACAACCTCACAAAGAATGAACAAACACACTGGCTGTATCCCAATTCAGGGTCTGCAGCCTCAACGATCCTCAAGGGCCGCGTACTCAAAGACCGCTAAGGCCAGAAGTGCGAGGCTTGTGAAATGGGACGGTCCAGCCTCCGTCCCGCTGCCCAGGTTGCCTAGCAACCATGATACTAACAGCTGGAAACGTGTCATACAGCTGTGTTTGACAGAGATGAAGGAGAAAATCTTTTGTTCATTTGTTTGTTTCTACATGAGCTTTGATCATTCTCTGTAAGATTAAGCTCAGCTATTGAACGGCGTATATTTTAAAGTAAAGGCTTTAAAACCAAGTTAGTACAAACGTCACTGATGTCACATGACTTTGCCGACATGTGGCCACCAGTAATGTTTTAATGTTCTTCGTTATTAAACATTTGCACATAAATAAGTGACATAATATTCAATACTTACTTTTCACAGTTTACTCTTCGGCCGCTCCGCTTCTGCCGTCTGCGGCAGAATTCTCCACACAGACTGCCGCGCTATGAATTGTGGGATATGTGGGACCACGAAGTCTACACTGCCACAGCCTTAAAATTCAGGGAAAGGAAGGACGCATTTCAGGGCCGCATTTCGAGCAGCCTTTGAATTGGGACAGCCTTCGGCGCACCGCTGTGACGTAATCGGCCTTGAAATGCGGCCTTTAAGGCTGCAGACCCTGAATTGGGATACAGCCACAGACTAAATACACACAAGGGTGATTAGGGGAAGTGGAAGCACATGGGGCAACAGCTGACACTAGTCTGACATAACGAGACAAAGGAAGCAAAGCTGACTACACTGACATAGGACACAGACCTTCAAAATAAAACAGGAAACGAGACGCAGACGCGACAATATAAACTTGACAACATAAGACACGCAGCATGAAACAGGGAGAGGGAAACTCAAATACAGGGGTAGAAAACACAAAGAACCTAATAAACAAATGAACGTACCCTGAAGAACTTAAATATAACATCCAAACAAACGAAAACTCAAAACGCTGGGCCAACAGACCCAGGACCATGACACTTATGTCGTAATCGCCTTACTTAAGCATGGCGAATGGTATTGATGTGGGGGTGGCTGCTGTGCGATTCATTAGCTGGAATGTGAAGGGTTTGAATGGGCCTGTCAAAAGAGCTAGGATTTTTAATCATCTTAAGTATCTAAAATGTGACATTGTATTTCTCCAGGAAACCCACCTGTTGGTAAAAGATCACATCAGACTTAAGAAAGGATGGGTAGGAAAAATGTCTCAGACCCGCAGGGGCGTTTTGTGGTAGTCTCAGGACTCCTGTACCATAAGCCTGTGGTCCTGATAAATATTTATGCCCCGAACTGGGATGATGAGAAGTTTATTGGCAAAATAATATCATTAATTCCAGATATGAACTCAAAACAGCTGATTTTTGGTGGAGACTTGAACTGTGTGATGAACGTAGCACTTGACCGTTCCAGCTCTAAACCTACAAATCTCTCCAAAAAAGCCAAGATATTATCTGTTTTTATGGCCCAAATAGGATGTGTCGACCTCTGGCGGTTTTTATTTCCACAAAGTAAGTCATTTTCTTTTTTCCTCTAATGTACATCATAGTCGAATAGACTATTTCTTCATTGATCAGAATCTTCTCCCCTTCGTCAGGAAAACTGAATATTTAACCACTGTAGAGTCAGATCATGCCAAAAGAAATAGATGACTTTCTCATTTTTAACCAGAAAGACAATGTTTCACCTTCTCTCTTGCGGGAGACACTAAAGGCTGTAATCAGGGGAGAAATCATCTCATATTTGTTTAGAAAAAACAAAATGAATCGAATTAGGCGAGAGGAACTAATTACACCATTTCTATGGTAGATGCTCAGTACTGTCTCTCCCTCTCCTGAGCTTTATAAAAGGAAGCTAGACCTCCAAATACAATATAATTTGTTATCAACCGAAAAAACTGAACGTCTTCTGTTAAAGTCACGAGGTTATGTATATGAGCATGGCGAGCCGCACAGCAAATTCCACAAATACGAAAAGATGATGGTGAGTTAACAATTGACCCCGAAGAAATTAAAGAAACCTTGACTGCGTTTTATTCAAATCTTTATACATCTGAGATTACAAGTGACTGCTCTGATATGGAGCATTTCTTTGACAATATTCAGGCTCCTCTTGTAACAGCGGCCCATAGGACTGAAGCTGAACTTCCACTCAATCATGCAGAAGTGACTACTGCACTAAAGGCGATGCAAAATGGCAAAGCACCGGGCCCTGATGGGTACTTCCACAGACAATGACTGAAGCATCTATTTTCCTCCTGCTGAAATCAGGTAAAGACAGCACAGAGCCTGGTTCATACCGTCCTATCTCACTCCTAAACTGTGATGTAAAAATCTTGGCTAAGGCTCTTGCCCTACGCCTAGAAACTACAATCCATGACGTAATATCTGCTGACCAAACTGGCTTTATCCCAGGCCGTCACTCATTTACGAATGTCCGTCGGCTCCTAAATGTTATCCACTCTCCTGTGTCCGGCGAGGTGCCTGAGGTGGTTATCGCGCTAGATGTAGAGAAAGCATTTGATAGGGTGGAATGGGGTTATTTATTCGCTTGTTTAAAAAAATTTGGCTATGGTCCTAATTTTATCTCATGGATTAGACTTTTATATGCATCACCCAAAGCCTCTATAATCATTAATGGTAAACGTTCACGATATTTTAAGTTGACAAGGGGTACCGGTCAGGGCTGTCCAATCAGCCCATAGTTATTTGCCCTGGCCATAGAGCCCCTCTCTATTACACTCAAAACCTTGCCATCAATTGCAAGTATTTGTAGGATGGATAAAGAGCATAGAGTGTCCCTCTATGCAGACGAGCTGTTAATGTATGTATCTGATCCCGTTTCAAGTGTCCCCCATATCATCCACACCCTAAGCAGCTTTGGCTCCTTCTCTGGGTTTGTCAAGGGGAAATTGTATTTAGTAGTCAGTATAATCTTTTAGTGATATAAGTTTGCATATGGTAGAATACTGCATGTAGTTATTTGTTTTAGGAAATATTTAACCATGTATACTTAGAGGCGTATAATCAATTGTGTAGTGACAGGATGTGTGATCTCTAGCAGGCCGCAGGCTTGGTGTGCACCCCAGGAATGCACCCCCACGTCCTGGGAGCATGAGAGCTCGTACCTTGTTTTATTGTTTTATGGCAGGATTAACGTAGCTACGTCTGCTCTAGTCTAAGTGCTGTAACTGCTGGACTTCCTCACCCTTTTCCTGACCAAGGATGTACCTTTTATGCTTTTATGTTATATGACCCTTTGATCAGCAACACACACACACACACACACACACACACACACACACACACACACACACACACACACACACACACACACACGGAAGTACACTGAACAAAAATATAAACGCAACACCTTTGTTACTGCTCCCATTCCCCATGGGATGGACGTAGAGACCTAAAATTCATTCCAGATACACAATATAACCATCCCTCCCAAACAGTGGTCACAAATCAGTCCAAATGTGTGGTAGTGGGCACATCTGCTATATTGAGATAATCCATCCCACCTCACAGGTGTGCCACATCAGGATGCTGATCTGACATCATGAGTAGTGCACAGGTGTACCTCAGACTGCCCACAACAAAAGGCCACCCTGGAATGTGCAGTTTTGTCTCACAGCAAAATGCCACAGATGCCACAAGCAATGAGGGAGCGTGCAATTGGCATGCTGACAGCAGGAATGTCAACCAGATCTGTCGCCCGTGCATTGAATGTTCATTTCTCAACCATAAGCCGTCTCCACAGGCGTTTCAGAGAATATGGCAGCACATCCAACCGGCCTCACAACCGCAGACCTCGTGTAACCACACCAGCCCAGGACCTCCACATCCAGCAGGTTCACCTCCAAGATCGTCTGAGACCAGCCACCCAGACAGCTGCTGGAACAATTGGTTTGCACAACCAAACAATTTCTGCACAAACTGTCAGAAACCGTCTCAGGGACGCTCAACTGCATGCCCGTCGTCCTCATCGGGGTCTTGACCTGACTCCAGCTCGTCGCCGTAACAGACTTGTGTGGGCAAATGCTCACATTCGATGGCGTCTGGCACGTTGGAGAGGTGTGCGCTTCACGGATGAATCATGGTTCACATTGTTCAGGGCAGATGGCAGCTGAGAATGTCCCAGTTCTTGCATGGCCAGCGAGTCTCAGTCTGGAGGCTGCCCTTGCTAGCAAGAGGTTCTGTGTGTTTCTCTTCTCTGAGTCTTTACTGAAGAAGTGTTTTAGAATATTTTCCCTAACAGGGTTGAAAATGTTTGATTTCTTTTTGATTTCTAAAATAAGCGTATATAATGGTTTTTCATACACACATTGCAATTGTGCTCATAGGAGTGCTACTCAGTCATGTGGAGGTCAAAAGCTTCGTTCAGCGTGACCGACTGAACTGATATATTGAAGGGATGACTTGAAGTATGGAGGGATAAAATGCAAACACACTTACACACATAATTAAGCTAATCCTTTTGATTAGAGAGTCCCAAACGTGGTAGTCTGAACTAACTTTGAATAACTGAACGAACAATTGATAAGCACAGTAGAGTATTAAGGCATAGCAGGGAGAGGTGTTTTGTTTATCCTTTACAGGAGATTTCAGGACCACAGTGAAAATCATGAAGGGGTTGGCAAGAAGGAAGCACCAGACCGAACGGAACCACCAGAAAGGGGCACCCAAAAGAAGCACAGAGAATCGCAGTTTCAGAAAATTTGTTGTTTAGGAAATTAAAAGCTTGTTAAGGTTAAATGTGAGCATAAAAGTAATGAAGAGTAATGAGAGGGACTTTAGTAATAGTTTGCAGGATTTCTATGTTAGGTAAGTTGCCCAAAATAGTGTTAAGGTCAGATATGTGCTACCCCTAAAGGGGGTGGAAAACCAGGAGTAAATTTTTAAAGAGGAAACGGGTTAACTCTATAGCGGATATTTCCAAAGAGTGATAAAAGTAATGTAGGACCTTTTACCAGAAAAAGCTAATTATATCTGTTCTTAGTTCACAGTAGTTATTGAGGGAGTCAGTTAATTAGGTTAACTAAGAGAAATATGGTGAACTTTCTAGGGAAAGGTAAAAAGGGGGAAACTGGTAAGGAATAAACATATTCTTAGTGCTTATTTTCTGAGTATATTGTTTTATGTATTTTAATATTGAAGGCTTGTAAAGCAAGGCCACTTTTGACTCACAAACTAAGTGCTCAGCCAGACTGAAAAACAGGAGGTTGGTGTAGAGCTGTACAAGCATATAAATAAAACAGGAAACCAGACAGAAAACACAGGAACTAGTAACATATAAGGAGTGTTTGTATCGAGGCTGTGTGTGACGTGTAAAGTACCAAAATAACACCTATATGAGACACATTTTAGCTTCTAATGTCAGAGATTCTGCAACTGGCTTTGGGCTGTGCGGGGCTCTCTCTTCCAGAAGATGATTGAATAAAGAATTATAAATGTTTTGACCACTCTGAGTCGGGTTTTCTCTGTTCTACCATGGGGATCAAAGAATCGGGGTTAATAGGGTACAAACTGAACTTCAGTGAAAGCAAATGCTATCCTGTTAATGACCTGGCTCTTCAAATACAGAACAGTCTATACCTTTCAAAACAGCCCAAAACGGCTTTAAGTATCTAGGCATGAATATAACATGAGATTTGCACAATCTCTATGAAGAAATTTTCTGCCCACTACTTGAAAAGGTCAAATCAGACTTAAAGAAATGGAAGCCACTTCATTTATCGTTGGCAGGGAAGGCAAATTGTATAAAAATGAACATACTCCCCAAGTTTCTTTATCTATTTCAGTGTATCCCACTTTACCTTCCAAAATCATTTTTTAAATCTATTGATAAAGCTCTGATCTCATTTATATGGGATGGGAAAAATCCTAGAATACGGCTGGATTTGTTACAGAGGCCTAAAAACCTAGGTGGCTTATCCCTTCCAAATTTCGACCATTAATACTGGGCCTCAAATGTTCAAAAAATAATTTAATGGTTCCACACCCCAGATGAAGATTGGTGCCAAATTGCAGCGGCATCTTGCATTTCCACCTCCCTTAGAGCCTTGGTCACCTCCAGCCTTCCAGTTTCCTCACGGCAGCACACCACCAGTCTTATAGTTATTAACACCCTCAAAATATGGGTTCAATTTCGAAAGAACTTTGGGTTTAAAAATCTTCTCCATTTGAAACCTATTCATAATAATCACCTTTTCCCTCCCACCACATTAGACTGAATTTGCTCTTTGTCATTTGTCATTAGTGACAGGACCATGCCCGGGTCTCCCGGCTTGGTCTCCTGCCCTTGATGGATTTCTATCGGGGCCACCCCACCACCCCCTACCCTGCCAATCCTTTCCTCCCCATCCCCAGTTGGCTCAAATTCCCACTCCATCACACCACCACACATGCAGCTCCTTGAGGTACAGGTGCGTCACTGAGGTGGCCCCTCCTGGCCACCTGTGCCTCAATTTTATTCCACGACTTAGACACATTACTCACACTCTCATAACATATACATATAGGGCCTTGGGGGTGGGCACGCCCAGAGGAGGATCTGTTTATTCAGCCTCAGCTCTGGCACCGGTGCCCACCTCTCAATTTGAAATACATGTAGACACTGAAGGTTCTCGGTAGAGGTGGTGTTGACACCAGCTGCTGTCTGGCAGAGAGTTGTTGGTACGATGCCCCTGTTTTTAAATCCACTTTAGAATGTCACACGGCAACACCACAATGAGAGAGCATAATGAAGGGGGTCTTCACACCCCCGTTCTCTGTTCGCCATCAGCAAGGAGGAGGAGGCCGTCTGGCCGGGGTTTGGGCTGTTGGGCTTCCCTGCTGCTGCTTCTTTCCCTCTCCTTCTGTCTCTTCCCAACTTCTCTTTTCTTCATCTTTTCCTTTCCCAACTCCCAGTCCTCTCCGTTCTGATTGTAATAACTTAAAAGTAGATAATAAAGGACAGGGAAAAAGAAGGAAAAGGAAAGAAATGCAGAATCAGAGGAATACTAGGGAGCACACATCTCACAAAGATATGATGTTGGAGTTTTCTTTGTTTTCTTTGTATTATTGTAGGGTCTACCTTACAATATAAAGCATCTTGAGGCGACTGTTGTGATTTGGTGCTACAACAAATTGAAAGCTTTGAGTTCCTTGTAAATATGGTCACCACATAGAGCCAGGTAGTCCAGTTTCACTGTCATTTTTAGCAGGCCCATTCTCATCACGTTATTATCCCAGCTCATCAACACACAGTTACTACTGTAATGCTGGCAATGGTGGTTGGCACTCCTGTTCCTATAGCAACATCTGAAGTGGAGTGTTGTAGCTGCTCTAAAGATAGAGCCTTTGAAAAACAGCAGTTGGATGGTGGCATTCAGCAAAAACCTAAACTGGCTGGTTACTGCAGAGAATGAATGAGGCCGTATAAAGTGGCAAAAAAGTAGAAAAAGAAATAATTTTCACTCTGCGATATATGGTAGATGACACACATTTAAGGTAGATTCCCCCACTGAACAGTGACAATCATGGATTACATGATGTATTGTATGATTACGTACCTGTAGTTTCTACCTGGTTATCGGTTTACTTCTCTAAAATATGAAACAGGCCTTTCAGCCATATGTAACAGAGTCACTGTATTTAGGCTATAAAATCTAAACTCATATTCACTAGAATTTTCCACATTCATATGATAGTGTAACCTGGACCAAAGTAAAACTGTGAAATCCTCTGATGCCCTGTGTATTGATTTCATATGACTGTCGTTTACTAGCCTATCCATAACAGCCTGTTGTCAATCAAAAACTATTAATAACACATAAAAGCCGTCTGAACAGATCAATACAGTCTTTGCTTTGATCTTTATACTCAGTGTGACAGTGATGACTGCTAAAGAAGAAAAGGTCCACTTTGCCTTGTACACAGTAGCCGAGGGTTTGCCTGCAAGCCCTAAGACAAATTTTTGCTGTATGTCATTCACCTTCACTCACTCCTGAATGTTTAATCGCCGTCTCCAATATCAATCAATTTTTTTAAATTGAGGATTCTCTACAAAATGCATGGCAAATTGTACAACAGTGTGCTGGAGTTCAGACAACGTAACACTGACATGAGCTGAAAACAAAAAGAAGTAGGTTTCCATTGCACTGTGTGTGTGGGTGGGTGTGTGGGTCGGTGGGTGTGTGTGTGTGTGTGGGTGTGTGTGTGTGTGTGGGTGGGTGTGTGGGTCGGTGGGTGTGTGTGTGTGTGGGTGTGTGTGTGTGTGGGTCGGTGGGTGGGTGTGTGGGTCGGTGGGTGTGTGTGTGTGTGTGGGTCGGTGGATGTGTGTGGGTGGGTGTGTGGGTCGGTGGGTGTGTGTGTGTGTGGGTCGGTGGGTGTGTGTCGGTCGGTGGGTGTGTGTGTGTGTGTGTGTGTGGGTGGGTGTGTGTCGGTCGGTGGGTGTGTGTCGGTCGGTGGGTGTGTGTGTGTGTGTGGGTGGGTGTGTGTCGGTCGGTGGGTGTGTGTGGGTCGGTGGGTGTGTGTGTGTGGGTCGGTGGGTGTGTGTGTGTGGGTCGGTGGGTGTGTGTGTGTGTGTGGGTCGGTGGGTGTGTGTGTGTGTGTGGGTGTGTGTGTGTGTGTGGGTCGGTGGGTGTGTGTGTGTGGGTGGGTGTGTGTGGGTCGGTGGATGTGTGTGTGTGTGTGTGGGTCGGTGGGTGTGTGTCGGTCGGTGGGTGTGTGTGTGTGTGTGTGTGGGTGGGTGTGTGTCGGTCGGTGGGTGTGTGTGGGTCGGTGGGTGTGTGTCGGTCGGTGGGTGTGTGTGTGTGTGTGTGGGTGGGTGTGTGTCGGTCGGTGTGTGTGGGTCGGTGGGTGTGTGTGTGTGGGTCGGTGGGTGTGTGTGTGTGTGTGGGTGTGTGTGTGTGTGGGTCGGTGGGTGTGTGTGTGTGGGTGGGTGTGTGTGGGTCGGTGGGTGTGTGTGTGTGGGTGGGTGGGTGTGTGTGTGTGTGTGTGTGGGTGTGTGTGTGTGTGTGTGTGTGTGGGTGGGTGTGTGTGGGTCGGTGGGTGTGTGTGTGTGTGTGTGTGGGTGTGTGTGTGTGTGGGTCGGTGGGTGTGTGTGTGTGGGTGGGTGTGTGTGGGTCGGTGGGTGTGTGTGTGTGTGTGGGTCGGTGGGTGTGTGTGGGTCGGTGGATGTGTGTGTGGGTGGGTGTGTGGGTGTGTTGGGGTGGGATCAAGGGGCCGGGGGTGAGGGGGGGGTTCACATGTGTGGAGCAATTATTTGGCGAGTGGTATTTGTGGCGCATGGCTGGGCCTTGTGACAGACTCATAGAGAGCAGAGAGGGAAAGAGAGAGCGGGAGGGAGGGAGGGGGGAGGAGGGAATCTTCTCAGTAAATCTGAATCTCTCTCAGCTTACACAATCTCCCGACAAAACCTCAGGCTCAGTAATGCTCGGTACGCTGCAATAGTACCATCCGTACCCTTTCTGCTGCTCGAGGACACACAAAGCACAAATCTGGTGAGTAGATCTTTGTATCCTTGTACTGTTTGTGTTTGTCTCTACGTTAATATATGTGATGTATTTCAAGCTTTGCGTGGAATGTGGCTTTCACAGGTAGATACTCTTCTGTCAGACAGAGTGCTGCATGTAGAGCCCCCAGTGTTACAAACTACTTTGTACCATCAGTTACTTTGATGTAATGTATGTGTGGAACTGAAATGTCTCAAAAGGGTCTCTTGATTCTGTAAGCTTTTAATTCCTTTAAGCTGTCAGCTGTGTGCAACATCTCAGCGGGGGTCGGGTTTTAAATAACCAGTGTGTGTACTGATGCACTGGCACATACAGAGAGCAGCTAAAGAATCACTACGTTACATCTCTGAACATTATTCCACTGTCAGAAACAGAAAGAAAGACATTTGAAAGAGTGTGTGTGGGTGTGATGAATGTATATGCAAAGACACACATATATGCACTCCCACATACATACTGTTGTTTTGGGCTGCCTGCAGTACAGCAGTCATCCAGTGTCTTTTCCTTCCCACTCATTTCAGGTTGAGCTATAATTCAGCCGGTTTAAGGCTGCAGAGAGGAAATAATAATGAACTAGAGCTCGTTTTTACTAATTTCTCACAATTTGAAATGAGGGTTCAGTTTGTTCTGGTGAATGGTGCGGCTGCTCGGTTGTTTTGGCAGATAGTTTTCTGCGCAGTTTTTGCAGTGAAGGGGCCGGCTGCTCTTGGGAGTGTTGTTGCTATGGCAGGATACGCTTGCTCTGTGACAGTATTTAGATGGGTGGTATGTGCCTAAGTAAGATGCACATGATTGCCAGGACTCACCAGTACAATCTGCTTGACTTGTCCCTGGCTTTCAAAGTGGAGCTCGGGAGCATGGCTCAGGGTCATCCACTGATCAGAAGGTCAGTGGTTTGATCCCCTGCTCCTCTCGTCTACATGTTAATATGTCTTTGGCCAAGTGACTGATGCTAAATTGTCCTGAGGCAACTGACAGTTACACTAAAGTGCATGAAAGTGAGTCTCAGTGGATGCTGTGAGAGCATAAATGAGCACCAGTCCATTTACCAAATAATTAGAGAGGGTAAGAGTACAGACATGTTCCATCCTCTACACTGACAGTACACTGTTTATGCTGTCTGTCAGTGAATGAATCTAAGCATCATCAGGGTGATTCTCTTCATCTGGACGTATGCATCCAGACATCATCATCTTAACTTCAAATAAATCTTTGCTATACTTGATGTAACTCTGACCATGAGCACCAGAACCACTGTGCACCAGTCACACACTGTTTTCTTTCAAATCCATCACATTATTGCAAGCTAACCGATTTATGCTGCAGTAAGCTGCAGAGTATTTTCATGCAACCTTTAAATAGCACAGTTAGTCTTCCCCAGCTTGTTTTACAGCACAAAATGTCCAGTTTATCAAACACCACTGAGCAGTCCTTACCCTTAAATTTAAGCTCTCTCTCCTGTCCTGTCTTTCTTATCTTTCTCCATCTCTGAGTGAAGTTAGCTCTTTTGTTCTCTACCTGTGAAATACAGCGGCTGTACCTTTAGTTAGCAGACACTTTGTGTGACAAACTGTGAATGGACTGGTTCTTATGTAGGTCTTTTCTGCTCTATTTGACCAACTGAAGTGCTTGATGCAATCTTTGCATGCTCAGATGGACACAGACAGTTTGTGTTGGTTGATGTTTGCTGAACTGATAACGCTGTATTTGTAATTACTTGCCACTTAAAAAACATAACTCCCTTTATCTTCCTCTCGCGCTTCTTTTGTAGCACTAGCTGGATGCTAAAGTACAGCAATTGCAACTTATAGACGCTCGTTCTGGTGTTGCAAAAAAAGAAAAATACTCCAAAACAAATAAACAAACAAACAAAACCACCCGTCGACTTTAACCCCTGACTATAGCACACGGTTTTACCTATTTCGTATCTTCTTATGTGACATACCCTGGTGATTACTACACAAACTGCGCTTCATCTGTTTGGGCTTAAATGCGTTTGATGTCTGAAGACATGCAGTGAAAAAATAGCTCTGCATTAAACAAAAAGAAACAAGCCTGTTTAGAAAAAATAAGGAGTAGAGAGTACAGATTTTTGTTTAAAATAAACATTTTCATTTTACACGTTGGTTTTGAGAAATACCGTTTTAACATGTTTAAACTGTTCAGTTGTGCTATTTCCTTTTTCTTAATTCTGTCTCTGGCAGCTTTTGCAAACAGAATTATGATCTGAATGCACTGCCTTTCCGAGATCAGTTCTATTTATTCTCTATAGGCTCCTCTTGTTCAGGGTTTTTCTGCTTATTTCTTCATTTCTATTCATGTTATTTCAGTTATTACATTATATATGGAATACGGTATGTACGCCCATTTCCTACACCCTGCGACAGGGGCTGTAGGAAACCAATAGGATGGTTTTCTAGACCAGTGTTGATATTTCCATTTACAGTAACTCTGCTCTGGGACCTGCATACATGGAAAGCAGGAGGGCAGCGACAGCAAGATCTTTAGCACAGACCATAGCATCAATAGCAGCAACACAGCCATCAACAATGTCCCAGAGCACCGTTGAGTGAAGGGTAGCACCCATTGCCCCCACCACAGAGTAGCATGGACTGTGCAGAACCAGTTGTCCACTCAATTACAACAGAGACACAAAGCAAAGGGACAAGACACACTGGTCTGGGTCTGGGAAAAGCTGCACCCAACTGTTGCTCCCTCACCCAGACATCCCACCACATCCAACGGGCCTGCGGGCATCCATGAGCCCCCAAGGCCCAGACCAAACATCCCAACATGGGCCAACCCACCCTACAGGGCGAGGCAGCCAACCCCGTGCTAGGAGGGACCCAGCCAGAGACCAGGCAACCCTGAGCACCAGGTCCCCAGGCCCCGCACCCAGACTCACCCAGAAGAGGCCAGCCACTCAGCTGGGGGCCAGGAGCCCCCACCACAAGCACCCCAGGTCCCACATCCCAAGAACACTAGGTAGTACCCTAGACACTCCAAAGCAACAAACCCAGCTATCCAGTCCACTGGGATCTGCCAGACCCCTGGAGTCCCAGAGACCGCTTTCATCCATGTGCAAGTCAAACAGGGAAACGAGAGTACAGCCGACCACTGCGACTAGTTGGAATTGGTCAGTGGACCCAGAGAGACCGCTGATGATAGTAAAGGCACATGGTGTTGGCCTGTGCACTGCTAATCCATCACAGATAAGATTAAGGAGGGAGGAGCAGGGATTAAAAAGCAAGAGGATGTTGACTGAGTGGCCAGACAGAGAAGGAGGTTTTGGAATCATGTCACTGGGCCTGGAGTCTGACACCGATCAAAGCACTGGAATAGAAACCTAAGACAATGTAACTGGTTAAAAAGAATTGTTTGATTTTAATTTTAATTTACAAAAAATGTAAAATAAACATATTTGACAAAGATTTGATAAGGATTAAAAATGTAAAAAATTCATAAAAGAAAGGGGATCACTTATTGGATTGTGTTTATGTTTGCAAGCATAAAATAAATATATAAATATATGTACTATAAATAAATCCCTGTGGTTGTGTGAGTTCTCCGTCTTCCTACAGTGCAGAGACATGCAGTTAGTGGGGTTATATGCTGATTTTAACTTGCCCATAGGTGTAAATGGTCATCTCTGTGCTAGCCCAGCATCAGGCTGGCAGCCTGTCCAGGGGTACGCTGCCCTTTGCCCTATGGTAGCTGACATAGGGTCCACCTCTCTGCGACCCTGATAAGGATAAGTGGAAGGGAATGGACGGACAAATTGAATGCTACATCAGATGTATGTGCAGAAAGCAGTGAGTATGTAAAAGTGTATTAAAAGCGTGTCAGGTGTTTAGGAGTCTAATGGCAGCGGGGAAGAAAGACTTATTTAGCCTACAGGTCCTAGATTTCACACTTCTGTATCTCTACCTGAGGGTAGACGTATGAACACCTTGTTTTAGAGGCTGATGGGGTCTTTGAGGAGGGAAGTAGCTATCCTGTGGATTCTGTGATGGTAGACGCTCAGCAGAGAGGGCAGTGGAGTCCTGATAATCTTTACAGCAGTCTTCAACACTTTCTGGAGTCCATAGCATAAGTGTTGCCATACAACACTGTTATGAAGCTGATCAACATGCTCTCAACCACACAGCTGAAAGAGTTGCTGAGGATCATAGGCAAGATACCAAACTTCCTCAGCCTCCTCAGAAAGTATAGCTGCTGTTGAGTCCTCCCAACTAGCTGTATGCTGTTAAATATCACTGATGCTCTTCAGTCTCCTGAATGAACAGTGCCTGGTGCCTGTCTCCTCACCTCCATTCTGTAGGCTGCTTTATCACCAGCAGTGGTGAACGTTGGGATGATGTTATCCTTGTGACAGGAAACACAGTAGCCTGTGAACAGGCTTTTGGTGAGGAAAAGGTTGACTACACTGAGACTACACTGTAAAATCTGTCAGTGGATTCTAGATTTTTGATTATAAGGGGTGTAGGAGCCATTTTTCGGTTGATACCTTATGTATGCCACTAGAGGTCATTTTTTGAGTTTTTGGTATGGTGAAGGTTTTTAAGGTAGACGCACGTAATCAGCATCAGGTGTGTTGTTAATCGGAAGAAGGCAAACAGTTTGTGACCGCTGCGCTGTTGTGTAAAATTGTGTTGGGATAAACATCTAAAGTACAACTGGAGTTATTGGACTGTTTAATAAATTCATGCATACCAGTGACATCATGTCACCCCCGTCACACCGAACGCCTCAGTGGCTTCAAGTGTAGGCTTAGCCTCTACGTGGTACAATATTTTATTTTTGATCTTTAATTAAGTCCTGCCATTAATTAATGCTTCGATCTTAAATATGATCAACCTATCTCTAATGA
The DNA here is from genome assembly GCF_057382095.1 of Aulonocara sp. 'chitande type north' Nkhata Bay. NCBI lineage: Eukaryota > Metazoa > Chordata > Actinopteri > Cichliformes > Cichlidae > Aulonocara > Aulonocara sp. 'chitande type north' Nkhata Bay. The sequence goes on along the minus strand of NC_141352.1, from coordinate 675,216 downwards.
TCAGCTATGTACCACAGGCCTTCAAGCTGGCTGTAGTTAAACCTTTACTCAAAAAGCATCTCTAGACCCAGCAGTCTTAGCTAATTACAGGCCAATCTCCAACCTTCCTTTATATCAAACATCCTTGAAAGAGTAGTTGTCAAACAGCTAACAGATCATCTGCAGAGGTTTATTTGAAGAGTTTCAGTCAGGTTTCAGAGCTCATCACAGCACAGAAACAGCTTTAGTGAAGGTTACAAATGATCTTCTTATGGCCTCTGACAGTGGACTCATCTCTGTGCTTGTCCTGCTAGACCTCAGTGCAGCGTTCGATACTGTCGACCATAATATCCTATTAGAGCGATTAGAACATGCTGTAGGTATTACAGGTACTGTGCTGCAGTGGTTTGTATCATATCTATCTAATAGACTCCAGTTTGTGCATGTAAATCAGGGGTGTCAAACTCAATTGCACAGGGGGCCAAAACTCAAGGCAGACTTTAGGTCGCGGGCCAAACAAGATAAACATTTATTGAACACTAAAACAATGTTTTTTAAACATAAATATGAATAAAAGCAGACAGGAATATTATTCCAGATTAAATAAACTTAGAGAAAATAAACTTTAACTTTAAATATTTTGCTCTCCATAAAAATATATCCTGTCAAAATTATGCAAGTTAGAAATATGAACATCCTGCTATAACCCCAGAAAAAATAAATGAAAATTTTACTTTTAAGTAAATGCTAAAATACAAACAAATCAAAACAATGAGATTTTGTTGCTATTATGCCATTTTATAAAAAATAAAATAAACTTAACATATTTTGCTCTTCATAAAAATATCTCCTGTGAAAATTATACAAAATTCAAAATATGAACAAGATGCAAAACCACCCCCAAAAATATAAATAAAATTTCTGCTTTTCAGCAAAAGTTAAAATAACAACAAATCATAACATTCAGTTTTCTTTGCTCTTATGCCATTTTGTCAGAGCTGGATGCTTGGCATTTTTGTTTGTCAACAAGTTCGTTTAGGTTTGGTGTGCAGTGCGCTCAGTTTACCTGCAAAGTGCGCATTTGGGAACACTGTTGCGCCGACTTGGTTCAACATTACTTGGCAACAGGGAAAGTGAGGCAAGTTGCACTGGTGCATTTGTGACTCCCATAAGAGCAGCTTCACTTGAAACGCCTTCACCGCATCATACATGTCCATGAACTGACAGGTTTCCTTGCTGAGCTCAAAAACTCTGTTGAGAACTTTTCCCCAACTCAGCCAGCGGACCTCTGTATGATGAGGAATGTCGGCAAACTCTGAATCTATTTTCCACAAAAAAGACTGAAATTGGTGGTGATTTAAACCTTTAGTTTACAGTTTGCGTTACGGTGATCATTACATGCTCCATTTTATGACTTTACCACACAGCGTTTCCTGGTGTGTGATGCAGTGATATGCTGTTAACTCGCCAGTACAGTCCTCCTCCTGCATCTTTAATCACATCCTGCTGACTAGTGCACTTATTTCACTGGTAGTTACACTTTGACATACGTTTTCAAAAATGTTATCCCTCCCAGGAATTTTGGAACATTTTCCTAAACTTCTGCCCAATGTTTACAGCATTGATGAAACTTGATATAATCAAACATTCACCAGTGCTATTAGTAGCTTTTGGAAAATTTGTAATATAAAATACATTTTTAGGCTTGCTTTATATCAAATATAATAAAAAATGGGGTGGTCAAAAATATTAGCCCTATTTGCTTTCAAAACACTGAGAGTAATTAACCAATCAGCTTTGAAATCACATCTGTGCAGTCAATTGACTTCCTAACAAGATTCAATTGCATAAAAAGGGTGCAAAGAACAGGACACCTGAACACATGAGAGGAACTAGTGTTACTGACCATTGCCAAAAACAAAATAAATAATTCTGGAGTTCAGAAAAAAGATAGTAGAGGCTCATGATAAGGGGCAAGGCTACATTGCCATTTCCAAGTAATTCACAGTGTCTAGAAATGCTGTATGTTGCATCATTGCCAAGTACAAGGAGACGAATTCTGTAAGAAGCACACCTGGCCGTGGCCGTAAGCACAAGATTTCAAGAACTCTGGAGAGGAAAATAGTCACAGATGTCTGCAAGGAACCGCGGGCATCTGGAGTTGATGTTTCAAGGACCACAGTTGTGACTGCTCTTCATCGTGGTGGACTTCAGGGGTATCGTCCCAGAAGAACCCCTCTACTCAAAGAGCAGCACATCACAGCCCAAATGAGGTTTGCCCATGAACATTGGAAAGGTAAACATGAATTTTGGAAGTCTGTGCTTTGATCCGATGAGAATAAACTGGAACAGTTTCAGCACATAGTTGTTGTTTATGTTTGGTGAAGAAAGGCACAGGCCTTCAAGCCCAGGAACACAGTTGGGAACATCATGCTGCGAGGCTGTTTTGGAGCCTCAGGCACAGGGAGCCTTGTTTCATTGCATGACATCATGAAAAAAGAAATTATGTTGACATTTTGAAGGAGAGTATGCAGAAATAATCTAGGCTTAGGTCGTCGCTGGGTCTTCCAACAAGACAATGACCCAAAGCATACATCAAAATTAGTCCAACAGTTCCTCAAGGATACCAAAAGCATGATCCCAGAGTGGACTGCACAGAGCCCAGACCTCAATCCTATTGAGAATCTGTGGCGAGTGCTCAAAGTGAATGTCCATGCTTGGAAAACATTCAATTTGGACTAGCTAGAACAATTTGCAATGGAGGAATGGGCCAGAATCCCTCAGGAGACCTGTGCCAACCTAGTAAAGAGCTACTCTAAGAGATTGTTGTCAGTTGTGGCTCAGAAAGTGTACAGTATTGACTATTAATGGCCATGGGGCTAATAATTTTGGATGTCTCATTTTTGCCCTTTCTTGTTTCAGCTTGGTGTATCAATAAAATATCCTAATTAAACTTAGTGGACATTGTTATTTTGGGAACAGATACACTATACAAAACACAGACTTGTTGTTAATGGTCATTTTCACACTTAAATCAGGTGTATTCTCTGATTTCATAACGGGGGCTAATAATTTTGGCCTCAACTGTACTTTCATCCACAACAAGAGAGTATGCAATAAAGTCTTTGCTTCTTTCACACAACTGTGTTCTTAAATCAGTGGCATCCTCACAAACCCGATGAGCAGTCGTATTTCTGCTCAGGCTCACATTTACCAAAATCTGCGTTTTGTCTGGAGACATGACATCGCGTAGACGTAAACATATATTCATCCTCCCACCGGGCGCTGAAAGGCTCTGCTTTAGGAATCAACTTTTCTCTTCGCCATTGTGAGGGGTTAGCTTGGCAAACACAGAAGTTTGACTTGATTGAGGCAGGAATGTTCCCAGGTAGCCTAGCGTTTGGCAAGGAGGCTGCAGCGCTTCATTATTGGATCTGTAGTTTGTGTGTTATTAGCACCTCATATCGCCAGGCCATGCATAACAATAACAATAAATCTCTATAAAATGATCTTGCGGGCCTGATAGAAATGTACGCTGGGCCGGATGTGGCCCGCGGGCCTTGGGTTTGACACATGAGATGTAAATGGAGAGTCTTCTTCACACGCTGAGGTTCATTATGGAATTCCACAGGGTTCAGTGCTAGGACCAATTCTGTGTACATTATACATGCTTCCCTTAGGCAGCATCATCAAAAGGCATAGCATACATTTTCACTGCTGTGCAGATGACACCCAACTATGAAGCCAGATAACACCCCTCTAATTACCGAATTTACTGCTTCTAAAATCAGATAAAACTAAGGTTATTGTGCTTGGCCCTAACCAGATAAGTGGTAAATGGACTGATTTTTATACAGGGAGTGCAGAATTATTAGGCAAATGAGTATTTTGTCCACATCATCCTCTTCATGCATGTTGTCTTACTCCAAGCTGTATAGGCTCGAAAGCCTACTACCAATTAAGCATATTAGGTGATGTGCATCTCTGTAATGAGAAGGGGTGTGGTCTAATGACATCAACACCCTATATCAGGTGTGCATAATTATTAGGCAACGTCCTTTCCTTTGGCAAAATGGGTCAAAAGAAGGACTTGACAGGCTCAGAAAAGTCAAAAATAGTGAGATGTCTTGCAGAGGGATGCAGCAGTCTCAAAATTGCAAAGCTTCTGAAGCGTGATCATCGAACAATCAAGCGTTTCATTCAAAATAGTCAACAGGGTCGCAAGAAGCGTGTGGAAAAACCAAGGCGCAAAATAACTGCCCATGAACTGAGAAAAGTCAAGCGTGCAGCTGCCAAGATGCCACTTGCCACCAGTTTGGCCATATTTCAGAGCTGCAACATCACTGGAGTGCCCAAAAGCACAAGGTGTGCAATACTCAGAGACATGGCCAAGGTAAGAAAGGCTGAAAGACGACCACCACTGAACAAGACACACAAGCTGAAACGTCAAGACTGGGCCAAGAAATATCTCAAGACTGGTTTTTCTAAGGTTTTATGGACTGATGAAATGAGAGTGAGTCTTGATGGGCCAGATGGATGGGCCCGTGGCTGGATTGGTAAAGGCAGAGAGCTCCAGTCCCACTCAGACGCCAGCAAGGTGGAGGTGGAGTACTGGTTTGGGCTGGTATCATCAAAGATGAGCTTGTGGGGCCTTTTCGGGTTGAGGATGGAGTCAAGCTCAACTCCCAGTCCTACTGCCAGTTTCTGGAAGACACCTTCTTCAAGCAGTGGTACAGGAAGAAGTCTGCATCCTTCAAGAAAAACATGATTTTCATGGAGGACAATGCTCCATCACACGCGTCCAAGTACTCCACAGCGTGGCTGCAAGAAAGGGTATAAAAGAAGAAAAACTAATGACATGGCCTCCTTGTTCACCTGATCTGAACCCCATTGAGAACCTGTGGTCCATCATCAAATGTGAGATTTATGAGGGAAAACAGTACACCTCTCTGAACAGTGTCTGGGAGGCTGTGGTTGCTGCTGCACGCAATGTTGATGGTGTTTGCAGGTGTTCTGTCTCTTTTTTCCATCTCTTTCAAGTATGGAGAAAAGTATCCTGAGAGATCAAGAAACTTCTGAAGGGGTGAAACAATCTCTGTGCCCATGCCAAAACACTTCTTCCTTTTCCAGCTTCCTCACAGCTAAGCCTCCATAGCTTAGGTGTGAACAAGGTCTTGTCATTAATATAGCTCACCCTGGTGCGTCATTATACGCAGCTGTCCTCACAGAAGCTGATGTATGATGTCACAACAGCCGTATACTCTTCCAAACTGTTGGTAGCAGTCCTGAAAACCTCCATGTCAGTGCAAGCCGGACATGCCTGCATCATTAGTGCGCTACCTACATGTCTTCAATACACGTTTAGAGAGTTGTAGTTTCTACCAGTATGAAGGGATCAAGTAAACCATGAGATTCCTAATGCAGCATGAAGGACTGCATGGTAGGCATTGCTTACTGTGGTGTAACAGTAGAGTTGTCTGGTTGGGCATTGAATAACGTGTATGCATTTAGGGAGCTTCTGACTGAGGTTTCTTTGGTTAAAATCACCAAGGACAATGACTAAGGTGTCTGGCTTTGTCTCCCAGGCCTCCTGTATGTTGGCCTGTGGTGGAATATACACACCTACCACACTGAATGAAGTAAACTCATGTAGGGAGTAAAAAGGTTTGCAGTAAATGACTAAAGATTCCAGATGAGGAGCACAGTTTGAATAGTTATTTAAATAACACCATCATTACACCACTGTTTATGTAAAAACAGAAACCTCCTCAAGTCCTCAGGACTTGAAGCCCTGATGTTCAGGAGCTCATCTCTGGTGTAAGAAGTTTTGGTTGTTGTCTCTTCCACTAGTACCTACTTGGCTTAGCTCATCTTGTGTTTTAGGGTTTTTCATTAGGTGGTAGTACCTGGAACCAGGTTCTTTTTTTATGACCTACTTGGCTGGGGTTCCAGGTAAAAAAACGTTTTATGAGGATGGCCTGAGGACCTGACATGCTCAGCTGCTTGTAGGGGTGGCTGTAGCTCGGGGGTAGAGCAGGTCACCTACTGATTGGAAGGTTGGTGGTTCAATCTCTGGCTCCTCCAGCATGTCAAGTATCCTTGGGCAAGATACTAACCCCAAGTTGCTCTCTGATGTGTTTGTGTGTGAATGTAGTTAGACAGCACTAAGTATAGAGAAAGTGCTTGTGAATGCTTTATAGAGCGCTTTGAGTACTCTGGGAGAGTAGAAAAGCGCTCTATAAGAATCAGTCCATTTACATTTGTGATAGAATACGTGATAAGCGCAGGAGAACCTGGAGAACACTTGATAGACATGAAAGGGTCTGGTGGCAGAACGATGATGGTCTGGGGAGGCATATCAAGACCCGATGATGGTTCAGTGGGTCCTGAATTCCTCCCCACGCATGACAATGCCCAGCCTCACGTGCCTGTATGCAGGCAGCTCCTGGAGGATGAAACAATTGATACCATTAACTGTCATGCCTGGCTGACCTAAATTCAGTAGAACACCTCTGGGAAGTGTATAGGAATTTCTTTTATTTATGTATTATTCACATTATTTTATTGTATGATGCCTTGGTGCCACTGGATTTTCACATGTCTCACACTCATACAGTTAGACAGACGTGGGGGTCTGGTAAGGAAGTTGGGAGAAGCAGACGACTCCACAGGAAGAATCTTTTGTCTCTTTGAGGACTCTGGGAGGTAGCAAGGGAGTGTGAACCTTAAGGTGTGAAACAGCTGTGTACTGCCTTTTGTTCCTGGAGAAGGTATTTCACTGAGAGCCATGCTGGGCTCAGACTCTGCTGACTGTCTGCCCCACGATCATGCAGGCTCTCCACCAAGCTTGGTTTTTCTGTTCTTTCAATTCAATTTCAATTCAATTTTATTTATATAGCGCCAAATCACAACAAAAGTCGCCTCAAGGCGCTTCATAGATGCAGAGAAAAACCCAACAATCACATGACCCCCTATGAGCAAGCACTTTGGCAACAGTGGGAAGGAAAAACTCCCTTTTAACGGGACGAAACCTCCGGCAGAACCAGGCTCAGGGAGGGGCGGGGCCATCTGCTGTGATTGGTTGGGATGAGAGAAGGGTTCTTTGTGTCTTGATTAAAGAATGTTAGCTACTGCTCACCGCTTGTCTGCAGGCTTTATTTAATGGAAAACGTCCACAACAGACGTTACACCAGGCTGAACCTCACACTGTCCAGAAGCTCAGGCATGACCAAGTCCAGATTTGGAGGAAACCCCCAAGGATCATAATAAAAGATCAATTAAAAATATAATTCTTTTTAGTATGTTAACAGAGAAATGTAGTCTGAGTATTGGAAATGTCTATTCTAAAGTCCAGATTTTGTGTGTGGACATGATCCACCATCAGCCTTTTATAGCCATGTCTGGGTTTGAGAAAATAAGATCTGTGTCGGTGATCTGTCATCGTCTTTCCATGATTGTGAACAATAATGAGTAAACACAGATTATTATTATTTGATTTTGCTGATAGTTAATTATATTAAATGCCGGTCAGAACATGATCAGTTAAATATAAATATGTTTAAGTTTAGTGTAAGACAATAATGATTTGAAAGACCTCACTGAAAACTGGTGTAGAAATGACCTTGAGAGATATGAGTGTGTGTGTGTGAGAGCGCACACACAGGACATAGATCTGTGAATGTCTGACTTTTAAAGTGTTTGATTTAGTAAGAAAGCAGATTGTATTGAGTAAACTGTGACTGACAAACACAGAGTTTAAGGTGAAAAGTATTTGGATTAAGACAGATTGTGCTAAAGTGAACGTGAAATCTAAACTGAATGAAGCTTATTATTACGTAACCGAATGTTTAAATATAACAGAATTTTCCATTTTAAAAGAAAGAAATAGAGAATGAAACGTTGTGGCTGAAGAGCGCTGGATCTGTATGTAAACACTAGATCCCAGAGAGAGGGAGGTGGGACAAGTGAGCAAAGTATAAACTGGAATGTCTGGAGATGTTCTGGGCCTGTTCCTGTGAGATCAGTACAGATCTCAGAAGTCCACCTTTGGAAATTCCAGCAGAGATGCTGAGAAGGAGCAGACCACGATCGAAACTGTAGACTTGTAAAGTGGACGTGGCTCTATCTTCGCTCATCACTGCCATGTTGGAGTGTTTCCAGTAGCTCAAAGCAATGAGACGGACCACATCTTCATTGCTAGATGTACCTGTGTCCCTTCCAACGTCTCCCTACTCCACAGTAGGTTAAATAGATAAGGATGACTGATGGGATATGGCTATTATTTTGTGATACATATTATTTTTATTTCTGCTTTTGCTTTGCTCCTGCAAATTTACTTTAATAAAATCTCCCACAATTAAAGTCTAAATCGAGGACAAAGGTTTCACAAAGGGGTAAAAAGTGTGAGTTTTTAATTATTTTAGTGTAAATGGCCCTCACAGGTTTCTCCAGCCTTTTAAAGTAACAGTAGATTGGGTCCAGGCTTCTAAAACCAACCCAGATTAACAAGTGCCATGACTGAGAGGGGAGCTGACATAACAGCTGGGACTGACACAATCTGACCTGTAAGGCTGCTCAGGTTTCTCTATATCAGCTCAATCAGGGAAGACACCAGGACATCAAGTCCAGCTCAGTCCCCTCACCCACATCAGCTCCAGCTGAATTCTGCATTACCCACTGGGTGAGACTGATAGGATCAGAGATTAGGACCTTTTTATCAGACTTCCTGTGTAGGGGTCGTTGGCCCTGCAGATGGACAATGTTTAGCACTTTATCATCACAGGACATATCAAATTAACTGTTGTATGACTGTCCTCATATCTACCCCACAGACATAAATAAATTCTTCCAAGTTTAAGTCTGATGTTAATCATTAGAAAATCATTTATATAGAATTTTACACACATCAGTACATATAATGGTAAAGGTATGAGACAGTTTGTTTGTTATCTGGGTTTCAAATACTTATTTTGTTTTGAAATTCATCATTAATTCATGAGGCTCCCCGTTTGTAAGTATTTTGTGTGAGCTCATCTAAACTAAGGCCTATCTATATGTTACAGTGTGTTCAAGAATGCAGTGGAAAGGTAGCAAACAAAAGCCCAACAAAGAAAAACAAAAACATCTTAGCTGCTCTCATCAGGAAACAAGCATGAAGTGATACAGAACATGGACTGCAGGTGAAGACGAAGATCATCACTTTCATCAAAAAGTGTGTAGCCCCAGATCTAATTTCATAGTGTAAAGCGACACAGTGAAGCCACATGGTACTTTCATATACTATAGCTTCATCAGTTAAAATAAAAGATGAGAGGTTATCACCAAACACACCCAGTGCATGCCCACCACTGACCAGGAACCAAAGTCTGATCTTCAACAGGTAACAAGTGCAGTCAGGCTTGGAGCAACCTTTCTACCTGCTCATATTTCTAAAGTAGAACCACTGTGGAAATCAATTTAAAGCCTTTTTGGTTTGGTTTACATCTGTGTTGTTGTGGAAAGATGATATTTCTGTCCTCATTATCATAGAGACTGTAGATTGTAGGTTTATGTAGGTTTGCCGTATTGGTCTATCTGATTCACTTTTGCTTTTATTGTTTAATTTATTTTATTTTCACTTGCTACACACAGGACAGACATGACTGGGGGAAAGAAAAGGGAGAAAGAAAGAGGGAAAGAAAAACAGCGGGGAAGAGGAATGGTGCTAAAGGGCAAAAAACAAAAACAAACAAAACAAACAGACAAAAAATACAAATATCAATCACCTGGATCACCTGTTGAGAAAGAAAAAAGAGAAAACAAGCAGAAAAAAGAACAATAGAATAAACAACATCATCGTGATGATCTATGTGAATATAACAGTAAATACTAAATATTAAACATTATTGGACTCGTTCCCGGTGGGTGATGGGCTCCGCCAGGGCTGCCCTTTGTCACCGGTTATGTTCATAACTTTTATGGACAGGATTTCTAGGCGCAGCCAAGTGGCGGAGGGCTTTCGCTTTGGTGGCCTCAGAATCTCATCTCTGATTTTTGCGGATGATGTGGTTCTGTTGGCTTCATCGGGTGAGGGCCTCCAGCTCACACTGGAACGGTTCGCAGCCGAGTGTGAAGCAGCGGGAATGAGGACCAGCACCTCCAAATCTGAGGCCATGGTTCTCAGCCGGAAAAGGGTGGAGTGCCCACTCCGGGTCGGGGATGAGTTCCTGCCCCAAGTGGAGGAGTTCAAGTATCTCGGGGTCCTGTTCGCGAGTGATGGGAGAAGGGAGCCGGAGATCGACAGACGGATTGGGGCTGCAGCTGCAGTAATGCGGTCCGTTGTGGTGAAGAGGGAGCTGAGTGTAAAAGCGAAGCTCTCAGTTTACCGGTCGATCTACGTCCCTACCCTCACCTATGGCCACGAGCTGTGGGTAGTGACCGAAAGAACGAGATCGCGGATACAAGCGGCAGAAATGAGCTTCCTCCGAAGGGTGGCTGGCCTCTCCCTTAGAGATAGGGTGAGAAGTTCGGCCATCCGGGAGGGGCTCAGAGTAGAGCCGCTGCTGCTCCACATCGAAAGGAGCCAGCTGAGGTGGTTCGGGCATCTGACCAGGATGCCTCCTGGGCGCCTCCTGGGTGAGGTGTTCCAGGCATGTCCCACCGGGAGGAGGCGACCCGGCCTCGGATAAAGCGGATGAAGATGGATGGATGGATGGATGGATGTATTCCGTTACAGTTACTGTTTAAAAAGGTGGTATTCAAAATACAGTTACTTTGTTGAAATAAATGGATTACATGGCGGTCTTTTCCTATTTCACATGTTAGGCTGTCCCCTCTCTGTTTTTGGTAATTTGGTAATTCCACACCGGTGGAAACCCAAACAAAACACGCATTAACCTCCTGAGACCCGAACTCTTTCATGGAATGCATTTTTAATTTCTCTTTGGACTGACTGGGACCTGATGAATGCAAAAACAAAGAATGATCTTTTTACCTGATTTTGCTCTACAAGGGCCTGGATATACACATATGAGGACATTTGTTTTGTGGCAGTATAATGTCCTTGTAAGAGATATCAGGCACTTATTGAGCAAAATTTAGTATTGTGGTTTGGACAACCCAAAATATGATGTCCACATATGTGGACGCCAGGTCTTAGGATGTTAAGAGGCTCTAATGCCTGTGTCTCAATCTCGCGGCCCATGTCACCTCTACTTGTGGCCTGCATAATGACATGATGAAATATCTTTAAAAATTATTAAAAAAATTATTTAATATGAAGGCAACAGGCAGAGTGTTACAGGCATAGCTTTAAAGAATGTAGCCTGATGGGTAGTGTAATCCGTGTTGCAGGGAAAATGGACACGAACCCGACATATTAGCCAGAGGTCCCTTTACTGCGGTTTGGGGCCGCGGACCTGTTTTATATACGCGCGGAATAGTTTTCTACACGAGATCGCTGCAAAAAGTGCAGCCTTACCTAATGTCCACCTACTGTTACTCATTTATATTATGATTTAAACATCTAGTTGGTGTTGGTGTGGAGAGTAACCTTCAGTAATAGTAATAAATCACACAGCAGTAGTACATTCATGTAGTTGTAAAAAGCATGATAATATATTAAGTAATCCAAAGTATTCAGAATACGTTACTCTGATTGAGTAACGTAATGGAATACAGTACAAATTATATTTTGGGGCATGTAATCTGTAATCTGTAGTGGAATACATTTTAAAAGTAACCTTCCCAACACTGGTGAAATGATGTATGATGTGCTATTATTCACTTCATGTTTTAAAGCTAAACCCACGATAGCAAAATATATTCTTGATGTTTATGATGATGATTGATGATCAAATAAAAGCTAAAAAGAAATCATTATCAATATAAAGAGGTAGAATACTCTGTTTGACAATGCTGTGTGATGGATGAATGATTTAGATCTACTAATACAAGTCAGTAAAATGTATTTTTAAAGCACAGGTTTTGCTGACCAAAGTGCCATACGGATTATGTATTCTTGTAATTATTTACACAAATGAGCATCAAAGAGTAAAATCTGGGAACATAGAACACAGAATTATGAGCCCTTCAACAATAAGCAGTTACATATCAGAAGAACATCCCAAAGGGAACTTCCTGTCTCTGACATAGCTCATCTGCTGTTTGTATAAGAATTAAAAAGTCTATGGGTGTGATTGATTTTCTGTGTCTCTGTTGTATGACGGAGAGAGAGAATGTTCCATAAAGATGTTGTAGAGTGGGTAATCACAGTGATTCGTGATGGCTTCTAACTTCTTTAATTTGCTGTGTTCCTGTGTGGCTCCACAGTTGCAGCTGATTAACTGTCACATGCTTTGTCTCTCACGTAGGACATGGAGGAGGCCGACCTGCTGAAGGAGAGGCTCCAGGCCATCATGGTAAACAGCAGTCCTACAGTCTCTGTAGTTTAAGTAAAAAGCCAGTTTCCAAATAATCTGTGTTACATACTGACTTGAAGTAAACTTCATTTTTAAAAATTTGGTGGTGATGGGTTCTAATCCATTTGTGTAGATGGCAAAGATAGCACTAAAGTTGACCATCATATCTAGAGGGGCAGAGCTGGAAGTCTGTCATCAGAATGATCTGATTTGTGTCCACATGAGTTAGTTAGTGACGTCAGGTGAGTGCGTCTTTATGATTTAGTAAAACAAACAAGGAAGTAATTCCACTGGTAGCTTTAGGCTAGAAACAGTGTGAACAGTAGGTCCATCTTCATAACATAAGTTCACATTTTAATACAACAGACGCTTATGGAACTGTAATAAAATGGGCAGCTTATAATCACACTTAGCTTTAGAGTCTGAGTAACTGTTTTGTCTTGTTTTTGTCCTGCTGAAAGTTCATATTAGCTTCTGAAATGTGAAAATTATATTTTACAATGAATGACTGTAGTGGAATTTGTCTTTAGTTTTTACCAAACACAAATGAACAACTTGAGAAATAGGCGATGTAGGATTTTGAAATTCATGCCGTAGGTGCATCTACTAAAAGATTCAGATGAGTTTGAATCCTGGTTACCTTCATGTCTATGTCCAAGGTCAAGGTTCCAGGGTTTCTGAACATCTTGTGAATGCGATGATTAAAGAAGGAAGTCGCCTGGCACTTCACATTCATTCCATAGGTGCATGTTTTAAAAATGTCAGTTGAATCCTGGTGACCCCGACGTCAAGTAGAGGCTCCAGGCCATCATGGTAAAGAGCTCATAGTCACACTCTTTGATGCCATCATATATATATGTCAGCAAAATACCTGTGTATCAGTAGATGTTTCTCATTGTGTAAATCTCTGCATTCTTGTAATTCAGAGCTGTGATACTTTACTTTAGCAGGATGTCAGGATGCAGAACTAAGAGTTGTTACCAAAGCACAGCCTGAAAATAAAACATGTGGGTGTGTATTTACAAGATGGCGTAGAGAGAAAATCCAGCCAGAAAAGAGTTGTAGCTGTGCAAGTCAACTCGCCTGTCAATGTGCAGAGAGGCTGCATCGCTTTCATCTGAGGCAGAAAGATATTAACATAAAGCACTAACTGATGATGACATAAGGTTCAGTGAATACTTACCAGCACTCACTAAAACTAGAGCACAGACTTAATGTACGAAACAGCAGCCCATATTGTTTCTTGGTTAATTCTATTAAATATGGCATCAGTAGCACAAGCACAGGTGAGAGGCTGCCTCTGTTGGCACACCTGTCAGTCAAAGCGATGGTGTCCCTGGTAACTTGTAGCTCTTCCAACATTCAGGTGAGTTATAAAAACAGTTGTAATGAAGGAGAAGATGGAGTCCAGGCCAAAACTTTTGTAGTGCTAGGCTGTGAACATGTTAATTTATTGGCTGAAGTGAAACAATCGAGGGGACTTTTGGAGCCAGCTTTAATTGGCAGCTAGTATAACTGGAGTAGTTCTGGCACTTCTGTGTTGGCTTTATTGTTCATCCACAGGGGCTTCCACTTTTTACAATATCTAACTTGGAGTTTTACTATATTTGTTATTATGTTATCAGTTTCAGCTTAACATGTTTCATGGAACTTTAATGAACTTTAACCTCCTAGGACCTGGCGTCCACATACGTGAACATCACATTTTGGGTTATTTAAACCAAAATACTAAATTTTTCTCTACAAGGGCCTGATATCCACTTACAAGGACATTATGCTGCTACTATTCTATCAAAATGTTAAACGAATATCCTGATGTGTGGCTCTTATTTTTCTTAAAAACAAAAATAAGGTAAAAAAAAAAAAAATCTGGTAATTCTTTGTTTTTACATTCATTGGGCCCCAATATGCCCAAATATCAAAGAGAAATTAAAAATGCATGCAGTGGAAGAGTTCGGGTCTTAGGAGGTTAATGTGACTATAGCTAGTCATGTTGGGGCCACAGTTTCAAATAGCATGGTCCTTCTTCTGTAACAGACAAAAACCCACAGGTTCACTGTGTAGATCGCATAGTCCCTCTGATGGATACCAAATCAGTCAATCAAACATCTGAAGTACTCTCTTTTTAATCAATGAATCTTTGGGAGCCTTTTACAGCTCAATATTTAAAGTTGGGCCATAAGTTGGAAACAAGAAGGGAATGCTGTGGAAACCATTTCAGGATTATTTAAAGCCAAGTAATTATCTTATATTAACACTGTTAATTAACAATTACCAATTAATTAAATTAGCAATAAACAATTAACTGAGTAATGTTACACTGAAATTTAAGCCCAGAAACCGAGCACAATAATGTAACCTATGCCCATGAGGTGAAGTCAATTAGTAATAGTGTCGTTGATTTCACTGATAGTGGGTTACAAATTGTTAACAATGTTTATATTATCTGTGCATTAGGATTTTTATATTCTGACTTAGGTACCAAAGTCATAATAATAAGGTAATATTGATTAATAATAAACAGATTATTTTTTCCATTATTTTAATTCCAACAGGATTAATGCTGGAATTATAATAACAAGAAAGAGTACAGATAGAAATGAAAAATGTATCGCCAACTGCTGCACCTTTAAAGCATCAACATACAAAAATGAGAAAATACACAGATACATAAATCAACAGTCTTCTAGTAGTGTGAGTATGAATGTGACAGAAAGAGAGAGACAGAGAGTGAGTGTCTCGGTGTGTGTGTCTTTAAAACAAATGCACTTGATAATGAGGGTGGAAAGGTGCAATAATGTCCTCCCAGGTCCTGGAGGCAGATGGAGTCTGAATTAGGACAACAATCACAGCCATCCTCAGCTCCCAAGAGTACTGATGACCTGAGGCCACACGTCTTGGTGACATCCGCGTGTCCATCCAAGCAGGAGGAGGGAGGCCACAGATGCAGTGCCCACGGTCAAAGGGTGAGTGTCTCAGAAGACCAGAGACAACAGGCAGTCAACCCTTCCAGAAACTGCCACCCTGGTACAAATCAAGAACAGGTGCCAAAGAACCACCTGGCATCTGGCTGCCCCTTCCTCAACATTGAGAAGATCAAAGCCACCCCTAGCCACCAAGGGAATGGGCCAACAAGCACACCTGAACATCAAGCCACGCACCCCGGAACCAACAATCACCCACATCCCAGGGAGGGGCAGAAGCATCCAGGGGGGAAGCGGTGATAATGTATGAACGGGAGGTAAAGGACTATCCTTGCAAGGAGAGAGCCAGTAAACGACTGACTCAGTAGGCACCCCATTCCCAACATCCCACCACAGAGCAGGAACAAGTTGGCCTATGGCCTGCAAGGACAATGCCCCAGAGCACCACCGAGTCCAGGGCAGCAGCCACCACCCCCACCAGAAAAAGTAGACTGGAGTGTTTAGAGGAGTCCCAAGACTTGGGGTTTAGACCACCCCTGCACAAGGAGGGAGCCAGAGACCAGGTGACCCGGGGCACCTGGGCCCCAGGTCCCACATCTACCCTTGCCCAGAAGACTGGGGGGCAGCACCTGCCACCACAAGCACTCGTATACCAAGACCCACCCAACAGCAACCACTGCTGTCCAGCTCCCACGAGGCTGGCAGACACGGGGAGTCCCAGAGAGCATCCTTATCCACCTGAAGGGCATACAGGGAAACGAGACTAGAGCCGACCACCCCCACTAAGTAATGGAGTTCATCAGTGAGGACCAGAGAGAGACAAATTCATCCAATGTTGTTTTTTAAAGAGACAGACATTCGGTGAGTCCCGGCATCCTCAAGGCTTGTGCCTCCCAGCTTTGTGGAGTCTTTCATAAACTGTTCATGCTGAGTCTGAGTCTGCAGAGGGTCCCAGTGCTGTGAAGACGCCATGCCTCGTCCCTGTACGAAGACACCACATCCCAGTTCCCCCCAGGATTACAGGCCTGTGCCACTGACTTTCCACGTCATGAAGTCCCTGGAATGGTCTTCATGACCATCTGCCAACTATAATCAGGTGACATTAGGCTCCCCTTCAGTTTCTTTACCAGCCCTGCCTTTGAGCAGAGCAGGCCATCATCTACCTGCTCAATCGAGTCTTCACCCATCTGGACCAGCCGGCAAGCACTGTGAGGGTCATGTTTTTTTACTTTTCCAGTGCATTCAATACCATCAGGCCGACCCTCCTGGGTGATAAGTTGACAGCGATGCAGGTGGATGCTTCTTTGGTGTCCTGGATTGTTGATTAGCTAACAGGAAAACCACAATATGTGTGTCTTCAACATTGTGTGTCTGACAGGGTGATCAGCAACACAGGGGCACCACAAGGGACTGTCCTCTTCACTTTCCTCTTCACCCTCTGATGTTATAAAGAGAAAACATTGACTGTAGGACAATGCTCAGGATTTTCTAGGAGTCTGTTGTGGTCAGTGCCATCCTCTATGCTGTTTCAGGCTGGGGCAGCAGGTTGAGGGTCACAGATGCCAACAGACTCAATAAACTGACCGACAAGGCCAGTAATGTTGTGGGGATGGAGCTGGACTCCCTTAAGGTGGTGTCTGAGAGGTGGATGTTGTCCAAGATAAGGACAATGCTGAACCATACCTCCCTCCCACCCACTCCATGACGTGCTGACCAGTCACAGGAGCACGCTCAGTGAGAGGCTGAGATTACCCAAAAGCATCATTAAGCGACTCAGGAAATCATTCCCTCTGTATCTGTATTATCTCTCTATTATCTCTTTGTACAACTCCTCCATCTAATGCACAGAACACACTGCAACAGTTACACCCTTTGCCCATCTTCCATAGTGAAAATAGCAAATAAAGTTTTACACTTTAGAGTAAAATGTCAATCAAATATATTTAATCTCTGTAATATTCTGAATATTTAAAATTGGGTTCATTGTATATATTATTGTATTATTGATTTAGTTCAGTCTGTTCTTACTATAACCACATAATTTCCTTATGGATTAATAAAATATTCTGATTTTTTTTGAGTGTGTAAGGTCCATTTGGAAAAACTTTGTCCTGTGTAGTACGTTCTGTAGAGAACTTTGTATTGTTTAAGTTGTAAGTCGGGCTTTTAGTCATTTTGAGGGTGCTCAAGCATATTTGTGTCCAGATGTTTTTATCTGGACTGGTGGAAAGATCTTGCTGCCACTTAGCCTTTGGGAGGGAAATTGATTAGTCAATTTTAAACAATAGATTATAAATTATTGATGACAATTTGGGGGTATAGTTCTTTTAAAAAACATGCTTCTGTTAGGATGCCTGGGTCGTTGACCCAGGGTTTTGAGTTTATTATATTATTTATCATTTCTAGTCTTTGGTTTCTTTGAGTTCTGTCTTATGGTTTATGTCTCTGTGTTCTCTAGTTGCTCTGTCTCCTCTGTCAGCTGTATCCCCTCGTCAAGTTCGCGTCTCTGTGTTATGTTTCCTGTTTTACTTTGAAAGTCTGTGTCTCATGTAAGTGCATCTGGTTTTGCTTCCTTTGTCTCGTTAGGCCTGATTTGCCCCAGCTGTGTTTCCCTCCTGTTGCCCCGATTGCTCCCTCTGTGTATTTAAGCCCTGTGTTTCTCTGTGTCCGTGTTGTGATCTACCCTTATTTTGCTGTGTGTTCTGGCTGCATAAGTTTACCTTGGAGTCTCAGTTTTCTTACTTTTTGGAGTTCAGCATTAACGCTGTATTTAAGTTCACCTTTTGTCTCCGACTGTCTGCACTTTGGGTGCTTTTCCTGCCTGCGCACAGCCTTCACATGACAGCTTCCCAAGTGGGATTCAGTTGACAGGGATTCAGATTTTCCTGTATGATGGTTTCAGTTGCAGATATATTAAAGAAATTCACCTTTGCTGATTTTATATTTTGATCAAATTTCTTCAAATGAAATAAAGTTTGGGTCTTGTATGATTTTTTTTTTAAATTTCTTTTTTTGTCTTATTCTCATGCCACGATGAGAATGTTAGTATTTTTCTAGTAGTTAGTATTCAGTGATTTTTCTTTATAGTTTTATTTTAAAACCTTTTTAGTTTACATGGGATAAGTGCAGACTTTTTAAGAATTGTAAAGAATTCCCACCAGGCTCTTAGAAAAGTGTTTATGTTGAGGCTTTTAAAGCTATGATGATATGTTGTGATGCTTAATAAAACCATGTAAGAAGAGTCACTCTGTTCCGTACAGCTCTGGACATCCTGAGGGAGTGGTCTTCACTTTGGTACCCTCAGAATTTCATCTTGGCTTTTTGCAGTTGATGTGGTTCTGTTAGTTTCATCAGGTGGTGACCTTGTGCCCCAGCGTGAAGTGGCAGGAATGAGAATCAGCACCTCCAAGTCTTTTAATATGGTTCTCAGTTGGAAAAAGGGTAGAGTGTCCAAAGCATGCTTGTGAGTTCTGACCAGCAGTTTCAGTATCTCAGAGTCTAGTTCATTAGTGAGAAGAGAGTGGCCCGTGAGATTTACAGATGGGTTGGGCGGTGTCCGTGGAGACGATGAACCCTCACCAGCAACAGTCTCAAGGCACTTCACACTGTAGCATCGTTAACTTAAAATACAAGTTACTTTGAGGCAACTGTTGTTGTGATTTGGCACTGTAAAAATAAAAATGAATAATTTAAAGTGAGTTGAAAATATATTTTAATCATAAGCTCTGAGTAGTTACAATGAAGTCATGATACAAGTAGCAGGAATGGGTTTCACTGGTCCTTCCAGAGGGACTTGGAGAGTCCTCGCTCTTCCACGTCGAGAGGAGGCAGCTGAAGTTATTCAGGCACCTGAGCTCCTAGACACCTCCTGGGTGATGTGTTTCAGGAATGATCTAGTGGGAGGAGGCACTGGGGCAGACCCAGTACTTGGTGGAGAGATTATGTCTCTCAGCTGACTTGATAATGACTCTGTGTCCTCCCGGATGAGTTAGAAACGGTATGAAGAGAATTCTGGGCTTCTCTGCTTAGAATGCTGTCTGGACTGAGACAGAGTCATAAATACTAGCAGACATCAACAGGGAGATCCCCTTTTACTCCGGCTTAATTCCACACTGATCCTGGATCTAGGAGCTAATATTAGTGAGCAGTGAGGCTTAGTTAAAAATAAAGGAACTAAGCAGCGTGTTTGCCTGATATCCAGGATAACAACTGCACAATTTATTCTGTCCAATGTATCTGATCAAATTTCTAGATGTCTTTGCTACATAGTGTACTAATTAGCAAAGAGTGTTGTTGAAATTATAGCAAACAGACAGACACGTACACACACACTCAAGCAACAGGTAGGTCACGTCATGAAGCCTGTGCTGCTTTTTGTCTATTTATAGCTGTTGCTGTCCGTCTGTCAGCTCAAGGTTGAAGTGTCAGCACGAGGAGACAACAGGTGGAATAGTTTCCATGCTGTAATTGTGCATATGACACAAATGTATGTTTGACCTGCCCTCACAGGACAAAAGAAGAATCCAGGAAGAAATTGCCAAGAAGAGGAGACAGATAGAAGAAGAGAAGTTAAAACTCCAGTACATAAAGGTATGTCTCTAATTTACAGCCAAAAAGCAAAAATTTCCAGGAGAAAATGTGTCAGTGTGTAACAGTGTACAGGGAATGTGAGGAACTCTCGCTTGAAGGTTTAATGATTTCATTTACTGTTATATTTCTCCACATTTTCCTTGATGCAGTCTCAGAGCTTTATTTCACAGATATATACTCACTGCAGTAGCATTGTTCATATTATAGCTACAGCTATTCCTCTTCAACACAACTGAGGGTATTTCATACATTATTGTAAAAGTCAAATCTTCTTTTTTCATTCCATCGTTCCAAGTTATATATTTCCATCGTTCCAAGTTATATTTTTTTCATGTTAAGATAAATTGGGCACACATCTGAAGTTTTCTTAAGAAGCAGTTACGCACAAGTTAACCCCAGTTACAGTTAACCACAAGGGGGCTGTCTAAAACTGTGTCACGCCACTGAGCTGTTTCCTGCATCTTTGGCAAACTGGTCACTGCTGGTGTTGTAGTGGTGTGTAATGATATCACCTTCTTATATCAGTGACTACCAAAAAATATCTAAATTCCCTATGGAAGCATGTTGGAAAAATGAATAAATCTAACAATAAACAACATATTTAAGAGTTTTTGTTGCATTTTAATACAATGTCCATTAAATATTATAAAACAAGGTATCACCAAACTGGATGTTAGAAAATGTTTTGGTTATTTTACAAAAAAGCAAAGTAAATACAATCAAACTTTATTTTTAGTAAATGATACTACAGAGTTGTCTTTGGAGGCCTTTCTAGTTATCATCCCCACATATTCATACTCTGACGGATACATCAGAGGTGGGGTTTGCATCCTGCCCAAGGATATTTGGAATACAGACTGGGAACCACTAACCTTCTGATTACCAGATGACCTGCTTTGCCTCCTCAGCTAAGGCCACCCAGCTACTGGGTATAAGATAAGATAAGATAAGATAACCTTTATTAGTCCCACACGTGGGAAATTTGTTTTGTCACAGCAGGAAGTGGACAGTGCAAAAGTTATGAGGCAAAAATTAGAATACAATAAGAATAAATACAGTACACAACTGTACAGAATAGAATAAAATAATATACTATATACAGTAGAATAAAATAAAATAAATATACAATAAGATAAAAATAGAATACAAATACAAATACTATATACAACTGAGTAAAAATACAACGATGACAGAAAGGATTATTGCACTTAGTATCATTGCATATGTATGGATGTGTGTGCTTGATCAGTTAAAGTCTTTATTATGGAGTCTGACAGCAGTGGGGAGGAAAGACCTGCGAAATCTCTCCGTCCCACACCGTGGGTGCCGCAGTCTCCCACTGAAGGAGCTGCTCAGTGCTGTCACAGTCTGCTGCATGGGGTGGGAGATGTTGTCCATCAGGGATGACAGCTTAGCCGCCGTTCTCCTGTCACTCACCACCTCCACTGGGTCCAGAGGGCATCCTAGAACAGAGCTGGCCCTTCGGATCACCCTGTTCAGTCTCTTCCTGTCCCCAGCAGAGATGCTGCCGCCCCAGCAGACCACGCCATAAAAGATAGCAGAAGCCACAACAGAGTCATAGAAGGTCTTCAGGAGTGGGCCCTCCACTCCAAACGACCTGAGTCTCCGCAGCAGGTACAGCCTGCTCTGCCCTTTCCTGTAGAGGGCGTCTGAGTTATGAGTCCAGTCCAGTTTATTGTTCAGATGAACACCAAGGTACCTGTAGCTGTCCACAGCCTCAATGTCCATACCTTGGATGTTCAGTGGTTGCAGTGGAGAATGCTTGTGCCTGTGGAAGTCTACCACCAGCTCCTTGGTTTTACTGGCGTTGATCTGGAGGTAGTTCAGCTGGCACCAGTCCACAAAGTCTTGGGTCAGACCTCTGTACTCCTTGTCGTCCCCATCAGTGATGAGGCCGACTATTGCAGAGTCATCAGAGAACTTCTGCAGGAAGCACTGGGTGGAATTGTGGGAGAAGTCTGCAGTGTAGATGGTGACGAGGAACGGAGCCAGAACCGTTCCCTGTGGGGCCCCCGTACTGCAGACGACCCTGTCCGACACACAGCCCTGAGTCCTCACATACTGTGGTCGGTCGGTGAGGTAGTCCAGGATCCAGGTAGTGAGGTGATGGTCCACTCCAGAGTTCTCCAGCTTGTCCTTCAGAACCGAGGGAAGAATAGTGTTGAAGGCACTGGAGAAATCAAAGAACATGATTCTCACAGTGCTTCCAGCGGTCTCCAGGTGAGCGAGGGAACGATGTAGTAGGTGAATGACGGCATCATCCGCTCCAATGCCGGGCTGGTAGGCAAACTGAAGTGGGTCCAGTGATGAGCTTGTTAGGCGCCGAAGCTGAGCCAGGACCAACCGCTCCAGGGTCTTCATCAGGTGGGATGTCAGAGCCACCGGCCTGTAGCTGTTGAGGTCCTTGGGGCGTGAAGTCTTTGGCACTGGTACAACACAGGAGGTTTTCCAGAGCTGTGGGACTCTTCCCAACCTCAGACTCAGGTTGATGAGGTGCTCCATCACCCCACACAGTTGGTCCGCGCAGGACCTGACGACCCTCGAGCTGATGCCATCTGGACCCGCTGCTTTCTTGCCATTAATCCTCCTCAGTTCCCTCCTAACCTGGGTGGTTGAGAGAGGCAGGCTGGAGCCTTGTGTTGAGTGTGTATTGGATGCTGTTGTTGGGGGTGGGGGGGAGTGAGCAGGGTGAATAGAGGAGGTGTGAAGTGTCAGAGGTGGAACAGCAGCAGTGGGGGTGGGTGAGTCTGCAGCCGATGTTGCAGACTGCCTCATGGCTGAGTCAAATGTACATAATTTAAACTTTTGAATGCAATGAGGGTAAGGAGAAGGGCAACACACAGGCCTGACCCATGCCCAGTAAAGTCCAGGTGGGGAAGCAGTGATTCAGTACAAAATACTTCGACTGCTCTGAGACCATAATCCAATGGAGCAACAATGAGTAGCGATAAAGCTAAAAATGATAATTGCAGTTCGTAAGTCTTCAGTAGTTGGGCAGTGGTTGATTTGGTAAAAATATTTACCCCCCAAAACTCCAGAGTCCTCTCTTCTGATGATGCTCTCCATTAATCCATGGATGAATACGAACCCTCGGCCTTCCCAGAAGCTCTTTTATACTCATTCTGCACCCCCCCCCCCCCAGTGTTTTTCACGTGAGTGGAAAAGGTTTTAAAAAACATGCTTCTGTTAGGATGCCTGGGTCAACTCCACACTCATTTTCATTTCCTGTTGCCACACCGTGGAACTGTCCACTGATATTGGTTACATTCAGTCTCTTTAACATAGTGAAGGTTTTTGTTGGACACGGGTTCGTTTAATACACATCTACATATTTATAGCAGAGCTTTGAGAACATCCGTACTCTTCCAGTCATGATTACAACTTGTGCTTACAAAAGCTCCTGTGTCTGAGTTTCCAAACTGTACATGCTAAAAACTAAGATCCATCTCATTATTATTTGGACAACATTAGTTTTTACAATTTCACTAAAGATTTGTCTCCCAGAGTCCATGCCAACTATACTGAGAAGCTCTTTGCTTCCCATTCTGGCAAATCTAAATATGTCAGACTGAGACTAACAGCTGAATGGGAAGCGAGGGACTGGCTCCACTGCAGCTGCTGCTTCATAGTGTTGGATCTAGTATGCTGTTTGTGAAACTGAGGAGTGTGTGCAAACGTAATGTTCCTTAAAATATCTGATAGAGAAATCAGCTACACATTTTTCTTTGCTTAACAGGATAGGAAAAGAGTTTTTGAAAGCAGAGAGTGTCAAATGGAAAACAGAGCAGGTGTCACCGTAGATTTGAACATTTTAAATATGAGAAGAACACTGAGCTCGGTTTGAGGCTAAAGCAGAGGCCTGTGTGTTGGTTGACTGACAGAAGAAGGCTTTGAGGGAGCAGTGGCTGATGGACGGTCTGAGTCAGCAGTCGGAGGAGGAGCAGGAGGCCATGAGGCTTCAAGCTCAAGACGAACAGCAGCAGAGTGACCACCTGCAGAGCAACATCATCAGGTAATCCAAACCTGCACTGAAGCTCACACTACATCCCAAAGTGGACACATGGGGCACAGCTCAGTATGAGCAAATCAAGTAGGTGAAGGTAACACTTTATAGTCACTGTCTGCCTAATAATGCCACAATATTAGGCATTAGTAAGGTATTATTAAGTGTTTAATTCATCATTTATAAAGCACTACTCCTTCGTATGTAATTTATAATTACAGATATTAATGTTTATTTAGTATTTTAGTATTTTATTTATTTATTGTCATTGTCAAGAACAATGAAATTGCGTTTGGGGCTTCCATACAACCCCCAAAAAAGAAGAAAATAATAAATACCCCTTAAAACCCAAGTGTACATATTTAACCCAGTGTGACTCCAATGCAATAAGACAATCCTTAGCAATAATGTTCGTAGAAATTCAGACAAAGACCTGAGAAACATGACAAAATACAACAATGCAACCCATTCAATATTATTGTACTGTGAGATATGATATCAGATATGATAGTTATCTATTTAAGAAAGAGGGGGGGGGGCAGGAGGGGGAAGAGAATAAAGATATGATGCACCAATGCAGACCAGTTCATTGCTATTAAGAAGTTGGATATGGTTATTGTCCGTGAGAGGGGGGCAGAGAGTTCAGGAGCCTCACAGCCTGTGGATACAGGCTGTTGGCCAGTCTGGATGTTCTGGCCTGTATAGACCTGTACCTTCTCCCTGAGGGCAGCAGATGGAAAAGGTGGCGCGCAGGGTGATGTTATTCTTGATTAACAAGCTCACATACAGATACAGATCATGATAGCCCGCTGATGGGTGGACATAATGGTACACCTCACCTGTGATGTGGATGATGCAACCATGAGTAATAACACCCCTAAATGAGAATTAGGAAAACTAGTGGAAATGTCTTGTGTATTCACCGGGGGGGCAGTGTGGAGGCGCGTTCATTTACACCAGGGGTGTCCAACTCCAGGCCCCGAGGGCCGGTGTCCTGCAGGTTTTAGATCTCACTCTGGGTCAACACACCTGAATCACATGATTAGTTCTTTACCAGGCCTCTGGAGAACTTCAGGACATGTTCAGGAGGTCATTTAGCCATTTTAATCAGCTGTGATGGATCAAAGACGCATCTAAAACCTGCAGGACACCGGCCCTCCAGGCCTGGAGTTGGAAACCATGATTTAAGCCCTTGATACTATATATACTTATACCTTGTAAATTTGTTCAGAGAATATATAATTATGACAGAATAAGCCTTTCTATAAAATATTGATACAGGTTTTCAGCAAATAAAATACAGGTTGTGCACACTGAACAAGCCAAACAGGAAGTGATGCTTGCATTCTATGATTATTACTAAGTTGAACATGAAAGCATTAAACGATTATTTCACTGAACTGCTAATATTCAAAGTTTAGTCTGTGTGTATTTCTGCCAGAAACATGTATTTGGACTTGCACTATATATTTTGTATTGTATTGTATTGTATTGTATTGTATCTTTATTTGTTTCAGACATATAAAACAAAAAACAATATATACACACTACATATATTTTCATTTACAGATACGAATATATATGTAGATATACACACACACACGTATGTGTTCAGATAAACAAAAAATATATAATGAAATAAAACAAAATCGTCTGACATAATGTAACAATGTTTGGTCTGAAAAGGAGTAGGAAGAAGTATGAACATACTTATTAATTCCTACCCCTGCTCAACATCTTATTGATCCCACATAATTCACCTAATTCCCATCATCACATACCCCACACGATACACGAGGAGAACCTATATAAACTTGGCTACCGTGACTGATATAATTTGGATATAATTTGATATTTTTTATACATACAATGGGTGATCATCTTTCTGATGATTAATAAGGTGAGCCACAAAGCTCTGGCACTGTGCCTAAAACTATTAGTAATTCTCAAGATTTAGGTTTTCCAACTAATTTAACAGTCATAGTGGTAATGATCACAGTCACACCTGCTTACTCCAGTTGTCTGCCGCTAATCTTAGTCTATCACCTTTGTGGTTTTTATGTGAAAGGGACACAAGGGATGTGTTCCACATGTAAGAGTCCAATGTGCAGTATTTATTTTATTTAGCTATAGATGGAAAAACTCCATGTGCTGACAGGTCGGAGAGAATTACATTGGGGCAAAAAAGTATTTAGTCAGCCACCGATTGTGCAAGTTCCCCCACCTAAAATGATGACAGAGGTCAGTAATTTGCACCAGAGGTACACTTCAACTGTGAGAGACAGAATGTGAAAAAAAAATCCATGAATCCACATGGTAGGATTTGTAAAGAATTTATTCGTAAATCAGGGTGGAAAATAAGTATTTGGTCAATAACAAAAATACAACTCAATACTTTGTAACATAACCTTTGTTGGCAATAACAGAGGTCAAACGTTTACTATAGGTCTTTACCAGGTTTGCACACACAGTAGCTGGTATTTTGGCCCATTCCTCCATGCAGATCTTCTCGAGAGCAGTGATGTTTTGGGGCTGTCGCCGAGCAACACGGACTTTCAACTCCCGCCACAGATTTTCTATGGGGTTGAGGTCTGGAGACTGGCTAGGCCACTCCAGGACTTTCAAATGCTTCTTACGGAGCCACTCCTTTGTTGCCCGGGCGGTGTGTTTTGGATCATTGTCATGTTGGAAGACCCAGCCTCGTTTCATCTTCAAAGTTCTCACTGATGGAAGGAGGTTTTGGCTCAAAATCTCACGATACATGGCCCCATTCATTCTGTCCTTAACACGGATCAGTCGTCCTGTCCCCTTGGCAGAAAAACAGCCCCATAGCATGATGTTTCCACCCCCATGCTTCACAGTAGGTATGGTGTTCTTGGGATGCAACTCAGTATTCTTCTTCCTCCAAACACGACGAGTTGAGTTTATACCAAAAAGTTCTACTTTGGTTTCATCTGACCACATGACATTCTCCCAATCCTCTGCTGTATCATCCATGTGCTCTCTGGCAAACTTCAGACGGGCCTGGACATGCACTGGCTTCAGCAGCGGAACACGTCTGGCACTGCGGGATTTGATTCCCTGCCGTTGTAGTGTGTTACTGATGGTGACCTTTGTTACTTTGGTCCCAGCTCTCTGCAGGTCATTCACCAGGTCCCCCCGTGTGGTTCTGGGATCTTTGCTCACCGTTCTCATGATCATTTTGACCCCATGGGATGAGATCTTGCGTGGAGCCCCAGATCGAGGGAGATTATCAGTGGTCTTGTATGTCTTCCATTTTCTGATGATTGCTCCCACAGTTGATTTTTTCACACCAAGCTGCTTGCCTATTGTAGATTCACTCTTCCCAGTCTGGTGCAGGTCTACAATACTTTTCCTGGTGTCCTTCGAAAGCTCTTTGGTCTTGGCCATGGCGGAGTTTGGAGTCTGACTGTTTGAGGCTGTGGACAGGTGTCTTTTATACAGATGATGAGTTCAAACAGGTGCCATTCATACAGGTAACGAGTGGGGGACAGAAAAGCTTCTTACAGAAGACGTTACAGGTCTGTGAGAGCCAGAGATTTTCCTTGTTTGAGGTGACCAAATACTTATTTTCCACCCTGATTTACGAATAAATTCTTTACAAATCCTACCATGTGAATTCATGGATTTTTTTTTCACATTCTGTCTCTCACAGTTGAAGTGTACCTCTGGTGCAAATTACTGACCTCTGTCATCATTTTAAGTGGGGGAACTTGCACAATCGGTGGCTGACTAAATACTTTTTTGCCCCACTGTAAGTTATTAGGGTTCAACCTGGTCTGTACATCTTTTTTAAACTATGTTATTGGAAAATTATTAGCAGCTGACATTTTTAGACATTTCTATAATTTTTCCAGGGATTGTGCAATCAAAGCTTGATCATCATCATTGAGCCCTCAGCCTGAATGTAGGGAATGAACCAGGAAACTGTAGGAACTGTCTGAATCCTGACGATGAACAAATAAATAAACACTTTAATGAAACAAATTGTTAAATATACTACACACAACATTCACAGACGATGGAGTATGCACGGTGACACGTCTGTCAGCTTTGACCATTTTGTCTTGGTTGCTGTTAGTTTTCTTCCTTTTTATAATGTCTCAAAATGTCCTAGGACTACATGTGTTTAATCACCAGTTGCTATTAGAAATCAAAGCATCTTCCGATCTAGTTCTCAAACAAACTGAGACAGGACAAGGTTACGGACTTCCTCCACCACCTTTGAGTCATCTGTTCTGGGTTACCTGTGCAGCCATCCTCATGCCACACCCTGGAACAAGCGCCCAAGGAAACGGGCCTCTTCTTAAAAAACACAATCTGGACACAACCATTCTGGCTAATTACAGGCCAATCTCAAAGCTCCCCTTTCTTTCAAAAGGTCTGTGAAAGTGGTCTATTTACAGCTGCACCTTGATCTTAATGGGATGTCTGAAAAGTTTCAGTCTGGTTTTAAATCAGTACACAGCACTGAGACAGCACTTTTAAGGGTTTTTAATGGTATTAACTCTGGATTCTGGCAGCCCTGCTGCCCTCTTGTTGTTGGACTTGACAGCTGACTTTGACACAGTCAGCCATTATATCCTCCTATCATGGCTGGAATCATATGCTGGCCTAAAAGGGTCTACTCTTCAGTGGTTTCCTTTCTACTTATCTTTATTTTTTTATGTGAACATGGGCCTCTAGTGCTAAAAAAAGGACTCTCTCTAAATTATGGTGTACTTCAAGGCTCTATCTTGGGACAAGCCTTGTTTGCACTGTATATTGATTGATTGATAATACTTTATTCATCCCGAGGGAAATGTTATGTTGGCACTCTCGAGGCCTAGAGTTCTTCCACCCCAATCTACATGGACGTTAAAATCACCCACATCAATTATTTTATCTGAGCTGAGAACTAAATCAGATAAAAAGTCTGAGAAATCAGACAGAAACTCTGTGTAAGGCCCAGGTGGACGATAGATGATAACAAGTAAGACTGGTTTCTGAGTTTCACAGCTGGGGTGGACGAGGCTAAGCAGCAGGCTTTCAAATTAATTAAAAGTCTGTCTGGGTCTTTGGTTGATTAATAGGCTGGTGTGTAAAATTGCTGCCACACCGCCCCCTCAGCCTGTGCTTCGAGATTTCTGGTAGTTAGAATGACTCGGGGGTGTTGATTCATTTAAACTAACATAATCGTCCTGCTGCAACCAGGTTTCTGTAAGGCAGAGTAAATCAATTTGTTGATCAATTATTAAGTCATGTACTGACAGGGACTTGGAGGAGAGAGACCTAATATTTAATAATCCACATTTCACTGTTTTACTCTTTGGTTCAGATGTGGATACTGTATTGTTCTTTCTTTGTGATTGTTTATGTTTAATTTGCTGGCTTTTAGTTTGTTTGTTGTCTGTTTGGGAGCTGACACAGTCTCTATGGAGATGGGTTTTTGGGGGGTAGCAGGAGGAGAGAAGCTGCAGAGAGGCGTGTAAGACTGCAACTCTGCTTCCTGGTCCCAACTCTGGATAGTCATATTTTGGGTGGTTTAATAAATTTGTCCATGTTTCTAGAAATGAGAGCTGCTCCATCCAAAGTGGGATGGATGCCATCTCTCCTAACAAGACCAGGTTTCCTCCAGAAGGTTTGCCAATTATCTATGAAGCCCACATCGTTTCTGGGACACCACTCAGACAGCCAGCAATTTAAGGAGAACATGTGGCTAAACATGTCACTCCTGGTCTGATTGGGGAGGGGACCAGAGAAAACTACAGAGTCCCACATTGTTTTGGCAAAGTTGCACACCGATTCAATATTGATTTTAGTGACCTCCGATTGGCGTAACCGAGTGTCATTACTGCCAATGTGAATTATGATTTTACTGAAAATCTTTTGAAAATGCAAAATACACAGCTACCCAGTACAACCCATAATGCCATATATTAAAAGTCTTGTACTTACCTTGTTGAAGCTATTCAGAGACACCCTAACATCCAAGTGTTTTGGATGCACAAGTGATTTCCTTTTGTATTTGCTAACACTGTTCATTATATTCAACTGTACAGAATGGAGAAGGAGATTGAGGCCTTGGAAACACAAGAACTCAATATCTCTGCCAATGAAGAAATTGTGGTGAAGCGGCTAAAAGAGGTGGAGAGAACAGCTGAAGACATTATCAAGGTAAGCAAAAATCAAGTGCCTTTTAACACTCAGCTTGCCTTTTTGGCTGTGACACTAATGCATGTCACTTATTAAATACATCTGGGCGGATTAGTGCTACTAGTACGCTAGTATTTGCTTTTCACCTTAGTACGATTAAGAATAATGGACAATGAAAAAGGAAAACAATAAAAGAAATCAAAGACACACACCTGTATTTTGATGTGTTGATGTGTCAACACAGCTCCCAATAACAGATGATGCACATTAAAGGCTGTGTGACACAAAGGACCCATACATACACACTATTGGAGTACTAGTTATGTTTTATTTGCAGCTTTTTTCCAAGATCACTCAGTGGAGATTTTCATGTGGAACAAGGCTTCCCACAGAGGGCCTTCTTCACCTGTATGAACGCTGTCTGGCACTGCTCTGTCCACTGGATCAGATCTGGGTCACCCTTTTGGGTTAGAGCAGTCAAGAGGCTGGCCAGCTCTGTGAAGTTTGGCATGAACCGGTGGCAATAACCAGCCAGCCACAAGAACTGCCTCACCTCTTTTTTTAGTCTTGGGACATGGGCAGTATACGATGGGTGTTGTTTTCACCTCCTGCAGGCCCACTTGCTCACCTCCCCAGATACTGTACCTTCCCTTTGTCTGCTCACACACTTCTTCAGGTTGGCTGTGAGCCCCATCTGCCTCAGAGACTCTAGGACTATGGCCACCTGCTGCACATGCTCTGCACAGGTGTCACTATGGATGATGATGTCATACACCAGGTTCATGAGACACTGGAAAGTTGCTGAACAAGCTGAACGAAAGTGTGACAAATTGGTACAAATCGTACAGAGTGGAGAAGAATGACTTTCTTTAGACTCTGGAGATAAGGGGATGTGCCAGTAGCCACTGGTTAACTCCAGTGTCATGAAAAAGGTGCAATGCCTATCTGATCCAGGAGCTTGTTGACCCGGGACATGACATATGCATCAAACTGTAACAATTCACCTTGTGGTAGTCGCCACAGAACCGTATAGATAAGAACTATGGGGCTAAACCAAGCACTTCTTTCTGAACATTTTTTCTTTATGTTGAGGTAACCTGTAGGGCTGTGAATGCACCATCTCACCAGGACACATTTCAAAA
Source organism: Aulonocara sp. 'chitande type north' Nkhata Bay (assembly GCF_057382095.1). Taxonomy (NCBI): domain Eukaryota; kingdom Metazoa; phylum Chordata; class Actinopteri; order Cichliformes; family Cichlidae; genus Aulonocara; species Aulonocara sp. 'chitande type north' Nkhata Bay. The sequence continues at coordinate 644,003 of NC_141352.1, read as the reverse complement.
TTGTGCTCTGAGTGTGGTATGGCCAGGCAGGGGGGAGAACACATCTGCAAAACACTGTTGCAATGCAGCAACACCCATTCTCTGGGCTTGTGTGAGATGGTCATTACAATGGGGGGAGTTGGGAATAGTGGAATTTGGCACTATCATCTCTCTCCTTCGCCAGGCTAACCAGAGAATTTGCCAAAAGCTTTAAAGCACCAACAACTGGGTGTGTTCCTCTTCTGTGCGACTGTTACAACTCACCCAATACAGTCTATGTCTGATTAATACAAAATTCAGGTAGGCCAGTGCTGTGTCGGGGCGCACCATGTGACCAGTAATTTTTATCACTTGGTCAAAGGCTGAGTATAGAGTTTTGTCATGAGACTGCTGTAGTGGGAAATCTTCCATGGAGTGAATCAGTGCCGTCTCCTCCCCAGAGTCAGCGATGGATGGCCTCGGATCACCGCTGTACACAGCATATACACTACATGCTGCTACAGGTCATGAATGCATCCCCACACACTGCCCCAACAGGTTTTTAAATCATGGCCAATCCGTCCCCAGAATTAAAGGATGTGTCAGGCATGACCTAACCACAGCCTTCCCACTACGTTTTTTGTCCTTGTACTTAATTTCTGGCAGCACAGTAGGATATTTGTGTATGTCCCCATGCATGTACTTAACCTCCACCCACTCTACCTTCAGCAATGCCCCGGGCCAAACCAGAGTTTGGTGGACCAAGGTCTGTGTGCACCCTGAGTCTACAATAGCCTGGTGTATACCCCTTACCACCTTACCACTATGCGTCCCTCGTGGACTGAGGGAAGGTGTCAGAGGGCAAAGTGATGGCAAAGGACCACTCCGCTGTTCCTGTCGGGAGTCCCTTGACAAACTGCTCGAGAATCATCAGATCCAGCAGCTGAGCCTCCACCTTTGTGTGGCCGGGCTTTTTGCGGCCCTATTCAGTACCCCAAGAAGTTTTGGTGGCAGTCCTCGGGCACATGGCCTAGGCCAGGGGTCGGCAACCTTTCTGATGATGAGTGCATCTAAAATTTTCCTCAGAAGTCAATAAATTGCAGTAGCAATTTATTGACTTCTGCAATAAATAAATAGCAATAAATTTAATAACGCTCTATATTAACAGTTACACACTATATAGAACCACTTTATAGAATTATATTTGTTGGCAGATGTTGGCAGCTGTCAGCGAATAGTTATCAGCTGTTTTGAAACAAAAAAAAAACAAAGACTTTTTATCTATAACAGCAAATACAGAAAATGCAAATGCTATTTATGGTCTCCTCACAACAATGATAAGAAAAATAAACTGGGCCAATATGGCATGTTTGTTAATACAGAGACACACATGTTAATATGATCTCTGGTCTCCCACTCAGAGACACAGGTCTCCGAGTGTCCAGCATTCAGAGGCTACCTGAGGACTCGTGTGAGAGAAAATCTGCTCACACAGACATGTAGAGCCAAATACTGTCAATAAGGCCTCTGCAATGTTCTGAAGACAGTTAAACTTGTCAGGTAGTGATGTCCAGCAGGTGAACATGCAGCTCCATGACCACGCACAGCTGTGGATTCCAGCTGCGTCCGTAGTTCTGCAAACTTTGACCCCACAGAGTCGAGCTTTTCAGTTCTATCAGCTGCATTTCGATGTCCTCTTTGTCGAGCCAGTTAATGCGAGACAAACCCAGCTGCTCATTAAAGCTTTCTGGTTTGATCAGAAAAGAAAACATTGGTCCATACGCCTGAAAGTCCCGAAAACACATTGTAAATTCTGTCTCGAGTCTACGGATGTATCCGTGTGTTTCCACGGTGCTGCGCTGAGCGAACAGCTGCTGAATCTTTTGAAGTGTTGGAATGTGGAAATTTCAACATTGCTTGAAAAAACTGCCAGCTAGCAACGTCCCTCTCACCGGTAGGCTAAGTTATTTTTAGCCAATTACAAGTTCCATCTGGTAGTTGGGGTTGTTAGCTAAGATACCGTCATTAAGAAGCGGCACAACTAATGTGTCTATGCGAGCTAATTTGCGATGTGCACCGCTGTCCCAGCCATTCATTTTTTAATGCACCTGCTCAGATTAACTCACTGCGTGTCATGCCCAGGGCTGGACTGGGACAAAAAAATCAGCCTGGGCATTTTGACTAGAGACCGACCCACCAGGTATTAAAGCCATAAAGCCTTTGAATGAAAACAAACGCTGTTGTGACAGTGATGTACAGTCTTGTTGGTATATGTATGATTTTTATACATTTTAAATCAGATAAAAACTTTGGTTTTTATCTGATTCAGATAATTATTTAATAAAAGTGAGACATTTTAAATGAGAATAAGAAAGAAAAGTATTTCTTTGTGCCCCCCTCTCCCTGTTAATGCCCTACCTGCCCCCCTGGCATAACTTTGCTAGACCCGCCCCTGCACAGTTGCCAGCTGTCAGCTACTTAGAAAAGGATCCTGGTGTTATTTGTCTCTCAGAAACAGTTCATAACTTCAACTCATTCATGTCACCTAAAAGGTAAACCTGTTTCTCCATCACCTGTTCAGCTCTGATGATTCAGTAAGGACATCTCCTGGTTTCATCTTCATGTTTCCCTCTCACCAGATAACCAAACCATATCATGACCAGCAGCTTTACAGCTGTGGCTCCAGCAAACAGCCGATCAGCTGATCATTGATCAGTTTCATGATTGAAGTAGCAACAGGAGTGGGAGGGGCAGAGAATGACAAAAGAAGAGGCAGCTCTGCAGCAAAGACACAGAGTAACTCCAGCTTTGTGTCTTTTTCTATTCTAGCTGAAGTCCGGGACAAACTGTTCCTTCTCAGCTCAATACGAAATGCGTAATATTTTCTCTGAATGCGGGACGATTCCGTTTGTATGGGACGGTTGGCAACTCTAATAATTAACCTTATAAATAAAGTTCACTATCAGTAACATCATAGCACCCACCCAGCTGTATAGAAACTCCATCATGCTAGCTAGCACGCAGTACGAGTTATTGCAACTGACTGTAAAAAGTCAACACAACGAAAATAAACTCCATCTAAACTCGGTTTATATCTGACCCAGATAGACTGCAGGTCATAACTTCTTACCTGAAGTTCAGTTCACCTGACACTCGGACCAGCGGCCGCCTCGGGTCTCTCCTCCTCCTGCCTCCCCTTCCCTCATCCACCTGCTGGCCTCAGTGGAAGCTGTGCCATAGCCACCACCAGAGTTATTTTTACACATCTGGCCAATCCACCACCTCTCATTGTTTATACCATTACAAAAAAAATCATCGGCCCATAGAAACGAAAAATCACAGTCGGCCCAGATGGCCAGTCCAGCTATGGTCGTGCCATCAGTTAACCCTTCGCGTGCCAGCTGTGGCACGTGTGCCCAGGGTTGCCGATCCCTGTTCTAGAGTTTTTAATTCTGCACCTGACCCCACTGCCACGTTAAGTCTTTTATTTGGTCTGCTGTTAGTGATGTCATGTTGCCTTAATGTCATATTATCTTCATACGAGGAGCAGGGTATCTTAATCTTATAATGTTACAACCACATTTGACTTGAACACATTTGACTCGAACTAGGGATGAAGTTGGTAATTAGTAATATTTTAGTTAATGTTACGTGTTAGCTGTTTCATTACAATCAGTTGAGAAAACTATATTTTGATGATGAAGGCAACAGCATCAGCCTTGAGTGTATAGTTTTCATTGCCACACAACTACCAGCAGAAATATATGCCTACAAGAAGAAAATGATCACACAAATAGAATTATAGTGTTAGACTTTAAAATGATAAACTGATATACACACAAAGCACTGTGCATAGTGTACTATAGATGTGTACTGTAGTGTTAATCTGCAGTTAGATCAGTTAAGGTCTTAGACTAAGGCTTGTTCATTGTCCATTGGGGTCACCTTTAAAAACACTAAGTACTCAATTACTGCATTTTTTAAGTGTGCAGAGTAGCTAAATGTGTTTTGCTGGTGTGGTTTCATGCAATCCACGCCAGTTTTACCGAGGACGATGATGATTTGAATTTTCATTGTTGTGAACAGATTCTAGCACCTTTTTAAAGGAATGATGTTTTCTCCTGACTTCCTGCTAACTGCTATGCTATCTGTAAGCTCTGCTTGTTTCTAATAAGATGTTCTCACTGAAGACTGTGTGGGTGGGCTTTGTTGCACAAGCGACTGCTTCGAGTGAATTAGGTGGCAGATAAATGGATTACTCACATTGTGAGGATGCAGTGCAAGGACTAATATGCCTGATTTGCTTTGCTTTCTGTCTTCATTTAACCTAGTGAAATTACTAACGTGACAGCTGTGGACTGCCGTTACTAAACAAGCTGAACTGTAGCACTGCTGTGATGTTTACTTCATGCTTCTTTCACTACTTTGAACCTCAACTACTTTGTCTCCACATATAGGAGGTACACGCAGAGTCCCAACCAGGTGTGCACTTTTTTTAGCTCTTTGATGTGCTGTGAGTAATTTCTCCTGGTAAATGGTTACAAAACTTATTAGAGCTTCATTAAAGCATAATAGCAGCTTTTGCATCATGGGATACTTGGTTATCCCGAGTGTGCTCAGATTACTAGAAACATAATAAAATGTTTATGGCATGATAAAACTGAGCATCAGTTGTGAGAATTCATTCAGAAGATGGATATCAGTTTTCATTTTGATCTGTAATTTCTTGTATAAGTGTCTTTGTTGTCACATACTGGAATAATGTGTCATATTACTAATATAATGAAATCTTAAAAATGGTGACATATGTATATATTTGCCCAAATATAGCTAATCTTGGCTTATGTTGTGCTTGCTTTCATTTCACTGGTCTTATATTCTTCTTAGATGTGACCCATCATGTCCCTTCACCACTACCAGATATGCTATCACTCATTCCACTGGCAGCAGCAGAAACCCATCCTGTATGTGAACTCGGTAGCCATGAACCAAAGAAAGGTATACTTCTGACAGGCTGTAAAATATTACATTGGTGCAGATGGATTAAAATGATCATCCTTCAGTATGATGCTAAGAATACACTGATCAGCCACAATATTGAAACCTATAATATTGATGCTAGTCTATAACAATGTTACCATGTTTCAGTGGTTATGTGACTGGTACATGCTGTTCGTATCATACATCTGATGCCAGCTGTCAGTTTCCTTGCACTGGAAAAATGTAATGTACATTACATCAGTCTTGATGCATGCTCAGTCATCCAGGTAAATCTCCAAAAAGTTGATTCTGTTCATCAGGACGTTTTCACTGGGAGAAATGTTTCGTCATCATCCAGGTGACGTCTTCAGTCTCAGCTGACTGCAGGTTTCAATCTTATAAACAGGACATTTACATAATGACTGAAACCAGCCCACTGAAGGAACAATGGGCTGGGAGGTCATTTCCTTCATCGTGATTATGCAAATTCTCATGACTATTGATCAACAACCACTGATCAATGGCCATGAGTCCCATTCACAGAGTTGGGGAATGGCTGCAATCACAGCATTGTAAGATGGTGACAGATGTACCCTTAGGCCCCTCCTCCATTCAGAGATGGTCTTTCCCTTTTCATGTAAATGGCCTCCTTGACTCCGCCCTCAAACCAGCGTTCCTCCCTGTCCAGGATGTTACATCCTCATCATTGAAAGAGTGTCCACTGGCCTGTAGGTGTAAATAGACTGCAGAGTCCTGGCCTGACGAGGTAGCTCTTCTGTGTTGTGCCGTCCTCTTTGGTTGTTTGGTTTCCCCGATGTATAAATCCTGCCAATCCTCCTGCACTTAACAGCGTACACTATGTTACTCTGTTTGTGTCGGGGGACCCGATCCTTGGGGTGGATCAGTTTTTGCCGCAACATGTTTTGGGGTTTAAAGGTCACAGATACGTGGTGTTTAGAAAAAATGCGTCTCAGCTGCTCCGATACTCCTGACACGTACGGGATCACTACAGGTTTTCGCTTAGTCATTGGTTGTCCTTCTCTCCTGGATCAGCTGGAGGTTTCTTTAGGAGCCTTTCCAGCTCTGACAAAAGTCCAGCTGGGGTAACCACATTTACTCAGGGCCTTCCTGATGTTCTTCTGCCTCCCTGGCTGCTGTGTCAGTGGGGATGGTGTTCGTTCTGTGTTGTAGTACCCTGATGACACCCAGTTTGTGCTCCAGTAGATGATGAGAGTCAAACCTCAGATACTGATCCGTATGTGCAGGTTTACGGTACACGTCAGCTTTTAGATGTCCTCCATTACTGATGGAAATCTCAGTCTAAGAAGGCTAACCTGCCACTGTTCATATCCTCCCTGGTGAATTTGATGTGTCGGTCCACCGAGTTAATGTGATCCGTGAATTGTGGTACATCCTGAGATTTGATTTTCACCCAGGTGTCATCCACATACCTGAACCAATGGCTTGGTGGTGTTCCAGGGTAGGATAGCAAAGCCCTCTTTTCCACTTCTTCTGTGTACAAATTGGCCACGATGGGTGAAACTGGGAGCCCATGGCACCCATGATTCTGCCTGTAGAACTGACCCTTGTATGTGAAATATGTGGAAAGAAGACGCAGTTCAAACACACTTGGTCGGTGCTGAGAGCGGTCCTGTTGCTGCAGTCAGAGACTGAAGAAGTCACGTGGATGACTGATGAAATGTTTCTCCCACTGATAACGCTGCGTCCAGATGAACAGAACCAACCTTTCGGGTACATTACACAACTTATCTATATAAAACTTTAGACACATAACACACTGATCAATAATTAGTCATTTGTTATCTTGTAATTAGCCAAACTAATGAAAAAAGGTCTGTTACAGTTGGGTAACGATGATGTGAATATTTGAGCGACGATGAGGTTGAAATGAGTTTAAGACTCAAAAAATGTGTTTTAAAGTGGACTTTTAGCTGCATCCTGTCCGAGTTCTCAATATTTTATGTTACATTTGTTTACAAATTGAGAATTAGTTCAGGACTACATGTTGTAAAAAAACATTTTAAAAGGCACAGTGTCTGAAAGTCAGAGCGAGAACCATCTAAAGTCTCAATACAGCAACACTGAGTTTGATTACCCTGACTCGTGTCTGCTCTCAGTCCTTTTGCACTGCAGGACAAATCCAAAAGACATAAGGATTGCAGATTCAGACTGGATGTGTATCCACTTTGGATCCAGCTTATTCTTTCCCAAAATGATCTGTATTCTTTATTTAAAATGAAAACTGTGCTGAAATATTTAAAATCAATGAAATCGTAGACTTTTTTGTTTGCCTTTCCTGATAAAACATGCTGTCCTGTATTTTTCAGTAAAATGTTGGGTAATTCGTGACCACAGAAAGTATAAAAACTGGTTTTCAATGGTTTTCATTCTTTTGTCACGCACATGCTTAACTGAGCGTGAGCTTACTCAGAGTTGAGACTCTTGGACTTGCTTACATAGTGTTACTCAACTTAGACTTCATGGTTAAACTGTTGTTGAATATGTTATTGAGTTTGTTGAAGATACTTCCTGGGGCTTCTTCCAGAGGCCTGGGACCTACCACAAAGCTCAGGCAACATACCAGGGGGATGCTTCCCTTATTCCATTTCCCAGATTATATCATTCTTTTTCCACAGAAAATGATCCCTATGACTGCTACCTATTTTATGACGTGGTGATTAAAAGTCTATAAATCTGTTGTAAAAAGCACAGGCAATAAATGCTGACGCAAATCTTAATTTAGTATTTTAGTGATAGAGCATAAAATAAATATTGTAATTCCAGAAAATTATCAGTTTGTATTTCTAAGGTGATGGCTGTACTTTAGAGCACTGCAACTGTTTATTGTCCCACAACCTGATAAAGAAGGTTTGTGACTTTGTCACAGATCAAAGTGAAATTAACATGCGTGATTCCACAGGAATTCTTGGTGTGTGTCCTGTGTTCTAGTAGCTTCAGTTTCAACAGTGTAACATAGACTCAGCAGCAGATTAGAATCAATTACAATATTTATACATTTTTGATATCACCAAGTTAATACATGCATGCACAGTTTGCATTTCAATGGTTGTAGTAAGATAGACTGAAGCAGCACGTATCAAATGCATTCCCCCAGCAAAAAATCTATATTGTACGTAAAAGCTTTTGTCACTGTAGTTGTTTCCTGAGCATTTCTGATGCCTTAGTTGTAGGGATACAATTGAAGAGTGAAACCAAATCAAAGGACAATATGATTTTATCTGATTCAGTGTACGTTTGTGGACAGCATTAGGGAACACACACATAAAGAAAAGTGTTATCACATGTGGTTATTCCAACTGGGTCTTCAAGACGCACAGGAAAGAAGGTCAGAAACCAACTGGGGAGAAACAGAATGACAAATGGAACGACACTGCCATCCCTTATGTAGCAGGTCTGTCAGAGAAACTCCAAGCACAACATCAACATCCCAATGCACTTCCGACACGGGCACACCCTTAGATGGAAACTAGGTCTGTCGAGGTCTGTGGAATTACAGACTGAGTGTGATGTGTAGGACCCAAATCCAAACGCTCGGAGACAGAATCATCTTAATAAAGGCAAACCATGATGATGACCCACGAACAAAAGACTAAGCATAAAATACAAAAAGAAACCAAAGTATATCAATAGAACTTAGGAACATAAACCATTTCTCAAAACCCAACTCTAAACACAGAAAGAGCCCGACCAGAAAGACCAGAACCATGACAGGTAATCCCAAGGACAAAACTCACAAACAAACAAGCTAAGCAGCATAGTGTATGCTGTGGGGTGCAGGGAGAAGTGCTTAAAACTTCTGCATTGGAGAAACTAAACAGCCAGTCCATAAACAAATTGCACAACATAGAAGAGCCACCTCAACAGGACAAGAGATAGCTGTACTGTAAGGATACAGGTCACTCATTTGAGGATGCCAATGTTTACACTTTGGATGAAGAAGACAGATGATTTGAGAGAGAAGTAATATAGACCATGCAGTCCTCAGATCCCTTCCCAGGTGCCTCAACCCATCAGTTGACCTTAGTATGTCACATGGTTTCCCGTGAAACCCCTGGTGTTAATAACTCATGCCTTTTTTCATACCCTGGCTCTTGTGATGACGCACATGATTGATAGTGGGTCAGTGACCCTCTTCAGGGTCAACCCCCACTAGTGTTTGAATACCTGGGACTTTCCACCATTTGGTTTTAGAAGTAAACAAGTCTTTTGGATGAGAGGTGAAAATCACAAAATTTCACAAAAGTCCACTGGCTTTGTTTCCAAGCTCCTTAGCCTACTGTGGCCTTAATGACTGAGAACCTACACAGACATATTGGCCTGTAGTGTTGTTCACCACATTCCCACTGAGCTCTTGATGATGGCTCTTAGGCACTTGTTCATCTTGTACAGTTCTAAGCATCCCAGGCATTGAGTCACAGGTTTTCTTGTAGTTGATGGAGATGTTGCACAGGTTGTTCAGTCTGATCTTGCAATCTCGAGTACCTGCTCTGTCTACTAGCAGCTGGTGTTTTTCTCCTGCTGGTTTCTGCTAGTTCCTTTCTGGGCTCATGTATTGAGCCATGTACCTGTTCATCTTAGCCACTATGACGACTGCAGGAGCTTTCATGAGGTGCTGAGGGAGGTTTTCTGTCATTAAATACAAAGAAAACTCTTCCAAATCAAGCATTAGAAGAAAATTCAGCAATATGAACTTTATTTGAACAATATTTATTGTCCAGTACATGTCCTAAGAGTTCATCTATGTCTTTCATTCCAGCTACATTTGCTATGAAGATCAGTGTGGAAAATGATAAGAAAACAGGCAAAAGTCATGTGGTGTCAGCTTCAACCATCATCCCAGAAACCATCCAAAAGAATGGGATAAAGGTGTATGATGATGGACGTAAGTCTGTGTATGCACTGCACCCAGGGACAACTAAAATCCATAGTGAAACAGTTGGAGAGATGACCCCTACCGAGGTAGAAGAGCTTCTGCATCAGGCCGCTGATAGGAATGTACCTACTGAGGTGCAGTACCATCTACCTGTCTATTCTGTGCCCTATATAGGGACGAATAGGCCATCAACACCAAGGAAATCAACTAAATCACTAACAAAAAACTCAAAACCCAGCCCCTTACGGAATGTAAACTCATTCAAAACTGGATCTCTAATCCTAAATGAGAAAAACCACTGCAGCCAAGGCCTGCAGGAACAAAAACCCCCAAACAAAACTCCTCTATCGATCTGTCAAGACTCGACTTTAAAAGTACGAAGAGTTGGAGAAGGGGCCAAACTGCACTCTCGAGAGCAGGCCAAGTGTGAGACCTTTCTAATACCACAGTCACACTTTAGCACCAAGTGTCCAAGAGCATTCGCCAACAGCACAACAGATACAAGCAGTCCAAACACAGCAGCTCTTGTTTCAGTTAAATTCAGGCCTGAAGGAATGCCTGGACCCAAAGAGCCAGTCTACAGAACATTAGATAGATCTAGTTCTTCACTCGTCCACCATAAATTTGATCCTGATCCCTTGCTAGGCACCTCAGGTGACTCTAACAAAGATTTACCCTCTTGTGCAGAAAATAATGTCTCTCTGAACCTTGTCAGCACTCTGCCAGGGGAGCTAGAACCCATATCAATGATCTTCATGGGCTACGAGAATGCTGAGGAAGAGGAAGACATTCAAGCTGAGTTGGTGATTATTGACAACAGTTCTGATAATAACGACAACGATGAGGATGAAAATGAAATCAACAGGGAAGAGTATCTTTTATACCACCCACAGGGGTACAGAAGCAAAGTATTTCAACCCAAGGTGCATACAGCTAAGGTCATAGAGCTCAGAGACATTACAGATACCTAAAGAGACCAGGAGGATTTAGGACTCCACAAGCCAACATTCATCCACAAGTATGGAAAGCACAGTCCTTATTTACAGGAGCGGTCAAAATGGAGACGATGAAGCTCAGTCAAACAGGAAAATGAGAAACTGAATTGTTAGGAAAAGAACTGGGAATAGAATTTGTTAGGTGATTTTTCTTCCCCAACATTTGTCTTTTTTTCTGGTGAATGTGCTCATGCATGCATTTTCTGCTGCCAAGCCAATGTAGTACTTCTCAGCCTGCCAATCTTTAATAATAATAAATTGTGATTCGTGCCATTATGAAACCTTAACTTCTCTTGAGTGATAGAAACACCTGATAGACTTTTTGTTTATTAGTAACTGTGCCACTGGAATTTAAATTTTATCATTCAGTTAGTTTGTTGCTTTGTAACTGAGTTGCATTAAATGGTACTGTGCTGTGAATCAACCTGTGCTCATACCTTTGATCTAAGTTCATTTGTTTGGTCAAGTCTATGTCTTAAATTTCTGATGGCAGTTATCTACCAAATTTCCTTGTTTCTAGTGCACTTTAGGAGTTGGAATGGGAAAGTCTGGTATTGGCGGGGCATAAACATGTCAAAATATTAAAACCTTTGTTGTAAAAATATTAAATATATCATTTTATTACGATGTCCGTCCTCATAATTTAGTCAGCTTGAACTTTGATTAGATGATTTCTAATTTTACCTTTCATTTAAATGTTTTCTGAATATCAAAAATATCCTTCCTTTGGGACTGCACCTGCTCACTCCTTTTTTGTAAATAGCCTTTGTGTTGGACTTCATATACCATGTTTTCTGCACTATAAGGCGCACCTAAAATCCTTTAATTTTCTCAAAGATCGACAGTGCACCTTATAATTGGTGCGCCTCATGTATGAATTCTGGTTAGGCTTACTGACCGATTTTATGTGGTACACGGCGCTCAAAAATCTATCAAAAAATGTTGTAGTATGACTTTGCTAAGCTACGAAGCCGCACCGCTTGATGGATTGTCTGAGCATTACGATTACCGTAGTCAGGAGCCTCGCGGAGTAATCTGGGTCCAAAACTCCGTCAGCTTCAGGTCCCAAAGTCAAACGAACACTGTGGCGCCAATGAGAGTTACAAACTGTCTAAATTCTTTCACCTTTAATAAAATGATCAGCGTTGCTGCTTTAGTTTAGTTAGCAGGAAGTTAGCTCGCGAGTTTCCACCTAAGCATGATATTGCATGTTCTGACTGAGAGATTTCTGAAACATTCAAACGTACAGCTCTGCTATCACTTCCAACATAAATGAAGACAGGAAACTAAACAGCAGTGACGTTTGTAGGGTTACTGAAGTTGGGCTAGCTGGTATATAATGATGTGCTACGTGACCGCTAGTGACACAGCTATGTTAGCATAAACACAGCCCGTTTCACAGTGTAGGGTTGCCAACCGTCCCTTAAAATACGGAATCGTCCCGTATTTAGAAACAAAAGTACGCGTCCCGTATTGAGCTAATAAGGGACGCACTTTGTCCCGTAATACAGTGACAATCAAAAGTAGTCTATAAATGTTTATGGAATTAACGCTTTGTTTGAAAACATAATTCCCAGCCCCTCTCCTGCTTTGTGACCAATGAGCTGACAGCACACTTATGACAATTCGAGTTTGACAATTCAGATTACCGCTCATCTCATTGGTCGAGGAAAGGTCGCTTACGGAGAAAATACCGGAAGACAACAGATGACCACAACAACAAGCATGGCCAACAGGGAAACAAACGCCGACACTGCGGTGCAAGTCTCGGACGACAGTACACCTAAAGCTGGGCAGACACTGTGCGATTTTTTCAGTCGCGTTATTCAGCTCCTGCTCAAACTGCACGATTGACTCACAGGGGTTAGAAGTTCATAGGTCACGATGCAGGTCTCACACTATACGGCCCGATGCTCTGATGCGACCTGAGAGCTCACACTGTGCCTCCATAACATGAAGGTTATAACAGAAAATCTGTCGCGCTCTCTCTCTGTCTTTCACTCACACAGACACACCACCACCATCAACTTTGCTAAATTGCTAACGAAAAACATGATCAGGCAGCTGTGATTGAGCAGCATGTAAATCCAACTATTTTCAGGGTTGTTGTGGTCGTGATCATTTTGTGATGCCACATGGAAGTTCTACAAGTTGTGCCTCCATCGCTTGTGTCCAGATCACACGCTGCACAGCCGTGCTGCTCCGTCTTTTTCACCGACGTTTATGTGTTTGCGCGTGAGCAGTGTGAGCGGCTCACGAGCGATTGATGATCGGGAGCTGCTCGAGGTGTTAATCGCTTCTCGTTACCCCACGTATACTACACGATGCACGATGAAGTAAGCACAGTGTAAGCCCAGCATTAGAGCAGCAATGTTTGTTCGCTCAGAGAAAGAAAAAAAGGCTGCAAAAGCACAGGGAGGAATGGGAAAAACACCTGGCTGGAAAAGTGCACGATAACACCTTTAAAGCGCACTGCACTGTGTGCCGGCGCACTTTTTCCATAGGCATGCTTCTAGTGGTGGGCACATGAAGAACATGAGGGGCGTGAAAGCTCGGGGAACCCTTAACCAATTTCTTGTCCACCAGGCCACAGCAGAAGCAGATATGGTATGTAAACACTGGTTTGTTGTTTAAACCCTCTGGTTAAGGTTAATATGGGCATGTGCAGTGAATATCAGCGCTATGTGGCCAGAAGTGTGATAATATAATTTATTTTGTGTAATAAACAACTGCCAGGATAGATGATTACAACAAATAGATGACTAATACATAAAAGTAATAGATTAATAATGATGATGAGTTATGATGCGTAATCATGGGAACAAGCGGGTTTTAGAAACAGGAGCAGCTGATTAGCATTAGAAAAGCTGAAATACTCAGCTGAAGCCAATTGTACTAAATGCACTATATGTGCACTGTTACAAGAATGTTTTTCGTTCTATTGTTTTCTATTAATTTATATAATTTTAAGTTAAGCAGGACAGAGTTCTTTTAAAGAAAGATTTACTTATATTCTCAAAAGTTAAGCATGACAGGCTTCTGTTTAAGAAAGAGACCTGTTTTACTGTGTTAATGTTGTCATTTTGAGCTAAAAATAAATGGCTAAATGATCATTTGTTTCCCATATGGTCATATCACAAAGAATATGCATCTGCTTAAATCAAATTCAAGTCAAATGCTTAAAAAATAATTTCACACACAAAAAAAAGAGCTACCACACTGGGAAGGGTGAAGACAACTGGGTTGCCCGGCCATGGCCACGAGGTGTCCCTTATTTATTTTTCAGGGACTTGGCAACCCTAGACACAGCTATGTTAGCATAAACACAGTGAAGCTGGAGGATGAACGCTAACTTTTTTCCTCTCGATAAAAGTTAACGTGAAGGTTCCTCATGGTTAGAGACAAATGCAATCGCATGGCAGGATGCTGTAAACGGACCAAACTTCAGTCAGGAGAACAACTGAGATGATCCATCCACAATACGAGGTTAGTCATTAATATACTGCAACAACATGGGAATAGAGCAGCTGCAGAGAATTCAACATTGATGAATCAATGGTACAGAAGTGGATGAAGCAAGAAGAATGAGTTGAGTAAAGTTTGACTTATCTGCCTGTTTTGTTTTGCTTGATGCACCTAATAATCCAGTGGGTGTGAGATATATATATATATATATATATATATATATATATATATATATATATATATATATATATATATATATATATATATATATATATATATATATCAGGGACTTGGGTAGCTGTACTTTTCTGCAACATTAACATTCTGTGCTGTAGAGCTCAGGTGGTAGAGCAGGTCACCTACTGACCGGAAGGTTGCTGGTTCAATCCCTGGCTCCTCCAGTCTGCATGTCAAGTGTCCTTGGGCAAGATACTAACCCCACGTTGCTCTCCGATGAATCCATGCTTGTGTGTGAATGTAGTTAGAAAAGCACCCAGTTTAGAGACAGTGCTTGTGAGAATGGGTGTGATTGGGTGAATGTGGCATGTTGTATGTATTTGAGTACAGAGAGTAGAAAAGTGCTATATAGCAATCAGTCCATTTACCATTCTGTCCCAGCACAAACCATTTGCCTCTTCCTTCTAAAGTTGATCATTAGCCCTCTGTTCTTGTTCACATTCAGATGCAGATGATTTCTCTAAGCACTGCTCCTGCCTGTCAATAGCACATGCAGCCACTGCAGAATGAGCACAGACTGAGCTGTACTGACAGTCTGAGGTGAAATGGAATGGAGACAACACAGTACCCTGTGGAGCTCTGAATTTCACATCACCAAATCACACACACACTTTTATGGTACTACACTGACACAGCTCATCCTCAGATACTGTGCCTGTCTGTCAGGCGCTCAGTGATCCATGAAATGGTGGATGAATTTAGAGAGATGTCCTGTAGCTTCTTCTCTCTCAGTATCAGTGGCTGAATGGTGTTTAAAAAAATCAAAGAAGGCGAGCCCCCCCAAAGACTAACCTCTTTGCTGCATCCAGTCACAGATTTGGTTTGTATGCTAACTGCAGAAACTCTCTAGATGTTTTCACCTGTGGTTTTAGCTGGGTCAAGAAATACACTGTGAGGGCAACTGGTGAATACTCATTAACTTCAGATGTTCCATTCTCTGTTAAGATAATCATGTACTGCTCCACTAATGTTGAGGTCGAATCTCTGAGCTGACAGAAAGTGCTAGGTACGGTTTTACTGCACCAGCAGTTTGGCGTCATTGTCAAACTGAAAAATGAAGCCGTAGCACGATGGAAAGCAAATCTTACTGTATTATTCTGTGTTTATACTTCCCCAATAACCACTGGCTCAAATGCAGCCCCAAACCATGACACAGCCTTTTTAACTGTCTCCTGACCTCCAACATACACATCCACAATTAACTGAATCAAGATGTCAAATTTGGGTTCATCACTCCATAAAACTTGTTACCACTGACTTTCATGAGGGTAATGCTCCAGTCTTCATCAACAGTAACAGGGTGGAGTGTGTACCATGGTTTAGATTCCATGGGATCTCCTAAGATCTATCAAGGAAAGCTAACATCACAGCTTTGTTGGATAAGGTCACTTTTCCTAAGAAGGCTAAAAATGCTCCCCCTACAGGTGCTGCCGACCAACTACAGCAGGGGTGTCCAAACTTTTTTCACTGAGGGCCACGTACATAAATATATAGGAGGGTGGGCCGCTTACTAGAAATTAGGTATATAACCTTAACTTTAGTGTATTAAAGTTAGAAAAATCACTTAAAAGTGGTCAAATGTGTTATATTGTTGAATATAATTAAAGCTGCCTTCATCACAGCTTTCCATAAATGGATCTTTATTGATTTATTCAGAAAAAGCTTTGGTAGCTCGTTCTCAGAACAGCCTTAGATTTCTTCTTAGACAGCACAGAGAAAAACAATGAAGATGGGACGGGTACATTTCAAGCCTGTTATTTAAGTTATTAGGCTCAGCAACACATCTATTAACGTTCGCTTCAAACGATTATCAACATTAACAGGCTGAACTGGACTTAATAACAGGAGTGCATCATTTTAGTAGATTATTCTGGTGAGTATCAGCTGCGCTGGGTATGTAAATCGGGCCATCCAGCTGTGGTGCTGATCACCACTCGTGCCAGAATTCAAATGTCACTTGATCGAGGAGCAGATGTGCATCAGATGAGATCAGCTGACTACGTGTGCGTGCGCTGTGCGTATAAAGAAAGTGTTACGCAAAACCAGGGTAGTGACAGAATCAATGCGCTTTATTGATATTTGAAGCATGTGTGCACGTGCATGCTTATTAACACACGGGTACTGTGGAATAGATTTTTAAAGCGCTCGTGCTCTCGTCCACTCCCTGCAAAAAAAATAGCAGCTGTGCGGCGTCTGTGGCGTCGGTGCTCTCATCACATGCGATGGAGTAAAAATCAAAAGCGCAGCTTCATCAGACAGTTGCAGTTTAATGTTGGCTGACGAGTTTTCAATGCGTCGCACGACTGGATTTCTGGACACGCTGACGTTGTTGAAGTTCTGCACTTTTTCCGGGCACATTATTTCGGTGACTTTAACGAGGCCGTGTTTGATGAGGTCTCCATCTGAAAAAGGCTCGCCATGTCTTGTGATGAGTTGGGCGACCTCATAGCGGCTATTGGAGCCTTCTCCTGGACCTTTTGAGCACAAAGAAATACTGTTGCTGACCCCACAGGAGAGCTACCCTTTGCTTTAATTTCTGCTCTGGCTCAGCACCAGTGTCGGATGCACAGGCCTGATGTTTGGTTTCATAATGACGTCGTACATTATCCTCTTTCATAACTGCCACAGTCTCAGTGCAGATCAAACAGACACACTTTGTCTTGAACTCTTTGAAGGAATCTTCACTCTCCCACCATGTCTGAAATTTTCTGCACTCACTTTCTACTTTTCGCTTCTTTGGTTCTGCCATGTTTAGTAACTTGGGGTAAATTTCTTCTGTGATTGTCCTTTTTGGTGGAGCAACTGACTTGATCAACAGCAGCTCCCCCTGGTGTTAAAACTAAGAAGTGCAATACACTCAAGCAAAAGTTGAAGTGCGGCCATATTCTATTTAATTTATAAAATGACGGGCCAATTAAAAATGGCCCTGAACTACAGCTATACCACAGAGACCTTTTTCATATCCTAACATCTTCACAGCAGCAGATCAGGAAACAGCTGCTTGGGTTAAGAGACTGAACGATTTCTTGACAAAATTTCTTCGCCGTGCTGTAAAAGACTCACTGTCAGTTTTGTAAATGCTCGATTGCAATTTGCAGCAGATTGCTGCTAAGCCTGGCCCAACCAGTTATTAGGTTTACGGGGAATCACTTTTTCCCACAGGGCCACGTGGGTTTGGATTTTTCCCCTTTAATCATAAATGCCTTCATTTAGAAAGTGCATTTTTACTTCTGGTATCTTTGTCTAATATTTACATTTGTTTGATGATCTGAAGCATTTAAGTGTGAGCAAACACACAAAAAAATAGGAACTTAGGAAGAGGGCAAACACTTTTTCACACCACTGTCCATCCTGGTTAAGAATTTGTCACAATGTTACTGGAGACCAAGGAGATGAGTAAGTATCTGGTTAGACACAAACACCAGGAAGCTTACTGCAGTCCTGGGGCCCGTTCTTCGTACCTCGCTTACTACATCCAAGATCAAATGACACATCCAAGACCAAATCATCGCGCTAACTTTGAGCTCGCTAATCCGGTTCTCCGAACACACCTGCTGTTGACGATTAGTACAGCTGGATGAAGTAATGTGAGATCACTGGGTGGCTTAACAGGAGCTACGCATCGATAGTAGAAACATTGATCGGCAACCCTTTGATTGGTCGGCAAAAATGTCGAAGGAGCGCGCTCGGTATTTTTTGGCAGCAGAGCAAGAACTCTTGATTGAGGGATTTCAGGAGTTTCAGAGTTTAATTAAAACGCAAGGGAACACTGCAAAGGCTGCAAAAGCAAGGAGAGAGGGCTGGCAGGAAGTTGCTGACAAATTAAACTCGTAAGTAATTTAATAATAACAATAATAATGGAGTGGATTTATACAGCGCTTTTCAAGGCACCCAAAGCGCTTTACAATGCCACTATTCATTCACTCTCACATTCACACACTGGTGGAGGCAGCTACGGTTGTAGCCACAGCTGCCCTGGCGCAGACTGACAGAAGCCAGGCTGCCATATCGCGCCATCGGCCCCTCTGGCCAACACCAGTAGGCGGTAGGGTAAATTTATTGTATCACACTATATTATCCAATATTATATTACATTATATTATATTGTTATATTATATCCCCTTTCACATTAGAGCCACAACAGGACCCACTAGAACATGGGAACAAGTAAAAGTGAAATATAAGAATATTCTACAGAATGGTAATATTTATCACTTATATTGCTTTTAGTCTCTTGGAAAGAGACCCTGGAATACTCTGTTTGTTTGTTCATAACAGCAACCAAGAAAAGGGCAGAGCAAAAAAAAAGACAGGTGGTGGTCCTGCACCCCCTCGTCAACAAGTTGGTTAAGTAAATAATACCCTCACGGGAATATCGATATCTCTCTATGAGCACACTGTCGCGCTGAGCTACAGGATCCTGTCTGTCCCGCAATATACGCTGGATTCTGAGGACTCTCCTTATCAATCTTGCACCTTCCGCAATGGGTGGCTCGCGTATACGGACAGGATATGGCTGCGACAGGCTTCCCAAATCCACCTTCGCTTTTATAGCCGTGGTCTCTCATCCTGATTACACGAAGTAATTTACAATTACTACTCTGAAATATGAATTACATCTGTAATAATCACATACATGTAATAGAATGTTAATAGTACATTTCCCTTTTTTAGGAAATGACCTGTATGTATCTGTGTGACATCAATAAAAGGATCAAGTGCTGCATTATCTTTAGTTATATTGATGTTATTTATTTATGGTGAAACAGTGGTGGAATATCGCTGTTGCTTTCATATAAATGAAGCGGACATACCTGCGTGGCCGCGATCTAATCCTGTTTACATAAAGTAAGCCTGCTCCCGAGCAGGTTTACGCTTACGGCTCTGTTGCTATGACAGCAAGTCCCGGATGAGCTTCGGGGAACCGAACGATCCAAGATCAGGCGGAATCATCAACAATCTAATCCAGCTAACTTACTTAGCGAGGTACGAAGAACAGGCCCCTGTTATTGGGTATGCATGTCAGGATTGGTGTTGGTTATGAAAAGAATCTCTTAATGAAAATGTTGAAGCTTCTGGGATGAAAGTGTCTTAAATCAGTTTAACATAAACCAGTGGCCTTGGAAACACTTCCAGTTCTCTGAAAGTCTGTGAGTAAATCTAGGAAGAGCTAACACTTTCCTAAAGATATTATGGTCTCACGTGCTAGTTTCAAGTCATATTAAAACAATATGCAGTCAATTTGTAAATGATAGTCATTATAAGAGACGGTACTAGGTAATATTAAAGTTCTAATGTTAAGCCACACAACATTAAAGTAACAGTTACCGTTTTTAATATGAAAGAAAAAGAATCTTTAGATGCTGTACAGAAGCACAAAAATGAGGCTTAAGCTCGTGCAAATTGATCTGGTAAGCCAGAATAATAAATAAGAACAAATAAGAAAAACTCTTGTTTCTTTTCAGCACTGTGGCCAGGTGGACAAAGAGTCAGTCTGTTGAGCAGAGGATTTGTTTAAACTTAAGAACTTCATGAATTTCTTCAGAAATAACATTTTAACCATTAAAGAAACAAATCCTTACCAACTCACATAACTTCTTATTATTAGGAATACCCAGAATAGAAAAGAATAGCCCCTCACTGTCATTGTACATGGACAAAGAAATGATGGGTGCTCCACACCAACTGTACAGGAATAAAATATAAACAGTCAGACACGAGGAATAGATAAAAACAAGGCAGAGGAACACTTTGGAGAACAAAGTGCTTGGAAGCAGTGCAAAAGGACTTGGTCTGAGTATTGAGTCCATATGTGAGTGGCCTCAGTGACGGCATTTACTCAGACCATGGCTCAGATTGGTGAGGTGAGTGGGCAGGGGTGGGGTGTGGGGGATAGTGTTTTTTTGTCTGAATGACCCAGGGGAAGAAGCTTTTAGTAAGTCTGGAGATGTGGGACCTGATTGACCTGAGGTGCTGACTGGAGGGGAGCGGGTCAAACAGGTGTTGAGCAGGGTGTGAGGGCTCACCTGTGCTGGCTTTGCTGTTCCTGAGACAGGAGGATCTGGCGATGGCCTGTCAGAAAGCAGACAATGATTTTTTTGGTGTTACTGACCCTCTATGCAGCCTTCCTGCTCTCAGTCGTGGCCCCTGAGTACCAAACACCAGGCAGGAGGCCTGAGGAGCGGTAGAAGGCCAGCTGGTCCAGGTTATTCATCCTCAGGACAGAGACGAAGTGCAAACGCTACTGGGCCTTCTTTACCCCGGCGATGGGGTTGTGGGTCCAGGTGAGATTGGCGGGGAAGTGGGTCCCCATAAACTTGAAGGTGCAGACAGATTGGTTCTGATCTGTCTGAGCCTCCTGAAGTCCATTATGAGTTCTTTGGTTTTAAGGATGTTCAGCTTGAGGTTACTTTCTGAGTACCAGCCGGACAATTCTCTACCTCTGCCCTGGTAAATGCTGCACTATGTCTGGTATTATGGTGTTGAACGCTGTGCCATAGTCCATGAAGAGCATCCTCACGTGGCTCTTCCTGTTCTTCAGATGGTTCAGCTCTCTGTGAACGCTGATGGTGATCCTCTGTGAGCACACTGGTGAGGGTGGAGGGAGGGGGTTAGTCTCTGCTGAGACACTATCTGCTCGAAGCACAGCATGACTACAGACGTGAGGACTTTAGGTCTAAAGTCACTGTCAGTACATGCTGCTATCTTGGTTGTATAGCGTACAGCTACTTTCAGTACAATTGTTATTTATTTAGACTATTTCTCTCTAATGAATCTTTAGTTCGTCTTTTAACACCATCGTGCCTGAACTTCTCTCCTCCAAACTGTCAGTGGATCACCAGCTTCCTGACAGACAGGAAGCAGCAAGTGAGGCTGGGGGAGATCACCTCTGAAACTCGGTCCCTCATTGGTGCCCCTCAAGGATGTGTCCTCTCACCACTACTGTTCTCCCTCTACACCAGTGACTGTTTGCAGATGACACCACCATCATCGGCCTCATTCAGGATGGTGATGAGTCTGCATACCGGCAGGAAGTTGAGCGGCTGGTACTCTGGTGCAGTCAGCACAATCTGGAGCTGAACACTCTTAAGACTGTAGAGATGACAGTGGACTTCAGGAGACATCCCTCAACTCTGCTCCCCCTCACCATATCAGACAGCCCTGTGTTGACTGTGAAGACCTTCAAGTTCCTGAGTACAACCATCTCCCAGGACCTGAAGTGGGAGACCAACATCAACTCCATCCTCAAAAAGACCCAGCAGAGGATGTACTTCCTGAGACAACTGGGGAAGTACAGTCTTCCACAGGAGCTGCTGATCCAGTTCTACACTGCGGTCATTGAGTCTGTCCTGTGCTCCTCCATCACAGTCTGGTATGGAGCAGCCACTAAACAGGACAGGAGCAGACTGCAGTGGACTGTACGGGCAGCAGAAAGGATCGTCGGCGCCCCCCTGCCCTCCATCCAGGATCTGTACCTCTCAAGAACCAGGAAACGGGCAGGGAAAATCATCACAGACCCCTCACACCCTGGACACAGACTTTTTGATCTGCTGCCCTCTGGCAGACGGTACAGAAACCTGCAGACCAGGACCACCCGACACAGGAACAGTTTCTTTCCCCTCGCCATCTCCCTTCTTAACAGTTGACCTGTCACACTGCTCCCACTGCCAGACTGCAACTGCACCTTATGTACATTTTGTAGTATTCACTCCACCTCATTCATTTCTGTCATCCTGTGTTTTATGTATATAAGTTTAGATTAGTTATTTATGGTTGGTTTACACAGCTTGTGTATGCATGTGTGTGTGTGTGTGGGGGGGGGGGGGGGGGGGGGGGTTGTGTTGCTTACATTGTGGACATTACATTATTATTACATTATACATTGCTGTGCTTGAGAGTCACCATCTACCGGAACCAAGTTCCTTGTATGTGTCTGTGCATATACATGGCCAATAAACGTGATTCTGATTCTGAGTCTGACCTCCCTGGTCTAACAACACAGGAGAAAACAAGGCTCCCCAAAAATATTGGGGAGCTCACTCCTACTCACTCCGCACTTCACACACACGCCGGAATAACTAAATGGCTAAGGCTGCGTTTGCTCAGTCTGGACCTGGACGCCACGGCTCTTCCATCGTCCTTTATTGGCTATGTCCGCAGAGGCCCATCCTTCTGTCCACCAAAACTGATCACAGCACAGAAACAGCTTTAGTGAAGGTTACACATGATCTTCTCTGACAGTGGACTGCTCGTCCTGCTAGACCTCAGTTCACTGTATGATACTGTTGTATTTGGCCATGAAAATCTTAGAAATGGTGTCCTATCAGTCTATGTGTCCTCACCTTGGCCTCAGTGAGATGTGGCCAGGATGTCCTTTAATGCAAATATTAAACAAACATGCAGAACTGCTTTCTTGTATTTGTGCATCATCTCTAAAATTAGAAACGTCCTGTCTCAGAATTATGCTGAAAACCTAGTTCATGTATTTATTACTAATCACATTATCTTAAATGGTAAATGGCCTGTATTTATATAGCGCTTTACTAGTCCCTAAGGACCCCAAAGCGCTTTACATATCCAGTCATCCACCCATCCACACACTGCTGATGGCAGCTACATTGTAGCCACAGCCACCCTGGGGCGCACTGACAGAGGCGAGGCTGCCGGACACTGGCGCCACCGGGCCCTCTGACCACCACCAGTAGGCAACGGGTGAAGTGTCTTGCCCAAGGACACAATGATCGAGACTGTCCAAGCCGGGGCTCGAACCGGCAACCTTCCGATTACAAGCCGAACGCCCAACTCTTGAGCCACGATCGCTCCCTGAAAACTCTTTAGCTGATCCAAAATGCCGCAGAGAGTACTGAAAGAGAGCAGGTTTCTCCTTTACTGCCTTCTCTTCATTGGCTTCCTGTTAAATCCAGAATTCAAAATCCTGCTCCTCACATACGAGGTCTTAAATAATCAGGCCCCATCTTATCTTAATGACCTTGTAGTACCATATCACCCTATTAGAGCACTTCGCTCTCGCTCTGCAGGTCTACTTGTTGTTCCTAGAGTATTTAAAAGTAGATTTTCAGAGCCTTCCTCTGCCTTAAAGATGAAGCTTCAAACTTTCATTTTTGCTAAAGCATATAGTTAGGGCTGGACCAGGTGACCCTGAATCCTCCCTTAGTTATGCTGCAATAGGATGATAGCATGATACACTTCATTCACACTCCTTTCTATTCGCACTCGTCATGTGTCGATCACTGTCCTGTGCTTGCTCACAGCAGGTCTTCTGATGGTTGGGGTTTTCTCTGTATTAGTGTGGGGTCTATAGCTTGTTGTATAAAGTGTCTTGAGCCAACTGTTGTCATACAGTTGAAGTGACCTTAACTGAATTTAATGTAGGTTTAATTTCAAAAGATAAGTAGTGAAATTTACATTCATTTCACTACATGTCCGTTCCTCCCCGAGAGAGAAAATAAGCACGTGTTTCAAATCAGTCCCAGTGTAGGATAGAACGAGTCCAAAAGGACAAGATGATCTCCTCTCAGCTTGACTGTGTTCATCAGAGAAAGCTCAAGCATTGGCTGCCTCCAGTGTAGCCCTCCTTCACCATCTGTCCAATCAGAGGCAAACGCAGCCATGCAGAGCTGCCAGTATAAAGCTGCACTCAGAAACAGAGCAGAGCCCTCTGCATTAGCCTGCTACCCTCTCTCAGGTAGGTCCATTCACACACACACACAAAGTTTACCTTTGTTAGAGTGCAGAGTCACACCACAGTATCGACTTCGTCTTCTAACATGGAAATGACGCTGTTTGTTGATGTGGACGTCGTGATGCTGCGGGGGGGTTAAACTGCCCTTGAGGAGAGATGCTTTTGTTCTTTATGTTGTTGATAGAAATCCTATTCTCAGTTTTCACTTCAGTGCTGACATTAACTGTAAAATTCTACAGATTTCATTTAGCCTTGTAATGGAGTGTGCTTGGAGATATGCTCACTCACTCACAGTTGTTCTTATGGAGTGTATTGTGGTCTAGGTATAGGAAGGAGCCCAGTGTGTGTGTGAGGTTGGATGAGTGGCTGTGTTTTAAATTCATTTGTATGAATTCAAATTCAAAGATTTTTTCTTATTCTGCAGAAAGTGACACAGTAACATCAATGATTGGGAACATGTTGTGTTGCCTCATTTTTATAATGGTGAAAGAACTCTGAATAGAAATCATGCAGCTCATTTGTGTTTTCCTTAAGATGGATATAGGAATGAACTTCGTATGCAGAAACACGATACACAGTGCTGTGAAAAAGCATTTTGCTGATTTGTCACACTTAACGCACTTTCTGATCATCAAACTAATTTTAATATCTTAGATACGAAATGCAGTTTTTCAGTTAACAGAGAAAAAGGCTTAAAAAGGGAAAATGAATTCAGCCTTAATAAATGGTTCAGTGGGCAAAGAACAGCCTGTTTCATGAGATGACATCTGAATCAAACTGAAGTCATTTTGTTCATTTGAGCCCTTCAGAGGTGGAGCTGCTGGGTGTTTCAGACCATCGTCCTGCTCCATAACACAAGTGTGCTTAACCTTCAGGACATGAACTGTTGGAATGAGACTCACAGGTTTCTCACATGTCCATCATTTTCTTTAGATCGCGATGCTTTTTGATCTTTTGTTCCACTTCACTTTGTCAGACAGGTTCTATGCAAGTGAGTCCACAGGTCTGCTAATAATCATGTCTGGGTGTAGATCCTGCCAGGCATGATGAAGGAAATCATTATTTAAAACTGAAATATGTAAGTGTGAGAAATTTGCAAATAACTAAGAAGTCATGAAAAGGGCAAATGTGTTTTCACAGCATGTATGTAATCATGTCTGTTGTGGCTGCCACCAACGTGCTGAATGCTTATTATTAACATCACGCGTGTTCGTCGCATCTCTGCCTGCCCTTACCCCATGTTGTCATGGCAGATGGCTGTGGAGAGATTTGTTATCATAAGTCACACGTGAAGAAGAAAAAAACATAATCGGAGCAAATATTTTCATTTCATGAGTGCAACTGCTTGTAACTTCAAAAACCCACGCATACAAGTCATATGCAGCGTGTCTGCTCTGTGCACTTAGAGAGGAGTCAGGTTTGACTGCACAGATGTCCCATTCATCTGTACAGTATTACACAGCCTTCATGATTTTAAAAACAAAACGAGGATCAGGTACATCTAGCTATTGTAAACTCTGGTCAAAATACAGACATGTCGTCTGCAGCAAACACAGTACTGAGCATGAGAAACCTGCCCCCGAGTTCAACGGTTTTTAAGATGTTTTTCGGTATTAAAGTGAAGCCGGTGATAGATCAGGACATCCACACGTGCACAACACAAATAACAACGTCGTCAAACTTTACCTTCAAAACATCAACAAATCATCAAAAAGACACAAAGTTACTGATAAGTAGCACAGATCACTCTTTCACAATGGCAGATATTTCATAGAGAACTCTAATGTTATGTAGCATTAATATAACACAGTCTAACTAATAAACTGTGGTGTGATTTACCCACAGTGAAATAGCTCCAGCTGTGGTTTACAGTTTAATGCCTCAACAAGTATATTTTAACACATAACATCTGTACTTCTACTTCAGTAAAAGTGTCTTTTTACAGAATGTACATATACTATTACAACTTTTATATAGGATTCGGGATAGCTGATCATCAGTATTTGATCAAAGTGTTTTCTGGCTCTTTATGGAAACAATAATTACTAATAAGCACAGATCAAAGCACTGACACAAACAGCTCTGTAATGATGGTCCTGTTAGTCTCTTTATGAACACTGTTAAGATTTTAAATGAACAAATACACAAACTTATCAAACTCAAATTAAAATAACTGTAAGAAATATTTGAGCAGTGACAACAGACAGCAGATAGATGGTTTCCCTGTGGACTGTGGGTGAAAGGCAGGACACCAGAGTGACGGATCCACAGACACGCTGAAGTTAATCTGCCGTGTAGTTGCACACAGATAACCACAACACATAAAAACCTAACACAAGTAGCACGCAGTGGCTACAAGCATTGCATGTAATTTGTTCTAATATCCTTCAGATTTACACATGATGACAGCAGAAACCTGTTTAATCAGACAAATG
This sequence comes from Aulonocara sp. 'chitande type north' Nkhata Bay, assembly GCF_057382095.1. NCBI lineage: Eukaryota > Metazoa > Chordata > Actinopteri > Cichliformes > Cichlidae > Aulonocara > Aulonocara sp. 'chitande type north' Nkhata Bay. The sequence goes on along the minus strand of NC_141352.1, from coordinate 617,315 downwards.
AGCTCCTCATCAAAGAGAGCCGGTCACACCGTCCTCTCCTGTTTCCAGATGAAACACTGGAGCCTGAACCCACAGACAGCTGAGCTCTGGAGCCAGATGTTTAGTACTCACTGGCAACATGAGCACGGCCTGTATCTGATCACATTTTTAAAAGTTCAGTTTACTTTGTTAACTAAGAAACTAAGAATCTGTTTTCTTGCAACTGACTTGCCAAGCTGTCCTTTGATTTAATGCAGTAACTGTCCATCAAAGTGACCAGTTCCTCATTCTTTTGAGCTCGGCCTCCACACATTGAACATGAAGATTAAACTTCAGCAGCACACGCAGATCAAAAGATCAAAGTCAGCCACAATCATCCCAGTGCCGAAGAAGTCTCCCATCTCCAGCCTGAACGATTACCGCCCTGTGGCCCTCACACCGGTAATCATGAAATGCTTTGAGAGACTAGTCCTTCAGAACATCAAGGATTACCTCCCCCCAGAATTCGACCCCCACCAGTTTGCATACCGTGCAAACAGATCCACAGAAGACGCCATCGCCACAGCCCTCCACGCTGTGCTGAGTCACCCAGAGCAGCAGCAAAGCTACGTCCAACTGCTCTTTGTGGACTACAGCTCAGCTTTTAATACAATCAACCTGGACATGCTCATCACCAAACTGGTCACTCTCGGCCTCCCTCCTCTCACATGTGCCTGGATAAAGGATTTCCTCACAAACCGACCCCAGACTGTAAGACTCCGCCCCCATCTCTCCTCCACTCGCACACTGAGCACCAGCTCCCCACAGGGCTGTGTGCTGAGCCCCCTCCTGTATTCTCTCTACACCCACGACTGCAGTTCGACCCACAACAACAATCTCATCATCAAGTTTGCTGATGACACCACAGTAGTCGGACTCATCTCGAAGGGAGACGAGGCAGAGTACAGAGAGGAAGTTCTGAAGCTGGCAGCCTGGTGTTCAGAGAACAGCCTGGCACTGAACACTAAGAAAACCAAAGAGCTCATTGTTGACTTCAGGAGACACAGCACTGACTTGGCCCCCTCTACATCAACGGGGAGTGTGTGGAGAGGGTCCACACCATCCGGTTCCTTGGTGTCCTCATCTCTGCTGACATCTCCTGGACAGACAACATCTCAGCGGTCATCAAGAAGGCCCAACAGCGGCTGCACTTCATGAGAGTCCTCAGGAAGTACAAGCTGAACTCCAACCTGCTGCTGACCTTCTACCGCTCGTCCATTGAGAGCCTGCTAACCTACTGCATCACGGTATGGTACGGCAGCTGCACCAAGGCGGATAGAGCGAGGCTTCAGAGTGTGGTCAAGACAGCACAAAAGATCATCGGCTGCCCTCTCCCCTCCCTGATGGACATTTATGCCTCAGCAGAGCAGCAAACATTATCAAGGACAGCTCCCACCCTGGCTCCAACATGTTCAGCCTGCTTCCCTCAGACTCAAAAACAGTTTCTTCCCCAAAGCCATAACCACCCTGAACTCACACATGCACAGATAACACAGCCCCCCACTTCCCACTTCCTCTATGGACCACCACTGTGCAATACCAATTCTATGTGCAATAACTATATACATAACACTATTTATTACATATTACTTACGTCTTGTATATTGTACATTTTATGTATATATGTTTTTCCCTATGTTAATATTGTCCATATGTACATAGCGCTGCAGAACTGTGCCCCCCAGCATGTTTACACTGAGTAGGAGATGCTCTGTATCTCATTGTACAACTGTATAGTGACAATAAAGGCATTCTATTCTATTCTAGACACCTGCCTGCTTCTTGTTGTCACACGTAAAAGTGTGGAGCATCAGTCCACAGCTGGCCAGCCTTTCCTGATTCTGCTGTTTACTCACCAGTGTTTTTTTCTAAAGGTTCATCTGATGTGAATCCTATTGTGATTTATAAAAAAAAATAAAATGGCCAAATATTAAAAGCCTGAAAGAAATCCGTTGCTGTGATATAAGCTGAACACCACTGCTGAAAGACTTCGAGGTCTTTCTTTTCTTCCAGATTTAAACCAATCACAGGTGAGCCCTTTGTGAACGTGCATTTGTCAAACCCCACAATTATAAATGTGACATTTAAAGAAGAACAAAATGTTTGAGACGTTGCTCAAGAAGTGTGGAAATAAATGGTTTTCTGATAAGTAGACAATCATTTAAGATGATAATTCAAAAAGCTCTTTTGTCTTTGTTTGGTTTTAGACATTTTAGCATTTCCTTGTATTGAATCTAAATCCAGTAGTTGATCCTGCAATTGAATCCACGCCAAAGCACCTTAATGTAACTGATTTGGCGCTATATAAATTAAACTGAATTCATTGGTCTTCCTTCTCTCACCCCAACCAATCACAGCAGATGGCCCCGCCCCTCCAGAGCCTGGTTCTGCTGGAGGTTTCTTCCTGTTAAAAGGGAGTTTTTCCTTCCCACTGTCGCCAAAGTGCTGCTCATAGGGGGTCATATGATTGCTGGGTTTTTCTCTGTATGTATTATTGTAGTGTCTACCTTACAATATAAAGCACCTTGAGGTGACTGTTGTTGTGATTTGGTGCTGTATAAATAAAATTGAATTGAATTGAATTTGAATTTATATTATAAATAATACACAAAAAAACAGAAAACCCCAACAATTAAATGACTCCCTATGAGCAAGCACTTTGGCGACAGTGAGAAAGAAAAACCCCCATTTTATCAGGAAGAAACCTCCGGAGCCATGACGGGGATGAGAGGAGGACAAAGCCACTGCTTTATAGAGGTCCCATATATAGACAGTGTTCTGTATACAGAGGAGGACAGTTTGCTGATAAAATTTAAATCAGCAAAACAATGAATGAAGGAATGACTTTTCCAGAATCATCCAACCACCAGCGGCAGTGAACTCTGTTCTGGCCCAACATCATACTTCCTGTTAAAAGGGGGTTTTCTTTCCCACTGTCGCCAAGGTGGTGTATGGTAGCTGTGTTGGTTTTTCCCAACGATTACAATCTTTCTATAGATGCAACACATATATGGTGCTGATGAAATTCATCTGAGAGAACGTGAAAAAGAACAACACAGCTGGATTCCAAACATTTTTGTTCTTCCTTTTAAAAAAGGAAAAGGAAATTTGGAGATTTCACAAAATCTATCCAACACTAATCCGTGACTATTGTTGAATGTATTGTTTATACTAACATGAAGAATCTGATACCCATCTGTATCAACTGAATATAAAAAAATACACAAAGCTGTGCATCCAGTGGTCAGATAATCAGATAGTTATTTGTCTTGTATTCTCTGAGTGCTTCCAACACATGTAGAGTGTTACAGCTACTAATGAAGAACTAATTACTGCTTAAAGAGGTGTTGAAAGTGACAGTCAGACTGAACAGTATATCCTTGCCTTTTCTTTAAACACAAAGCTCATTGCTACAGCCAGGGATGGAATAAAAGTGATGCCCTTCAACTGCTTTTTAGTTTTAGCTTCCCTGTTTTCCACCACAGTCTAGGTTCTGTCACTAGTTACCTAACATTAGCAGTAACCATCCACAGACATTGTGCATTGTCTTAGATCCGGCTTGTGTTAAATCTATGACAGGTTTTAGTGTAGGGCCCCATGATGTAAATTAGACTTAATACATGTCGTGTTTCATGTCCACTTTGAGTACAGCACTGCTTCCAGTCACATTTAACAGGCTGCTGATGAGTTGTTGCGGGGGAGGTGGAAGTGGAGGAGGTGACAGCTGAGCATTGCAGTATAAGTGCCAGGCCTTTCAGTGGTTACCATGGCACCAAGTCTGTCGCATTCTTGTGTCGTTACAGGAGAGAGTGTGTGTGCGTGCGTGCGTGCGTGTGCGTGCGTGCGTGCGTGCGTGCGTGCGGGCGTGCGTGCGTGCGTGTGTGTGTGTGTGTCTGTGAGTGTGAAACCTTCCACTGGCAGTCTTTGCCACTGTCACTATCCAACTGCAGATGAAACCAGATAGAAAACAATTTGATTCATGGTCCAGGAAGGTAGGATGAGACTGAAACACAAAGACGGGGTCTTCTACAAACACTGAGCTCAGCTTTGAGGACCTGAATATAACAAAGTGACCAAAGTACAGTTAAATATTACTCCTTGTTGGTCCTAATTAAAAGTAGGATCGGGAGGAATTTTAGCCACATGTAAACAAGCATCGCTAACAGAACCTAAAACCTATAAAGGGCTGTGGTCCCAAACCATACCCCACCTCGAAAGGTTAAACCTTACAACAGCGGTCCCCAACCTTTTTTGCACCACGGACCGGTTTATGCCCGACAATATTTTCATGGACCGGCCTTTAAGGTGTCATGGATAAATACAACAAAATAAAACCGGTACCGAAAAAAATAAGATTTATTCATAACACACGGGAAAAGACCCAGGAAAACAGAGTTAACGATAAAAACGATAACAAAATAACGCTGAGAACCGATAAAAACCCTGAAAACCAGACATTTCACACCTGAGCCTCAACTCTCGCGGCCCAGTACCAAACGACTCACGGACCGGTACCGGTCCGAGGCCCGGGGGTTGGGGACCGCTGCCTTACAACACACTAAGACTACACGGTAAATTTATACAGTTAAAGAAGGAAAAGACCGGCCATAAAGTCCATGAGTTTTATTGTTGAAGTTTCTAAGACCTGTAGGATTCCCCAGTGAGCAAACAGGTGTTGGCCACCATGTGAAACATCCATTAAAATATTGCTTCACTCTGGAAAGTTATGGCCTGGGTTTCAGTATCTTCCAGGAAGATGCAGCTGATGATATTTTTTGCACTTTTTGCTCTTTGAAAAGCCATTTTTGTCTCCTGCAAGATGGAAAGGAACTCAATTTGTTTTTTCTGCTTGATTCATTATTTTCTATGTCTATATACAGATGCTGCCTACCTCGTTTGTAAGAAGTAGCTGACTGAGTTATTCTTGCCTCCTTATCAGCTCAAAGCAGTCTGGACATCCTCCTCTGACTCCTGACATCAACAGGGGGAACTGCTGCTCACTGAGTATTTTCTCATTTCAGACCATTCCCATGGTTGTACATCAACCTGAATTACTCACAGCAGCTCATCTGCATCAACAATCATCTTTATGTTGAGGCTTGGTTTGAACTTCAGTGAGCTGTCTCAACTGTAGCTACGTGCCTACACACTTTGACTTGCTGCTGTTTTAAGACTGTATATATTTTCTTCATCTGTTGTCTCATGCATATAGTTTCGCGCAGTTTTGTTTCAACAAATCGTTCACGTTTCATTTTTCTGTCTGAACACTTTTTCTCTAGCTTATGTCTACATTTTTACAGAACTATTTCCAATGTCAGCAAGGCTTTGATAATAAAACGAAACATTTTGATAACAAAGTCTTCATACTGTGCTGAAAGTGTTTGAATTCCTATTCATGTTTAGACAAATGTCAAATAAGGTTTAATTGTTTTCATGGCTTTTGCACAAGCAAGTCTGTGTTATGAAAATGCCATAACTTGATAAGAAGTGCATGAAGAGCAGTGAAGATGACATCCCTGCTGGGAGAACTGTAATAACATCAGGAACTTAATGGTACTATGGACGACAACACTTAAGACGAACTCTGAGGCAATCACACAAGTTACCATCACATGTGGAATATACCAATGTGATGCACTGTTCCCACTGTTGATCTGCACAGGCCTCAGTCCTCTAAGCCAGCAGTCCCCAACACCCGGGCCATAGGCCGTGAGAGTTGAGGCTCGGGTGTGAAATTTATGGTTTTCAGGGTTTTTATGGTTAACTGGGTTTCCCTGGGTCTTTTCCCGTGTTGTAGTTGTGTCTTATATTGAAAGAAATGTTTACGCGTTACCATAACGACCAGAGAGCATTAAGGGGGAAAGAGGAGGATGTTATTGTTGGCGCATTTCAGGAGGCCGCTGCTAATAAAGTTACACAGTTACACAGTGAATTCGTGTTTATTTACAAAATACCACAGTTTTTGCCTTAATCGTATCATTTTATTTTGTTGAATTTATCTGCGACATCTTAAAGGCTGGTCCATGAAAATATTGTCTGAGATTAAAGTGGTCACAAGGTTGGGGACCGCTGCTCTAAGCCAGCCCACCACTGAGAGTGGATATAGATTCAGGAGTGGAGTAAAATCTGCAACCTCTAGAAAAATGTACCGAGACAGTCTTGTTAAAAATCTGCTGCTATCTAGCAGGACGATGAAGACAAAATGAGGGTGGATGCTTCTGCAGTTGCCTCACGGTACAAAGAAAACAGAGAAAACCCAACAAAACATGAGCCCCTTTGAGCAAGCACTTCGCTGACAGTGGGAAGAAAAAACTCCTTTTCAACAGGAAGAAGCCTCTGGCAGAACCAGGCTTAGGATGTGCTGCAACAGGAGAAAGACACCCTGTGGAAGAGAGCCAGAGATTAATGATAACTAATGACTAAATACAGAGTGCCGTATAAACACAATGGGAGTTAACAAGGTGAGGGCCCTAACAGCGGCCATAGTAGTTTTGTTGGTTATCAGAATATTATTTATTATTCTCTAAGGCAGCGGTCCCCAACCCCCGGGCCTCGGACCAGTACCGGTCCGTGAGTCGTTTGGTACCGGGCCGCGAGAGTTGAGGCTCAGGTGTGAAATGTCTGGTTTTCAGGGTTTTTATCGGTGTTCAGCGTTATTTTGTTATCGTTTTTATCGTTAACTCTGTTTTCCTGGGTCTTTTCACGTGTGTTATGAATAAATCTTATTTTTTTCGGTACCGGTACTAGTTTTATTTTGTTGTATTTATCCGCGACACCTTAAAGGCCGGTCCGTGAAAATATTGTCGGGCACAAACCGGTCCGTGGCGCAAAAAAGGTTGGAGACCGCTGCTCTAAGGAAATGATGTGGGTTACAGTTGCTCCAGACAGTAACAGACTAAACTAATTAAGTAGTACAACATGTTACAGAGTTTACATATTTAAAAAATAGCACTAATATATAGAAATTGCTCACTGTACCGTATCACCCACAGGATGATCTGGTACTGTAAGGTCATTGAAATAGGATGAGGCCTGATTACTCAACACCTTCTTTTCCATGAGAAGAATTTTAAAATCTGTGTGGCAGAATGGGCCAAAATGACACTACATGCGACTAGTTTCTCCATACAGCAGGCAGCTTGAAGCTGCCATCATCAACAAAGGCTTTTGTGCAAAAGATTAAATACATTTTAGTAAGCATATATCTTTTCTGTGTGTTATTTCTAATTTAGTTTTAATAACAGGAAAGTTTGCAGCTTAAATACATGCACAGTTTATGCTATCCTTCAGTGGCAAAGCTAAGAAGCCACTGTTGTGGCTGATAGTTTGAATGTTAATGTATGTAGGAAGTAGCATCCTGGCATTTGTAATGGCAGTACTCACTTTTTCTATTTGTTTAACAAACATATTTACAGACAGACTTGTGCACACAGACACACAAACACACAGGGAGAGTCTTTTGTATTGTGTACATTTCTGTCACTACTTCTTGTCTTTATTATTTGGTTACTTGTGTAACTAAACAGCATATATAGGGCTTATGGTCTGAACAGGCTACATTTTCCTATGACATTATTTATCAAAAACGCTGCAAACAAGACTTGATTTTTTTGACAGATAAAGCTGCAACACAAGATTTCAGACACATTTCCTGATGTAGCAGCAATCAGCCCCTACAAAGCTTACTTAAAGTGTGTGGTGGTACCCAGACCCAGTCCTTACATAAGGGTAGACACAATAGACAAAAAATACTCTCTAATTTAGCTGTTTTTTATACGCTGCCTTTCTTTCTGCAGTCAATGACAGAGGAAACAGAGAAATTAACACACACCCACACACACCTCTATATGTGTGTGTGTGTGTGTTTAAAACAAACAAACAGCAATTCTCCGTTCTAAAAAACAAATCTTTCCTTCTCTTATTCTCTTTTCTCTCAGAAGGCTACCTCAGTGGATAGAGAGGCAGATGGAAAGGAGCTGAAGAAAGGTTGCAGCACAGCTGAGGATCACAACTCCATGTCCATCACCATGGAAACAGCAGAACAATCAGCGTTGGAGATGGATTGTGAAGTGGATGTTGGCATGGCTGATTCACCTAAGCAACAGGATTTTATTGCAGATGATGAGCTTGTTTGTTCAGCGACACCGCCATTAGTCCCAGAGTCTCCGTTGGAAAAGGTAACGCTCGACACTTTATTAACTGACATGCCACGCAGCAGAGACGCAAATGACAAGCTTGACTGCTCTGACCCCAACGTCTGCACTGAAACGGCTTGTCAGAATCAAAAAGAAGCTTTGGTTTTGGAGCCGGCCTGTGAAGAGCTCAGCAGGAATGAATCAGTCACCTCATCTGTGTCCGACCCACTCTCCAGTGTAGACAGTGTGTGTGAGAATGACCCCCAACATAAGAGGAGGAAAACACCAGAACTAGATCCTGCGCAAGAACAGACCCCTGAGCTAGAACAAGATGCTGTACCAGTACAAAGCCCAGAGCCTTGTGAAGATCCTGAGGAACTAAGTCTTGAACTAGAGCAATACCCTGAACCGGAGGAATACCCTGAGCTAGAGCCGTTCCCAGAATCAACGCAATACCCTGAACCAGAGGAATACCCTGAACCAGTGCTAGACCCTGAGCCAGAGCCGTTCCCAGAATCAACGCAATTCCCTGAACCAGTGCTAGACCCTGAGCCAGAGCCGTTCCCAGAATCAACGCAATACCCTGAACCAGTGCTAGACCCTGTGCTAGATCAGTATCCTGAGCCAGAGCCTGGGGCTGTTGACAATTATCTGCATTCTGAACAAGATGGCTATCTAAATCTGGAAATATATAAAGACCCAGAGGCCCAAGAACTCATATTTGAACCATCCGTCACAGAGGAGTCTATGTTAGCACAGTGCATTAGAGAAGAAGCTATGTCAGACGTCTCCACCGAATCCTGCCATGAACCTGGTCCTGATGAAATGGAAGAATGCCTGAGAGTTGAGATTGCAGCAGCATCTTCAGATAGTGAGACGGATGAAAAATGGAGAACAATATTCTCCTCTTCTATTAATAAAGAAGATGATGATTCATACTTGGATAGTCTTCAGTTGAGTGCCCAGGAGCTCTTTGTACAAAAAGCTGAGATGACAGGTGCTGAAGACCAAGACAGCAACGCTTTTCATGAAGTGTGTTTTGAGGTCCCGCAAGTGGAAGACGTTCTGGAACAGCCCGAGGTTAACGTTCCTTTTCCCAGCCCTTCACAAGAGGTTAAATATAACCCGTTAGGCCTTCAAGGCTTGTCTAAAATATCTGAAGATGAGAGTGAGAATGGTAAAGATGCCAATTATAACCACATCACTCACCAACCGCACATCAGTGTAGATGCAGTCAAGAAGCTACCTAAAGACTTCTGTGTGATACAGGAAACCAAGAGTGAGAATGTTAGTACAGAGCACGTGGACTTCCAGCTGGCTCGTAAACAGTGGCGGGAAATGGAGGAACAAACCAAAAACAAGGTAGTCTTACCTACAACCAAGCAGCTGAGCTTCCACGGCAGCCACAGCTTCATGTACACTCCAGTACGCAACATTGACCGACCTCACAAGAAAGCACATGATCTGGAAAACTTAGATCTGGTTGGGGAGTATCCTCACACCCAATTCAGCCCCTGCTCAGAGGATTCTGGTTTGGATGATTCCAGTTACAGGTCCCCTTATGATGATCCAGAAGCAGTTGAAAGGGATATTCGCATATCACTGGAGAGGGAAGAAAATTTCAAAAGGGAGAGGGGCCTTTCCAGGATGGGCAAATCTACTGATTGTGCACCATCAAGAAGTATCCCTAGATCAATAAGCACTCCACTGACGCCGTCATTCATCATCACCTCCTCACCTACCAAGGAACCATTCAAACATGAAATGTCAGCGAACAATGTAATTATTCTGGACCCTAGCAATGATTTTACCTCTAGTCCCAGGCATGTTAAAGACAACATGAAAGCTCAGTCTAGTGAGTGGCACTCCAAAGAGACCAGCTCCAGTGTCATCATCCTGGAGACGTCCAATTTGATTATTCGCAGTGCCTCTGAGTTCTCTCTCAGTAAAGCATGTGAGCAGCCCCAGGAAAAAATGTTCCTGAACAACCCATTTTTCAAACTACGTTCGAGAAGCACAATATCCTTGGTGGATGAAGAGATCAAGATGGTAAAGCAGAGGGAGGATGAGCTGAAGAAGGAGAGGGAAAATCTGTATGCCAAAGACAGGTTCTGCGCAGAAAGAGTATTGTCAAATCGCATGGAAACGTTGACCTTTAATAACTCAGGTATGCTAGCATGATATTCACCATGTTTTTCCCTCCATTTGCCTATGTTAATGCTAATTATCAATTGTGGTGTGTCGTATTAGTTGATGTTCCTGTGAAGTGCAAGTCGTCTCCATCTTCACCAATGAAAACCACCCACAGGATGGATCGTGCTGCTCTATCGTGTGATCACAGAGTGAGTTCTTGATGAAACATCTTTGAATTTCTTTGTCATCAACCAAAACATGCAATTTCATGCTTTGCATTTCATATTTATACTGTCATTATGAAACCTGAGACTTGATAAATAAGCTCAAACATAATGTGCTCATTGTCTCATTTATAGTGTAAATAAGATATGAGGTGATTGTTTGTGTGTTTTCATAAATACAAATTTTTTCATGGTTAATTCCGGCATTTACTAGTAATTTGTGTGACCTCATCTAACGTGAGGACTATTTTTGCCTTATAAACATTTATAAATAAATGTAATGTCTCTGGCCTGTGTCCAGACATGTTGACACCGCTGCAAGTGATGTCGCACAGAAGGAGCAGCAAGTTCAATCTGTGTCTCTGGGAATAAAGGGGGTTGGTATCCTAGGGAGATCTCAACAGAAGACAAAACTGTGCAGATGAGGTGTGAGACATGTGTACATACTCCACCCAGACAAGATATGATGACCAAGTTGATGGATTGTTGGAAGTGAAGCAGTGAAGCGTAGCCTCCAGCTCCTGATCCAACCCTTCTGTTTGGCTGTTGGTCTGGGGATGATATCTGGAACTGAGACTGACCCGGGCTCTGTCATGTTCAGTTTCTTCAGAAGGAATTACAGGAGAAATATATGTAATTTAAAAAGATTTAATTTGCTTCAGCAGTTGGAATTACAAGTTGGACTGGACCTCCATGTGAACACAGCCACCTGTCTTCACACAAAGGACGGCCCTGGATCGGGCCGTATCGTTTTTATAACCCAACAATAACACACTATTATTATAACTGTCTTCTTCCCCGAACCATCCTGATGTCTCCATTTGGCCTTCTCCTCACTCACGACTAGGGATAGGTATTGATAAGATTTTCACGATTCCGATTCCATTTTCGATTCTGTTTAACGATTCGATTCTTTATCGATTCTCTTATTGATTCTTTTTAAAAAAGGAGAACACTAAGGTCGATTAGCTTAGAACTTTGTTTTATATCTTCTCTTTGAACAAGGTAGAAATTTAGGAGTAACATGGCCTTACAAACCCAACAGTGAGATCTTAAGAGATCCAGCCTACAGCTCTTCAATGGGGTGTCACAGGGTCCCCAGGAAAAAAAATTGTAAATGTAAAATAATAAAATAAATATTCTTCTGTAGCAATAACAAAGTATAACATAAATTATTCTGTAGCAATTACACAAGAATATCCAGAAATGTCCCTGCCTACAATTAAACACATTCACTTACCAAAGTGAAATCGGGGCATCTGCTGTGGCAAATGGGTGCAAACTTTTGACCACAAACTGAGTCACTGCTCGGTGACATTCGTCTATCCTGGCCTGAAAGGAGACGCTACCGGTAGACTGCAGCGAGAGCTGCCAGCATCTGAGCCAGACTGCCTCTCTCATCATGGTCACTAAATGCACAGTAATGGCAGGTTTGTAATAAGGCAGATCGCGCTAACATAATATGGACTGTTAGTTGATTATTTACCTGCCGCATTAACGGGAGAGGACGTGCAAACGTTACCGCTGCTGCTGGGTTGAGATTCACGAGTCGAGCGGAATTAAAAACACGACATTCATTTAAGGTCATCGTGTGTTTTGTGAGCAAATGCTTTTGCATATTCGTAGTGTTTCCTCCCTTAAATGAAATATCTACTTTGCAAGTGTTGCAAGTTGTCCTGTTGTCATCCGTTCTCGTAAAGTATAACCAAACTTTTGAGCGTTTGAGCCGCCGCGTTTCCTGCCAGGTAAATGACGCTCCACAACGTGGTGACGTCATTCGGGGCGACTGGAGTCGATAAGAGAATCGTTTGCAAAAATGGCAAACTATTCCAAGGAATTGAAACAGTGGGAACCGGTTCTCAACAAGAACCGGTTTTCGATACCCATCCCTAGTCATGACCCTCATTATCTGCTTCTTTTCCTGGAATGACAAGACAGAAAAGAAAACACCTCCCTGCCTAGCCTTGATCATTTTAATAATATCCTACTACTGTTTCTATTTAACTCTCTTCGGCCTAGCAAATATCCTTCTAACCATTATCTAGTGTGATGTGTAAGCATGTAGCAAAACCCTCTGCTTCCCGTCAGTTCTCAATATTTGGACTTAGTGCTGTCTAACTACACAGTCACACTCCGGTGGATGCATCGGAGAGAAACTTGGGGTTAGCATCTTGCCCAAGGATACTTGGCATGCAGACTGGAGGAGCCTGGGATCAAACCGCCAACCTTCCGATCAGTAAGTGACCTGCTCTACCTCCTGAGCCACAGCCACCCCAAGCCACCCCTGAACAACGTTTTAGATCCTCAAAACATGGAGCGCCAACTTGTTTTTGAGCACATTGCGTTGTGTATATAAAAATAATAAAAACAGCTTTAATTAATCATTTTAAACCCTAGCAGCTCCCAATGCAGAACAGAAGGACTTCCACACCTGTGAAGTAAACTGAGGACCTCGATCAGACAGGATCTGGAATTCCGTGGAGTCGGAAAACATGATCTGTCAATAGTTTAGCTGTCTCAACAGCTGATGGCAGTTTGTCCAATGCTAAAGGTGGGCTGAATTAGAAATCCTATCAACACTGGTGAGTATTACAGTTTTTCCCGAGGAAGCGGGGAGACCAGTAACAAAATTTATGTGGAACAGAGTCTCTGTGGAATGGCTAGTGGTTGGAGCAACCCGAAACAGCACTGGTTATGGTGTTTATTGCAGGCAAGCTACTACGTACTCTCTCACATCCTTTTCTACCGAATCCACCAAAAGTGACAGCGAAGCAAACATATGGTCCTACTCATCCCAGGATGAATGGAAAAATGGAAGGTATGGATCCAGTGGAGTACTGTGGCACATGTAGAGGTGGGTACAAACTGGCAACCAGGCGGGCCAGTGCCTGGGTTAGGCTTCTCCTGAAGGGCCTGCTGGATCGTGTCCTTGATTCTCCAGGTTACTGCACCCACCCTGCAGGAACCAGGGAGGATGTAGCCAGGCTCAGCAGTACTAGTGTTGGTGACGAACTGGCGGGAGAGAGCGTTTGACATTTCTGGACCTTGAACGATAGGAGTTAAAGTTAAAACGTGCAAAAAATAGTGACCAGTGAGCCTTGACGGGCGTTCAGTCTCTTGGCTGTTCTCAAATAGGTTAAGTTCTTGTGATCTGATTCAGCTTCAGGTGGCCAAGTGAACAAAACCTTTGCTGACATGAGGTAAGTTACAGGTGTCTTGATGCATGCTCAACCAACCTGGTGAGTAAGTGACTTCTTCAGTCTCAGCTGACTGCAGGTTTCCCCAATCTTATAAACAGGACATGTGCATAATGACTGAAACCAGCCCACTGAAGGAACAATGGGCTGGGAGGTCAGTTCCTTCATCATAATTATGCAAATTCGCATGACCATTGATCAAAGCCCACTGATCAATGGCCATGAGTACCACTCACAGAGAGTTGGGGATTAGCTGCAATCACAGCATTGTAAGATGGTGACAGATGTGCCAGTGGTTGTTGAGTCATGAGAATTTGCATAATTATGATGAAGGAACTGACCTCCCAGTCCATTGTTCCTTCAGTCGGCTGGTTTCAGTCATTATGCAAAAGTACTGTTTATAAGATTGAAACCTGCAGTCAGCTGAGACTGAAGAAGTCACTTGGATGAGTGAGAAACGTTTCTCCCACAAAACACTACGTCCAGATGAACAGAATCAACCTTTTGGAGATAAGTTACAGGTGCTGCTACCTGACTGTTGTTGTGGATAAAATGGGAAACGTCTGTACAAGTTTGCAAACCCAAGGAACTGTTGAAGGTGCCTGCGAGTGGAAGGAGTGGGCCATTCAGCGACTGCTCAGATTTTGGCAGGGTCCGTCTTCACCTGCCCCCCTGCCAGAAATTAGTCCAGAAAAATGACGGATGGTGAATGCAACTCGCACTTCTCTGCTTTACATACAGCAGCCACTGAAACACCGTGTGAAAGCGGATTCAATTATCTGGGAGATCCTTGGAAAAAATGTCATTGAGGTGGACAAACACGAAAAGGTTTAGGAAATCTCTGAGAATGTTATTCACTAGTGCCTGAAAAAGTGATGATGCATTTGTAAGACTGAAAGGCATGACTTGGTATTCAAAGTGACCCAGTGGGGAATTAAAGGCTCTCTTCCATTCATTCCCATATCTGATGTGGACTAAATGGTAGGTGTTTTTCAGGTCCAGTTTTGTGAAGATGGTGGCACCATGGATGGGTTCAAAAAGATGATGGGATGGCTGCCAGTGAATCCAGAATATAGAACAGAATGGAAACTAGGACCAGAGGAGGTGGCGCGGGGACCGGGATCGGAGACTAATGAAAATAGGTGGGCTGAGACTTGAGACTCCTTTCAGCCCTCTCTCCCTCAGGCCATTTTCAATCCTAAGAGAGAGAGAGAGAGACCAGATCCTCGAAGGACTCAGGCATCTTGGGAGGCTAAGTTGTCCCACATCTGATCATTCAGGCCTTGAAGGAAAATACCCTGAAGGGCGCGATCGGGTCAGCCTGCCTCAGCTGGCATGGTGTGCAAATTGATCAAAAATTCCATGACGCTTCTTGAGAAGGGTTGCAAAGAAAGCTGTAGGCACAAGGAGACAAGGTAAGTATGCAACAATCAACAGCTAAATCACAAGGAAATAGAGCCATGTTGTCACCATGAGTCGCTGATGGACTGGAGAAGAAGAGATGACCTCACCGGGCTTAAATGCAGCCACGCTGATCGTCACTGAATGAAACAGGTGAGTGTCCAAGGTCCTGCCCAGGATCCGGGAAAACACAAGAGGAGACGGAAAAACACTGGCCGTTCACACGGACATCATATGCCTCATCACCTGAGCCAAGGTGCAAGAATTCCTCCGTCTAAACCCACAGTATAATAAAAATACCATGTTTGTAGCCACAAAAGGGAGGTGCACTGTTATTGTAAACTCAACACATTATTACACTAAGAATTCTACACTCCTCAGTGACAACGGCACCTATGAAGCCCACACTACAGTTTGTTTTTGCCTTATTTTCCACAAAATTGACACCAGATGTTTTGGTTTTTATTCTTTCTCATATTTCTAGTATTTTTTCTTCTCTGTCCTAATTTTACCAGATAAAGAACTGAAGGCTCTGTTCCTCTTACATGTCAGTATTCTGGAAACCTCGAATGGGAATGTTTGTACCTGCCAATACATTTGTCTTTGTTCTGTATCTCTATGTGCATCATTTGTGTGTTGTTTCTGTTGTGAATAGAGCTGAGACTTGTTGTACTTGAGGTACTTTAATTTTCATTTATAAATGCTTTATAAGGCAAAAAAAAAATAGTCATCACTTTAAATTTAGGATATTTAATTAATTCATTAATTTTCTTTTATTAATTCATTTAATGAAGTTAGTTAAGCACACAGAATGCTTAACCAACAACTATTTACTGCTTGAATTAGCCATGAATCACAGTAAGAAATGACAAATCACTTATTTGGACTTGTTAAATGATACCATGCACATGTTCTACTGTATATGAGCTGATTAACCAGGAGAGGTTAATACGCTTCTGGCGACTTTATAAATGAGGAATTAAGCGCTCACTGAGGAGGGACATTATTAAACTTCAAAGTCTAATCTTTTTTTCAGAGGACTGTAGTCTACTGTGCAGTCCTGTGAAAAACACGACTGCAACAACTATGTTGTGATTTAAAAGCATGTGGAGCCACGTTTAGCAGCGATAACTTGAAGTATTTGTTTTCAGTGATCATGTCCATGATCTCATGTCACTCCCCTCAGCTCGTGATCATAGCTGAGGGGAGCAACGTAGACTGACAGCTTCACTTTTATGCTCAGCAGAGTGTCTGTTAGTCACACACTCTGCTCTCACAACCTCGTTTGTGAACACAAACCCAACAGACTCCTCCACTCGGGGCAGCAACTCGTTCTGGAGCTGGAGTGGGCGCTCCACCCTTTTCCAGCTGGCAGCTTCTCATTCATGTCACCTTACACTGAGCTGTGCAGCTACTTCAGTGCAAGGCTGGAGGCAGAATTTAATCATGAGGCCACTAAAGAGGAGACACCTCACCAAGTGGCTCCTGTATCAGTTCACATGACACAGTCCCAGATCTCGTCCCTGGTGTTTGCACCCAACTACAAGTAGCTGGTCTCTGCTCATGGATATGCCCACAACAATGCTGTTGTCTGGAAACATCCCTCTCTCAGGAAAGCCGCAGAGCTCAATGGCCATGACGACAGAGTTCGGAGTTTGACTCTCAGTCCGGGCTGCTCTGATATTCCTTCCATAAAAACTATAATCAGAATTTGTGACCAAGAGCAGCCTTGTCAGAGTCCGACACCCACCAGAAACAATTTTATTATTTTTATTTTATTATAAACAGATACTAAAGCTTCTGCGTAGATTATTTGTTCGTGTAAATGGAGAGTCCTCATGCAATAAACGTTAACTATGGAGTTCCACAGGGTTCAGTGTTAGAGTCATTTCTATTTACATTATACTTGCTTCCATTCAAATATTATTGGGATTAATACTGGAATCTGTGAGTGTTCAGAAATGGCTCCAAAAGATCTTCTGTTGAAATCTACAATTCTCCTTCCCAGATTTTCACTGAGATGAATTTTATTCTGAATGTTGGTTATTCTAGTGAGTGCTGCTGAACAAATCCAAAGAAAATATTACTCTGACATTCAAATGCACACTGAGTGTATGTAACTCCTGATCACAGGGGTATATTTTATGGCTTTGTTTGTTACAATAGTCTTTATTTTAGGCAGAAAAAACAGACTTGCTTATTCAGGAAACCTTTTACATCCTTTTTCTTTGTGGTGAAATACTTTTACTAGGACATTTCGCCCTCCACACAATTTATTGTAGCAGCCAAAACTACAAGCTTTATAAAATAAACTCTACTTCATGCACCCGGCTGTATCATATTTGATGTCCAATTTTCACCATGAATTTAGTCAAAGTTAGTATGCCATGCACAGTAAAGACATGTCTCTTTAAGACAAATATTTATATTTAAGTAATGGAAGCCATGTTGAATCAGTCTCCCTCTGAAGTCATCTTGCATTATAGTTTCGATGATGATTTGTACATCTGAAAAAAGTATGTGCGTCAAATATAGCAGCAGCTGGCGTGACAGGGTTGTACCTCGGAAAGAAAGAAGTCACATCCTGTCTTAACTGACAATAGTTTGAGTCACAATAGAATAACAGAAAGAAAAGGTAGACTGTCATTGCAAAACTTGCTTATCCCATCTTTATTCTAATAAGCTGAGAAAGCTGGTGGAAGAGGTGGAGGGAGTGGTGTGAATGCAGTAAACCAATAAAGTGTCTTTTGCCAGTTTCCAGAGATCCACACTGGAGGAAGACGCAAGAGTGCCATGGCTTTGCGCTGGGAGGCGGGAGAGTTTACAAAGAATGAATGAAATGCAACAAGTCAAAGGTTCACTGCTGTGTTATTCTCATTCAAGTCAGATGCACTGTTAAAATGGTTTGTTTCATGTTGTGACATAACCTAAATTCTGCTTCGTGTGATGCTTGGGCAAAGAGTGTTTATCCTTACGTTAGTCTGAACAAAGTTTATTGAGCACTGATGGCGGATCTGATAACGCTCAGTTCTGGCCAAGAGGTGCCTATTATGTTTGTGAACACCCAGACGCATTTGACATTTGTTCATTACTTGTGAATAAATACTCATATTTGCTGCTGTTTTAAAGTCTTAATAAGCTACAAAATCTGTAATTGTTTTAGTAAAGTGATGTTTCTTAGACAACTAAAAGCAGTGCCAACATACTTTGTATTTAAACCCTAAACAACTATTTTTCTTCTTATGTTTTGGCTTGTGAAGAAGCACAGAAGGTCCTAAAACTGACAAACAGTGCAGTAAAATAAGAACAGACCTCAGCAGTTTGATATGGCATTGAGTGCATGTCCTGTTAATGCACTACAGTGTTTAGTGGATCCTGGTCTTTTGCTGAAGATTTCCTTCTGTGGGAATAGATTGGATAAAGGATCATTTCATTGTTTGTGCCATGTCAGATGACTGATTGGAGTTAGTGAGTATTAAACCTC
Organism: Aulonocara sp. 'chitande type north' Nkhata Bay; assembly: GCF_057382095.1. NCBI lineage: Eukaryota > Metazoa > Chordata > Actinopteri > Cichliformes > Cichlidae > Aulonocara > Aulonocara sp. 'chitande type north' Nkhata Bay. Next base: position 598,723 of record NC_141352.1, on the reverse strand, counting down.
CAATAATGTGAGTGTAAAACTGTAAATGGACTGCATTTATAGAGCTCTGTACCTTTATTAACCAAGAATGTGACCCTGAAATGTCTCTGCTGGGAGAAAAGTGCATCAATTGTTCTGTTGTTGGTGGCAAGAATGAGCATAGCAGGCTTCATATAGTCCCAGGCTCTCAGCATCTTAAGGCCCTGTGGATTACTCACAACAAGAGGAACTCACGGTATGGTGGATGCTTCATATGGCTATAGTTACCATCTGTTTGCTTTTCTATTGTTCTGTCGTTGCAGTTGATGTGCTTTTCTGCTTTAACACAACTGAATTCTCCAAAAAGGCTCCAATATGTTTCTGTTTCTGCTGTTAGACAAAGGAACATGCATGAAAAACAAGAGACTAGTTAAAACCAGCTCAGTCCCTTTAATGCCATTTTCTTTCTCGCTGCTGAAATCATCAGAACAGCAACGTTGTGTGGAAAAACCAGAAGGTGTACATAGACAGACAGCTTTGCCTCAGTTTTATATGATGAATAGACTCGTCTGCCTTTAAAAACATATGAAATTAGACACAAAAAAACTTAGTGTCAAAGGATGAAACGAGAAACAGAATCATAAAACCTGGAAGCACAACAAGGGCTCTGTGAGAACGATGACACAATCTGAACCAGTCCTTCAGTGAAAGCGTTTGTTCTTTCTGCCCCTGACAAATATATAATACTGTCCACTTTTTGCTAACCTTTGAGACATTATACATGTCAGTCAGATTTTTGATGTTATTGTATGTCTTGATAATGAAAATGTGACATTGGTCGGTGTATATTAACTGTATTTTCATATTATGCTGTTAGTTGCAACTGATATTTAAGCTGGATGAACACAGGAGGAATATCCATGCATCCAACTGAAACAACATAGACATCACTCAGACAATCATATTATAAATGTCAAGATTTTTATGAGACTACATATAAATTTATAATTCCTTTTCAACCCTCCTTGTGGGGGTCAATGAAGCCATGGCCTAGCTCTAAATTACACAGGGTAATTAAAGGTTACTCTAATAATTAACAACTTATTTATTTATTGTTACAGTGGGTTCCTTTACATGAACAAACACACTGATGGTTTTTTAATAAATGTTTCAGCCTCTCTGAAAAACAATTTATACAAATTCAGTGCTTTCACCTAAGAGTCTATTGATCCTAAACAGTTTATTTTTCATTTCAGGTTTGTATGCTTAATTGCTGAAGTATAGCTTACAAAACGTAAGGATTGCTTGCTGATGTTTAAACATTTTGTGTATAGCCTCCTCTGTCGCTTTCAGGGGCTGACTGGGGCTCTATTTGCAGGGGATTTTCACCGTGTATTCCTCATGCAAAAATAAATAAAGCTATATATGATATATGAAGAACTTTGTCTAGCTTTGTTTGCTGTTCATCAGCCTGTGATGCCTGTTGTGAAAATATGGTTGTGCAAAGGACACAGTAATCCTGAAAGTCACACTCAAAGGTTTATGAATGACAAAAAACAAAAAACAGCTTATCATCTTTATCATCTGGTGAGTATAAAATGCCATAAAATCATTGTGATTCTGTAAGTCCATGAATAATGTCCTCATCTTTTTTGAGATTCACTAAAAAGACTATTTAATTTAAATAACTGCCTCATTTACACCAGAAAATAGATTTTTGTTGTTGTTCTTGTTGCTAGAAATGTTTGTGGGGTTTTAAAAAAAAAAAAATCATGTTTGAAGTTTTTGCTCTTATGTAAAAAAATTCCCAAGAATGGTGACTGAAAGTTTTCATAACTTGTTCATAAGGATCCAAAATGAAGGACCCCAGACTCAGGGAAACACTCAGAGTTGCAGCTTTATTTGCAGATAATTAATAATGCCACTATAGTTGCACATTTCTGTCCCAAGCGTCGAAAAAATAATTCTTCCACTTCTTAATGTGAGCTGTCCAGGTTTATATCTGACTCGTACACACAAAACAAAGCTACCACAGCACGATGTCACGGTCAAAAAACTGTTTGCAGCTACAGCGCGCATCTCCCCCGCTGTGCTGGCTCATTCTAACCACACAAAAGGACAAAACACGGGGCAGAGGCAAAGGAAACGGGAAGGAAAATAACTAGATGGGGAAACATACATGTGACAGGACAAAATAGAAAAGGAGCTGATGTGAGGAAAACAGGAACACAAAGGAAGGATTAAAGCTGAGGCAACTGGCAACTAAATCTACTATAGTGCAAAAATAAGAAACAACAAAAATACAAAGCAAACCTGGAATCTCCATGACAATAGTGTTTACTGATGTTTTTACTGCTTCCTAAGTCATGTGATTTATTTTTAAGACAACCTCAAAGATCACATTTTGTTTGGATAATTTAAGCAGGTTGGATAGGTTGCACTTCCTGTTACAGCTCGGTAATAAAGGGGTAATAGTAGGGTAACGAGGGGGGAAACAAGAGTGTAATCATTTGTAATCAAAGTTATTACCATGCAATGACCAGAGTAATAACAATGTAATATCCAAGTAATATCATGGTAGCAACAGCGGTTACAGTTGAGTGATTTTACCATGAAATTTATGTAACACTTTATTACCACTCAGTTACCTGTGGTAGTTTCTGTGTAATAAGCAGGAAACGGAGCTGCAAAACTGCCTGTTTCTATTTAATAACATATTAATAACCAGGTAATAAATAACCGTCTAAAACAAACTTAAAGAATAGTAATGACTACCAGGAAACACCTGTGGCAGTTTCTGTGTAATAAGCAGCAATCTAATACTTTGGTCATGATAGCTGAATAAAACAAGCATCAGGAAGTCTGCAATGAACTGGAAACACTGAAAGAGGATCCTCTTTCACAGCTTAGTTTATCATGGATGACAACACATAGCACTGTATTTCAGGGAGGAGAGAAGGTGGAGCACATTTTTAAACCGACTCTTAACCATCCAAACATCCAGCCTTTCCTCCAGTGAGGAGCACAAAGCCGCCCACTGCATACTGAAAAATGAGAAGTTTTAAAGAAAAACAATGTTAAACCAAGCGTGATGTAACTGGCAGTTCTGTGCCCATACGGTAAAAAAATACATTTTTCCTGGCCAAAATATATTTCAAATATATGGTAAATATATTTTGTATTTGTGATGCTCCAAAAAAATATATTTTTGAAATTGAAAATGTATTTCTTTCAAACCAAAATACATTTCAAAACATATTTTAGGGTGAAGAAAATACATTTCCAACCTTACAGTAGAATGTATATCAAAGTATCCTTTATTTAAAATATATTTAGTGCAATAATGATGATAATGATAACAATACTAAAAGTAACATGTTTTATGCACATCTGCAAAAAACAGTTGGATTCAAACAAAACAGAGTCAAAGGTCTATCACGAATTAGGTTGTTTATTCATTTGCTTACAGTATTTCACATTACACAATATCTCACTATAATGTAGCGTTCATTGACTTTGAAATTATCTGTCAGTGATACAGTAAACAAGATACAACAACTGCTATGTACACTTTAGTTTTTGACAATATATACAATTTAGTACTTAAAGGAACACACTCCACTGTTTTGGAAATAGGCTCATTCTCCATCTCCCTCAGAGTTAAAAATGCAGCGTCTTCTTTCTAGATCCGTACGTTAATAGGGCTCTGGAGCGTGATCTTACGGGATGGGGCGTAGCCAGGATTTTTGGTCAAGGCGCCATATTAGCAGGCCAAACAAATGCTTGCTGTGTGGTCGGTTGTAATGTTAGATTGCACTATACCGACAAAGGAATAAGCTTGAAAACAGGCTCTCTTTTCATTGTTTCCTCACCTGGAAACATCATGAGGGAGCTTATGTGTTGGATGTTACCAAAAGAAGGCGTCTAGCCTGGATAGCAGCTGCGAGACGAGCTGATATTCAGTTCTCTACCAGCCACAGATATCTGTTGGTGTGCTCCAGTATTTTCATTCAGGTAAGTTCTAAATAAGTTCATATTATTATTTATAGCCTGTTAATTTTATTTTCAATAGCACAAACTTAGAACAAACATGCAGAACTACCTTCTATTTATAGAGTTGCTAATTATTTGGCATTATTGCAACAAACCAGCCTATGAAATGAATGAAACAAATCCTGACTGGGTTCCAACACTACACATGGGGCACTACGAAATCCCTGCTTCAAACTACATGCTACATACCACCATGCCAATCAGATTACTTCTTCCATGTGAGGGTAAAAAGGTGACCTTCCTGGATAAGATGCCAAAGGTTTGCTGCGTTTTGGTGAACATGTGCCCCAGTGTGGTAGTAAAACCAGGGAAAAATGCTCTTGTTAAATACTTTTAAGTCTTGTGCTGTTTATGTAGTGATACGTTTTCAAAAGAGACAGTAAATTACAGAATGCTAGTAGTGGGTGATATTATACAAATGCTGTCATGATTTTATGTGAACATTTTGTCATTTGTAAACTATACATAACATTTTTTCTACATTGTAACTGATGTGATGTTCGACAAAGTGCTTTTAATTAAAAATAGGCAAACATTTCTTTGTTTCTTTATTCAACTTTTGAACAGTGGTATTTAGTAAGTACATATTCAGTAAATGCAAAGTATTTACATGGCCCCCTAAATTAAAACATTATGGGTTATTCAGAACAGAACTATGCTTGGAAAAATATTGTCCCATCAGTTGATCCAACTCCTCCACAGTAGCAGGTGGAACTTTTCTTTTTTGAGGATGGCTTCTTTTACCTGTCACAACGAATGGTCTGTTTATGTTTTGATCAAGAACCTTTTTTTTTGGGCAGCTGAAGAGGAGAAGTCTATCTTATGGCCAACCTCTGGCTGTATCTTGGTCATATTACCCAGCAAAACCCAGTATGCAGGTTCATCTGTAACAGTCCTTGTGCCACAGATCCTCACTGTTGCTTCTACATTAAACAGAAGAGCAGTGACATGGCTGCAAGTCTCCACGACTCTAGCCATACAGCTGCAGTGGGTGGCTTCAACCTTCCCTGTGATGCTCACAATGACCTGTGGCTGCAATGCTGCAATTCAGTCTTTAAGAGTGCAGGACCTAAAACACACACAGACAAAGTTCATTTAAAGACAAGAACTTTAATAAGCCAAGTCCGACACAAATGTGTTTTATTTACTTTCAAATCCATTTATCATAAATGTAACAAATAAAGTGTTTTTATGTATCCATCTATAGAACGCTGCATGTTATATTCTAAATCTGCATGTTTCTTTTTAGAAACCTATCAGCAAAAAATGAACCTAAAGTATGTAATGAATGTATTTTTAGTGACACAGGACACAAACAAGGAAGCAAATCAAATCAAATCACAAATCAAATCACTTTTTATTGTCACATCACATGTGCAGGTACATTGGTACAGCACATGTGAGTGAAATTCTTGTGTGCAAGATGTGTAATTAGGATTATTTATAATAAATATGAATTAATTTGGGCAATTTCTTTAACCATAAAGAATAACTAAATCCTTCAGGACAATGTCACATCAATGCACTGAACTCACTATGTTATCCCTCTAACAGAGCCTCTACATGTTCTCACTGTAATTTCCCCCTCACGAATGAATTTTTGCTAGCACTAATTTGAATGTTGGGGGGAATCAAACGCATTTTACTCGCAGTACTCAAGCTGACTTACCTTTGCTTGAATGATGGTGTACTCACAACGTGGAGGCTTAAAAATAGCCAAATCTTGTACCCAGTCCTTGGTGAATTGGATGTGCGCCTCCAGAGATTTATAATTGCGAAATTGGTGCGCCGTGTATGCTCTGACTCCACAGACAAGGTATGAGAGTAGATCATGCTAAGTCAATAGCGGTTTGGTCTTCAGGGTTTCTACTCCACGGCTATATTTCATACGGGTCCACATTTCAACAATCAAGTACCGTCTCTTTGCATCTGGACACAATCTGTCTCTATACCGTCATTTTCTTTTGAGCTACGTTTCAGAATGGTTCGTAGCAATCTTGTTTTGATTCGTGACCTGCCAAGATGGTGCTGCGCTCCCACAATGCATTGCGACATTACGTCAACTCCAAAGCCCTTTGCGTGCAGGAGTGTATGCGCATGCGCATTGCCATGGTGGTTTAAAAAATAAAGATATAATGAAAAGTAATTAATAAAAATTAAATATTTAAACATTCCCACAAATGTGCAATGAACGTGCAAAAACTCTCTTTAGTAGTTGTTGCTGTTTCTTTCTTTCTTTCTTCTTTTTTTTTTTTTTTGAAAAATAACGACGTCTCTGAGGCGCGAAATCTGACAGCGAGAGGAACGGCCGGATACAGGAGACAGGAAGAAACAAGCCGATTATGTTCGCGTTAATTAAGTGGTTGGAAGATGTAAAATTCTCAATTCTGCCAACTGAACATATACGAGATTTTAATGAGGATGAATAATTAGCCGGCATGGAGGAAACGGACCTTTATTTCATGGAGTGGCGACAAGAAGCCAAGGCGGGTGGCCAGTCTAAGAAGCCTCCATCATCAAGCTAGCAGGTGCCTTTTCCCATATAATATTACTTTATTCTCGTGTATTTGGAACGGAAGCGTAGAGCTGCCACCCAGGCAAAAGAGAAATATAAGTATATCACGTTATAACGTGAAAAGTTTATCGTTCTAACAATATACTATCATGTTTGAACAACATGTTTGAACAACATTGTACGAAAAATGTACATAATTATCACGTCCGTACAATATTGTGCGAACGTGACAATTATGTATATTATAATAACATGATATTATATTATACAAACATGAAAAGCATAATGTTAGAACAATAAACATTTCACGTCATAACGTGATACAGCTCTATTTTTCTTTTGCCTGGGTGGCAGCTCCACGCTTCCATAATTTGGTAATCAAAATATGTAACTTAATTAATTATATTGTGACGTACTTTTGCCTTTTCTTATTATTCTGCCTTCTCAATAACTATCAAAGCCTATTCACATTTAATTTGGCTTTCACAGAAATCCTACCTCTCCTTCTGGCTACAGATTGTTGTGACAGCCCTGATTGTACTTATACACTGCATCTGAACAGTCTGCCACATTAATGTATTTTTAAGTGACTTGTTTGTAATACATGAATTTGTTTTTTACAGATGTCAAAGTCTCAACCTCATGCTGCCCTCCCCCATCCTCCTAAAGTAAGTATTTGTTGTTGTAGTTTTTTATGCGGTGTCTGTGTCACATGCTAATCATAATTATTGAAATAACTGTTTTCTAACAGATTTTCCAAAACACTAGTTATGTTTGTTGTCATTCAGACCAATACTACTGCTTAGACATTGTTTAGTGGTCATGCATGTTTGACAAGCTCGTTATGATACCAAAACAGTAGGCCTATCACAATAATCGATATATCGACTTAACACACAATACATGTACATGACCTCAATAATTGTTGATGATGTAATTTATCCGCCATTATATTTACAAAAATAAAATATAATGATAACAAAACAATAACATTAAATAACATTGTTTTCTATTTGTTAGAAAATTTACTATTTATTCAAGTTTTTAAGGTATCTAATATTTTGATTCCTAATTTCAATGATCTAAATACTTTAAGAATTAGATGTTGGTTTGTCAATTGAAAGTGTGTAGATCTTGCATTATTATGGTGTTATATTATGATTATACATTCAAAGACATAAAATGGTCTTAAAATGACAATGACATAACTTGTCGCAATTGTTTATGGGGCAATATACCGACCAACAAAAAGTCGCTATCGTAACAGGCCTTCAAAACAGACAGTTTTATGATTGATAAATTCAAAAAATAAATACATTTAATTTCTCTGAGATTCTCTAATATTCAGTTACAGTTCACAACACAGCTACCCGTACATGCAGTATTATACTGTAAATATAAATCTCTGCATTTAGCATCCCACTAGAAGCGTCACAGTTACTGCCTCTTTTTTTTTTTTTTTTACAAATACCTGTACTATTACTAACACATTTACTGTTTTACTTTTAGCCTGTGGATACAAATGCAGATTTCGTTAATGTAAGTTGTGCATTTTAATTACATCATGTTATTTTTATTATTATTTATTTATTTATTTTATTTTACATTCAAATATTTCAAGCTTCTTGGTTAAAGAAGCTTGATTGCTAGTAGGTAAAGAATAGTTCACCTATAATTGATATTCCCAATTAATTTCTCACCTCTTTTTTCAAATTCAAATTTTATTTGTCACGTACACAGTCATACACAGTACGATATGTAGTGAAATGCTTGGACAACTGCTCGTGACCTAAAGAAAACAAAAAAGGAAAAGGCTATGAATAAGATAGGAAATAAATATGAAAAATTAAAAAGGGTAAATTTAACTAGGAAGGAATAAAATATAAATTAAGGTTAAAAATGAAATAACTGTACAACACAAATTAGAATGAAGGGTAAATTTAACTGGGAAGAATAAGATAAAGATAAATATATAAATTAAAGTTGAAAATAAAATAACTGTACAACAAAATACACAATACACAATATAGAACTATATAAGAATGTATGAAGAAATCTAAATATAAATAAATATATACACAATAACAGCAGCTGTACAAGTATTAACCGGAAATGAAGAATATAGTGACCAGTGTTGTGCAAAACCAAAGTCCAGAAAGTCCAGTGTGTGTGTAAGAACTGTATGTGTGGGTCAGTACTGTGTGGTGGTGTGATTGAGAGACCGTATCGCCTGCGGGAAGAAGCTCCTCCTCAGTCTCTCTGTGTTGGTCTTCAGGGAGCGGAATCGCTTTCCTGACCTCAACAGAGAGAACAGTCTGTTGTTGGGATGGCTGAGGTCCTTCACGATCTTCCTGGCCTTGGTCCAGCACCGCCTGCTGTAGATTGAGTGCAGGTCAGGGAGCTCGGAGCGGATGGTGCGCTCAGCTGACCGCACAACCCTCTGTAGAGCTCGTCTGTCCTGCATGGTGCTGTTCCCGAACCAGGTTAAGATGTTTCCCGCCAGGATGCTCTCTATGGTGCACGAGTAAAAGTTCCTGAGCACCTTGGAGGGCAGTTGGAAGTCTCTCAAGCGTCTGAGGTGGTAGAGACGCTGTCGGGCCTTTTTCACCACGGTGTTGATGTGACAGGACCATGACAGGTCCTGCGTGATGTGAACTCCGAGGTATTTGAAGCTGTCCACTCTCTCCACTGGGCACTCGTTGATGACGGGGGTCTGGTAGTTCCTCTCCTGCTTAGTGCTGAAGTCCACTATCAGCTCCTTTGTCTTACTGACGTTTAGAAGGAGGTTGTTCCTCTGGCACCAGTTCTCCAGATTCCTAATCTCCTTCAGGTAGGCCGTCTCGTTGTTATCAGAGATCAGGCCCACCACGACGGTGTCGTCAGCAAACTTGATGATGGTGGTGGAGCTGGTAGTGGCCACACAGTCATATGTGTACAAAGAGTACAGCAGGGGGCTCAGAACACACCCCTGGGGGGCTCCAGTGCTGAGAGTGGTGGAGGCTGAGACATGTCCGCCCATCCTTACTGCCTGTGGTCTGCCAGTTAGGAAGTTGGAGATCCACTGACACATAGATGAGCTGAGTCCCAGATGCTCCAGCTTGGTGGTGAGTGTGGAGGGAATTATGGTGTTAAATGCAGAGCTGTAGTCTATGAAGAGCATTTTAACATAATTCCCCCTTCTAGTGTCCAAGTGAGTGAGTGATGTGTGGAGGAGATGAGAGATGGCATCGTCTGTGGAACGATTTGGACGGTAAGCGAACTGTAGTGGGTCCAGTGTGTCTGGTAGTGAAGAAATGATGAAGTCTCTGACCAGGCGTTCAAAGCACTTCATCACTACTGAGGTGAGGGCTACAGGGCGATAGTCATTGAGAGAAGCAGGGTGGGGTTTCTTCGGGACAGGAACAATGATGGACTCTTTGAAGCATGTGGGGATCACCGACTGAGATAAAGAGATGTTGAATATCTCAGTGAACACAGGAGCTAGCTGGTATGCGCAGTCTCTTAGGATACGACCTGGGATGCCGTCTGGTCCTGCTGCTTTCCTGGTGTTCACTCTCTTGAAGGCTCTCCTTACTTCATGCTCGGAGATGACGAGCACGTTTCCGGTGCTGGCAGTATCTTCCTGTCTGCAGCCGTTAGCGCCGCTAACACTAGCATTGTTGGAGACCTTAGCTGCAGCCTCGAAGCGAGCATAGAAAGTGTTCAGCTCGTCTGCCAGAGTCACGGCCACGTTCGTCATACCGGTTGTTGGTGCTTTATAGTCCGTTATTGTCCTTAGTCCCCGCCACAGGCTCCTAGAGTCACTCTGTTGGAGTTGTGACTCTAGTTTCCTCCCGTAGCGCTGCTTCGCCTCTTTCACCGCCCTCCGCACGTTATATGACGCGGCTTTGTACGGGTCCATGTCCCCCGTCATGAGTCCCGTGTTGTAGGCAGCGGTGCGGGATCTCAGAGCGTCGCGGATGGTTTTATCCACCCACGGCTTCTGGTTGGGAAACGTTGTGATAGTCTTTGTCTCCACGGTATCATCCGCTAGTTTCCCGATGAATCCCACAACCGCTTCCGTAAACACGTTGACATCATCATCGGAGCTGTTTCTGAACATGCCCCAGTCTGCGTCATCGAGTGCGTCCTGTAACGCGGCCACCGATTGATCCGTCCAGCGCGCGACCTTCCTCTGAACCGGAACTTCCTGTTTCAGCCTCTGATTGAATGCCTTTGTTTGTTTGCCTATTTTGACTATAACAAAACATTTTTGCACGATATATATCGTGAATTTATATGCATAGATACAGTCGTAGTGCTTGACACATGCACACAGCAGTAGATGTACTAAAAAGGAAATAATTACAATCATGATGTTGATTGCTGATGTCAGTATATATATTTTAGAGGAATGTTTTGTTTTTCACCCAAAATGAACTATATTGCTTCAGAAGAGATTTATTACCCTACCGGACTCTTATATATTGTTGTTTTTTGTTTGTTTTTGTTATTTTCAGGTTCAATGGTGCGTGTTCTTCTAATGGCCGCCTTCCCACTGGAGGTTTTGATCCACAGCAATTTAAAAGGTAAACAGCTTTGAAAGTCAGTTCAAATGGTTAGCTAATAGTACTTTAAAAAGCCTACAACTCTGTCACCAGTTTCTTTACCAAAAATTACCCATAAAAGTATCGCTCAATAGCATATATTGTAGTTCAAATGTTTAGTTGTACAAATATAAAATTTTTGGAAATCTAAAACTAGTCAAACACTCAAATGTTCATGCTTTTTATAGGAGGACAGAGCAAAACGGACATCGGCGCAGAGTGAAGAACTGCCCTTGATAAGGACACTATGACAGCCATATATAGTAAGTGAAGACTTTCTGTGTATCTAAAATTGCATACAGCACAAGTAACTTACTTTGCAACCATTAAAATAGGTTGTAAAGTAAGTTACCAATACAAATAGGTGATGATGCATTGTAGTGGTTGGTCTCAGACAAAGAAGGTCAACAGATTTATGAATGCTGGAGGGTAAGGAGAGACGACCAAAAGGGGTGTTAGCATTACTGTAATGTGAACTGGATAGACTTCCCATCTAGGAAAAAAAAGAGGTAAAATTATGCGTAAAATATATCTGTATTAATATCTGTATCTATATAAACAGAAATATCTGTTTGCTAAATGAAGCCAGCTAACATAAATCACATTTTTATTTTAACTCTGATAAAAGTAATAGAACTGTGACTTTTGTTTGTTACAGTGGCGGTAAGGAAGGGGTTTCCCAGCGTGTCCAGAAGGGCTTTGAGGATTGCCGTGAAAGCTGGGGGAACTGAGACTGCTGGAAAAGGAAAAGAAATTACATTTTAAGTATGCTGACTTATGTTCATACAATCACACACACATATACACATACACACACATATGTGTGTGTGTGTATGTATATATATATATATATATATGTATATATATATATATATATATATATATATATATATATATATATATATATATATATATATATATATATACATCCTGAACAGGGTCCAGTAACCATCACAGTGGCAGATATCCAAGAAAGGGTCTCCAGTATGAAGAGTTGGACAGCACCAGGGCCCGACATGGTTCACGCCTACTGGCTGAAGAAGCTAACTGCACTCCACGAGCGTCTGGCAGCACAAATGAACCAGCTGCTAGTTAACGAGAGACACCCGGAATGGCTAACTGAAGGCCGGACGGTCCTGATCCCCAAGGACCCCAAGAAGGGACCGGTCCCCTCCAACTACCGACCAATAACCTGCCTCAGTACTACATGGAAGCTCCTGTCAGGCATCATATCGGCTAAGATGAACAGGCACATGGGTCAATACATGAGCGGGACACAGAAAGGAATTGGCAAGAATACCAGAGGCGCAAAACACCAGCTACTGGTAGACAGAACAATCAGCCGAGACTGCAAGACCAGACTGACCAACCTGTGCCCTGCCTGGATTGATTACAAGAAGGCCTATGACTCAATGCCCCACAGCTGGATACTGGAATGCCTAGAATTGTACAAGATCAATGGGACCCTAAGAGCCTTCATCAGGAACTCAATGGGGATGTGGCGCACAACACTAGAGGCCAACTCCAAGCCCATAGCACAAGTCACCATCAAGTGCGGGATCTACCAAGGAGATGCTCTGTCCCCACTGCTGTTCTGCATAGGCCTGAACCCCCTCAGTGAGATCATTAACAAGACTGGCTACGGATACCGACTACGGAACGGAGCCAAAGAGAGGGAAGGTAGTCAGAACTGAGGGGATTGAACTACCAGAAGGCAACATTGCAGACATAGAGGACAGTTACAAGTACTTGGGGATCCCGCAGGCGAATGGGAACCATGAAGAGGCCGCTAGAAAAGCTGCAACCACCAAGTACCTGCAGAGGGTCAGGCAAGTCCTGAGGAGTCAGCTGAATGGTAAGAACAAGATCCGGGCCATCAACACGTACGCCCTGCCCGTGATCAGGTACCCTGCTGGGGTAATAGGCTGGCCAAAGGAGGAGATAGAAGCCACTGACATAAAGACAAGAAAGCTCCTTACCATGCATGGAGGGTTTCACCCCAAGTCCAGCACCCTGAGGCTGTACGCTAAGCGGAAGGAAGGGGGCCGGGGACTGGTGAGTGTCAGCACCACAGTCCAGGATGAGACAACGAACATCCAAGAATACATTGGGAAGATGGCCCCAACTGACCGAGTGCTCAGTGAATACCTCAGGCAGCAGAAACCCAAGAAAGAGGAGGGAGACGAGGAACCATCATGGAAGGACAGGCCCCTGCACGGTACGTACCACCGGCAGATAGAGGAGGTGGCTGATATCCAGAAATCCTACCAGTGGCTGGACAAAGCTGGACTGAAAGACAGCACAGAGGCACTAATCATGGCACCACAAGAACAAGCTCTGAGCACAAGATCCATAGAGGCTGGGGTCTATCACACCAGGCAAGACCCCAGGTGCAGGCTGTGTAAAGATGCCCCAGAGACAATCCAGCACATAACAGCAGGGTGCAAGATGCTAGCAGGCAAGGCCTACATGGAACGCCATAACCAAGTGGCCGGCATAGTGTACAGGAACATCTGTGCCGAGTATAACCTGGAAGTCCCGAGGTCAAAATGGGAGATGCCCCCAAGGGTGGTGGAGAATGACCGAGCTAAGATCCTGTGGGACTTCCAGATACAGACGGACAAAATGGTGGTGGCTAACCAACCGGACATAGTGGTGGTAGACAAACAGAAGAAGATGGCCGTAGTGATCGATGTAGCGGTTCCCAATGACAGCAATATCAGGAAGAAGGAACACGAGAAGCTGGAGAAATACCAAGGGCTCAGAGAAGAGCTCGAGAGGATGTGGAGAGTGAAGGTAACGGTGGTCCCCGTGGTAATCGGAGCACTAGGTGCGGTGACTCCCAAGCTAGGCGAGTGGCTCCAGCAGATCCCGGGAACAACATCGGAGATCTCTGTCCAGAAGAGCGCAGTCCTGGGAACAGCTAAGATACTGCGCAGGACCCTCAAGCTCCCAGGCCTCTGGTAGAGGACCCGAGCTTGAAGGATAAACCGCCCGCAGGGGCGTGCTGGGTGTTTTTTTTTTATACACACATATATGTATATGTGTGTGTGTTTCTTTTAGAATGTTTAAGTATGTAATGAGAATAAACTTATAAAATGAATATTCCTTGCTTGATTGATATGCTATATGTATGTTTTAAACATCAAATAAAGATTTCTTTCAGATGTTACATGTGAATGTGTTTTCTTAGAAATATATGAAGGGTTAAATTTATATTTTTTTGAATGATTTTAAATAAATTTAAATTGTATTTTGAAATATATTTTATTAATATATTTCAAAATATACAAAAAATGGCCAAAAAATATATGTGTTAAAATACATTTTAAATATATACATATTTTAAAATGTATTTTAGCACATATATTTTTTGGCCATTTTTTGTATATTGTGAAATATATTTCAAAATGTATTTTAAAATATATTTTTTTACCGTATGGGTGAGCAACAATTTGAAAGATACAGACTGTCCTATTGAAAAAGTGCACCATTATAATTTTGTATGAAGTAAAATAAATAATTCATCTTTTTCCTTTTCTAAGCAAAACCACATATTAGAATATTTCATGTCTGTCATTAAAAATAAACCACTGCAAAATGCACTGGGGGTAGATAGCTATATTCTGAGTACAGAGTGGCTAAAGCTAGCAGTTGGCACCCCTCGTCTTTGTCTTTATCCAGGGTTCAAATAGGAAGTGCAGACTCCCAGTAGGCAGCAGTCTGCCACCTGCTGGCAGGCAGCTCTTTGCAGGCTGTTTCTATTTATACTTATTACACAGAACCCACCACAGGTGTTTCTAGGTAATTATCACAGACTTTTTAAGGTTGCTTCAATATTCTATTAATATGTTTGTCCAGTTTGTCCTGTACTGATGAGAGTCCAGGTTCCATGGGAGGCAGGCCTTTATGTGCTGTAGGATAAGACTCAGGAAACATTAGGTCTGGAGTTGGTGAGACACTTTAGGGCAGATGACATGATCTGTGATCCATGTGGTCCACACTGCAAAAAAACAGCTGCAAAAAACTTTGTTGTTTGCAAAACTCAGTTACTTTTTTGAAGAAGTAACTATATAATTAATTGCCCAACGTTGGTCATTATTTACTGTATTTTGCAGACAGAGTTACAGACTCTCTCCCAGACCACAGACTCATAATACAGTCAGAGCTTTATTTTAAAAGAAAAGAGAGCGAGAGAGAGAGAGAGAGAGAGAGAGAGTTTTCTTTTCAAAATTGGAGTTCAAGTTATTTTTCCTTCTAATAGTGTTAACATGCTGCACAGGTCATGAACAAGATTGTTTTTAATTTTCATTGTAAGTGGGCTAAAGCATTAATTAAAAGTAGTCTAACATAAATGTAAATGCTGTAATTTGATTACTTTAATAAACATGTAACTTGGATGCTGACGTGACCACAGCGCACACGTCTGATGTTGCTCACAGTGGTCCAAGGGACGCTCAGGGAGTTTGTGTGTTTGCTCAGACACATGAAACATTAGAGGGAACATTGCTCTAGACATGAACAAATTAGAGTCTTCACACACTAAGGTTGATTATGGAGTTCAATGGGATTCTGCTCTTGGACTACGTCAGTTTACATTATACATGCTTTCTCTCAGCAGTATCATTAGAAGGCATAGCGCACATTTTCACAGCTCTGCAGATTATACCCATGTCACGGTCTGTGGATGCAGACTGAGTGGAAGTTAGAAAGTGGACCCAAAATCAGACATGTGGAACAAAACTTGATTTAAACAGAAAAGCAAGCCATCTAATGAGGCTGGTGGAAAAACAACAATAAAGGCGAACCAACAATAACCTAACTGGGATAAATGGGATGGGATTTACTACATAAATACGCATGAGCCTGAGGAGGGAAAAGGAAACACTCAGCGAACACAGCTGGGGTGAATAAACATAATGACAAATGAAGGAAGGAAACAAAACTGAACACACTGAACATGAGATGCAAGACTGTCAAAGTAAAACAGGAAACACGCAGACTAAGACTTGACATGGGACAGGAAAGTAGGAACGGGAGACAAGACACGCACATAAGTGAGGAACAAATACAGAGGACATGACGGGAGAACACACATGAATGCACATGACACACGGGGGAGACCGAGGAAACATAGAGTACAGACTGACAGGAGACACTGGGATGAGACAGTGACAGGAAAACAGAAATATTACTAAAGAGAGCAAATCCAGGACTCATTCACTAATAAATGATAGAAAACAAAAAATTACTACTATATAAATAAAACAAAACCAAATCATGACATCAGTTTGAAGATCAGCTGTGACAGGAAGATGGCCCCTTTGCTCAGCTTGACTTCTACCTGTCTGCGTTGTATTTTTTATTTTTTTTTTGTCTATCCCGTTTGGCTCTTTTGCCATCAGAATTGTTGTCTAAAGGCAAAGAAAGATGCCCAACGGATTTA
The DNA here is from genome assembly GCF_057382095.1 of Aulonocara sp. 'chitande type north' Nkhata Bay. NCBI lineage: Eukaryota > Metazoa > Chordata > Actinopteri > Cichliformes > Cichlidae > Aulonocara > Aulonocara sp. 'chitande type north' Nkhata Bay. Next base: position 582,165 of record NC_141352.1, on the reverse strand, counting down.
CTTTACCAAATTGACCATCCCAGCCTTGCCATAATGGTCCATTTGATTCACCTTTTATTGTTTATTTTATTTTCACTTACTGAATATGGGACAGACTTGACTGGGGGAAAGAAGGGGAGAAAGAAAGAGGGAAAGAGAAACAGCTGAGAAGAGGGACGGGGGAGAAGGGCAAAAGACAAAAACCAACAGAACGGGCAGAGAAAAAAAAAATGCATATATCAATCACCTGGGTCACCTGCTGAGAAAGAAAAAAGAAAACAAGCAGAAGAGAACAAGAGTAATAGAATAAACAACATCACAATGATATATGGGAATATGACAGTAAATACTAAATGTTAAACATTATTGTGCAGCTCATAAGATCAACAGAACACAGTGTGCTTTGAGGTAGGAGCCAAAAAGGGTGTAGTTTGTGTGTGTGATCACCCGTGTGTACACCTGTGAGCATGGACGCGCTTGTTTTTTTTTTTTTTAAAGGTTCCTTCATGTAATGATCTGCTAGAGGGTGTGGGGGGGCCACAGCCCCGTCCTCCAGGGCATGAAGCAGGTATGGAGGAGATCAAAACTCCAGACATCCAGAGGCCCCCAGAACACAAGAGACCAAGGAAGACCAACAGAGGGGCAGCCGCGCCACTGTCCCAGAAAGAGCTGAGGAGAGTCCCAGATGAGGGCTCACTCAGCAGCCGCGGAGCAGAAGCCAGGGGGAGTTGCAGTGACGCGCCCGTGAGCTCCGCCGGCAGCCAGCCGTGCCTGAGTGACCGAGCCCCAGGCCGAGAGGCCGGGGGCACCCCACCTCCGAAGTGGCCCGAGCGAGCCCCAGGCTCCAGGCCCCGATAAGCGGCCGCCAAGGAGTGAGCCGGTGTGTACCTGGACGCCCACCCCCGGACACAAAGAACCACCAACGCACCGACACCTGAGGGAGTCCGCCACTGGCAGGGGAAGTGGTGGTAGGGGGAGATAGGCCTCCAAACCTTGGAGGGCCTGAGATGTCCCCAGAGAGGTGGCGCCTGACACCCAACCTGACATATAGACACAGACATACAGGCACACACATATACAAACATCCATTCCCACCCTCATGCTCTCATATGCACTTACTCCACACTCAACCAACGTGGAGACAGACATAAAGAGACGCTGTACACACGATCACACTCCCCAAGCGTACTCTAAGCCCCGGGTCTAGGTACCCTTGCCCCTGGAGGGGGGGGAACTGCCCCCAGACCCAGGTGGTGTTACCCTTTTCCCTGCGGTGGGGGGAGGCAGACCGCCCCGACTCCGCAGCAGCAGGGAGGCCCCACACTCCAGACCGCAGTCGGACGGCCAACTCCTCCTCCTAGCCCCCCCGCTCCAGCAGGTCGCAGAGAATGGGGGTGAGAGAAGACTCCAAACCTCCCTCCACCCGCTCATTGTAGTGTTGATGCATGTGTGTTCTAAGGTGCATTTAAAACCCAGGAGGGCATGGAGCTACCTGCCAGAGAGCAGCAGGTAAGCGCATGGTCCCTCCTGCTAGCCCTCAATGTCTACGTGTATTTAACATTGAGAGGCGGGCAACGACGCCAGGCGTGGGGTGTACACCCTGATGGTACTTTGGATTCCGTGTATCGTGCCCAGCCAGAAGGGGACAGGGGGGTGGGGGGTGGCCTCCTCTGCACCCTGGTGACATACCCCTACTCCAAGGTCCTGCATGTGTGGGTGGTTGTGGTGGAGCGGGAAGAGGGAGGCAGCTGGAGATGGGGAGGGAAGGAAGGGAGGTGTCTGCGTTGTATTGTATTTTATGCTATTATATCATAGCTATGTTGCTGTGATTTATGACCGTTCTTCCCTGCTCCACATCAAAGAGTCTATGGAACGCCTTTATGATGATTGGGACAGTAATAAGTAAACTTTCCCCCCACCATTTGTGTGCTCTTCTTCCTCGCCGGATTACTTCTTGCTACTTATGAAATGTGCCTTAGGCAATTCCATGAAGAAATTGAGGAAAAGAGGCTGTAGGGCCGGCATACAGGTACACATTAGACGAGCCTACAGATCAGAGATTCCCCGACTGGCCTGGAGACGTCCCCGGTTTTTGCTGCCAGTTAGCCTTCCGGATTTGTTTGGAAACGTGTACAGACCAGTACAGACTGGATCCTTCTCATCTGATGCTCTGGATTCTGTTGATTACCTCACTATCACTGTGTCCTCGCGATAAATTATTTACATTATGTTTGACAGTTCTTTACTGTCAAACATAATGTAAATACTCTTATTCATCCTTCATCCTTATTCATCATTCCATTATCCTTAATAGAAAATGCACATCCATTTTGGATCAAGCGGCACCTATTAAAACAAAATCGGCCTTACAAAAGAAGACATGCCCTTGGATAAATGAGTCTATCTTAAATTTAAGGAGAATATGCCGCAAAAGGGAACGACTATGGAAGAAAACCAAACTTGAAGTACACAGGCTCCATCTTCGAGATCTCATGCTCTCCTTAAATGATACGGTGAAAACTGTTAGATCAGAATATTTTTCTAGACGCATATCAAAAAACAAGAGAAATCCCAAGTTTCTTTTTGACAAAAGAGTGCTATATTATCCCCAGATGTGGTACCTTTAGATGTACACTCTAAAGCAGACAGTAATAAACTCCTCCAATTATTTGTTGATAAGATTAAAGAAATCAATGCTAAAATCTCCCCAAAGCTTTCTTGTTCTCCAAGTGAGGCACTCCCTTTACACTCCGGGTCAACTTTTACAACGGTGACATATGATGAAATAGCAGATCTGGTGGACAAAATGAAGCCATCCTCAAGCCCATCAGATATTATTCCCACTAAGCTTTTCATCAATGCCTTTGACACCATTGGTCCTTGGGTTGTGAACCTTTTTAATGTTTCTCTTCAGACTGGGGTGTTCCCCAGCTTTTTTAAACATGCCATTGTGGAACCAAGGCTTAAAAAACCCCAACCTGGATCCAACACTACTTCAACATTTTAGACCTCTCTCCAAACTCCCATCCCATTATGTCAAAACTCTTTGAGAAGACAGTTGCTGTCCACCTTACAGCATACATGGACCCACATAGCAAAATTGGTATGGCCCAGATCTGGCCACACATTGTGCTTACACATAGCCCACATACCGCAAAGAATGACGGCCCTTTGGTGGCCCAGATCTGGTTTGCCAGATGTGGCCCACACATGGGCCAACGTAAGGCCAGTTGCAGACACACTGCTGGCCCTGTGCTGGCCCAGAACAGTTTCAGCTCTGGCCCCTGATGTCAGCCTAATGTGTACCTTAATCAAAGCATGTAATAACAACATGTGACGGAACATAACAGTGCAAAATTAACTTGAGGAAACCCTTTTCACACAGTGAATGGGCTGACAATTATATCGTGCTTTTCTACTCTCCCCGATTACTCAAAGTGCTCTATATAACATGCCACATTCACCCACTATCTCGCTGAGTGCTTCCTAACTACATTCATACACATTCACTCTTGACATTCAGACTGGAGGAGCCAGGGATTGAACCACTAACCTTCCAATCAGTAGGTGACCTGCTCTACCTCCTGAGCTACAGCCACCCGGTGGTAAACATGAGTAACTCCTCACTAGGTTTTGGATAAAGTGTACACTCACAAACCGTTCAAACCTGCATTTGAAATGTTGGCTACCATAGCAGTATAGTATTGCAACATGGCATTTGGGTCTTCTAACTAAAATAGGAAAATATGAACATAAATAGTGCCATCATTGCCAGACCTGGCCCACATATGGTTGATATACACCCTGCCATGACACCAGTCAGTCAGAAGTGCCAGCTTGATGCCGAATCTGGGCCAGACCTGTTTTTTTTTTTTTGTTTGTTTGTTTTATGAGCCTGGGCCGCATAAGCCAAACCACAATCAGGCCAGATGTGGCATGTCATCACATAAACAGTGCCATCTGCACCTGGCCTGGCCCATATCTGGATGACATAACACTTACCATGCCAGAAGTCAACCAGCAGTGCCAGCTTGACACCAGATCCGGGCCGGACCTGTCTGCTATATGGGACATCTATGACTGTTTTCAATCTGGTTTTCGTAAATGGCATTCCACTGAGACAGCACTACTAAAAGTCACTAATGATATTATGATGTCAGCAGACTCCGGAGAATACACAGTCCTAGTCTTGTTAGACCTCACCTCAGCCTTTGATACAGTCAACCATACCATCCTGATAAACAGACTGAGAGACCTTGTTGGGATGTCTGCTCTGTTCTAGACTGGTTTTTATCCTACATATCTGGAAAGGAGTTTTAGTGTGGCTGCAAATCAGATCATGTCGGAATCTACAGAGCTGCTGTGTGGAGTTCCTCAGGGCTCCGTGCTGGGACCTATTCTGTTTTTAATATACTTTCTCCCTTTAGGCCAGATAATACGGCAGTTTCCTGAAGTATCTTATCATCTTTTGCTGACGATATTCAGCTATACTATACTATAGCGCCTTGCCTTGCCTTATTCATTTAAGCCTTCTGAAGTTCACAAGCTCTCCGGTCTGATTGACTGTTTAACCAACATTAAACAATGTTCGAACAATAACTGTTTACAGCTTAACCCAGACAAAACAGAAAGTTTGATTATTGCACCCGACAGTGCAATACCTGATATTAAACTGCCACTGGGTGACTTAGGTTCCTCACAGAGGCATAACCTTAGAAATCTAGGTGTTATTTTTGATGAAGTTTTTTCTTTGGAGGGACATTTAAATCAGATAGTAAGAACCTGCTTTTTCACTTGAGGAACATTTCAAAACTTCCATCGAGTCAACAAGTGAACTTGAGATGATAATACATGCTTTTGTCTCTACAAGACTTGACTACTGTAACAGCCCGTTTACTTGTCTAAACAAGAACGGGCTAGCTTGTCTACAGGTTGTTCAAAACTCTGCAGTGAGGCTACTGACCCGCTCTAACAAGGGAGCTTGTATGACTCTTGTTTTAAAGTCGCTGCACTGGCTACCAATCAGATTTAGGTTCCATTTTAAAATTCTAGTTTTAAGTTTTAGAGCATTACAGGGAAAACTTACAAACCACTTTGCCTTTTCAATCTCTGTATAAAGACAACCAAGAGTGGAGTAGTACAAATGCAGTTTTCTATGTGTTGGTGGTACTTCAGAATATGTATTGTGGAGCTTTATGGCCCTTAAAACTGTTATAGACATTTACAAAGTTTATATTAGAATAATTGGCTAATAAGATGTTCTCTGTGACATTTAGCTGGAGAAACAGTCCTCAGGAAAAGACAGGAAATTCATCAGAAACATCACATCAAATCACTTTTATTGTTACATCACATTACCTTTACACTGGTCCAGCACATGTGAGTGAAATTCTTGTGTGCAAGCATTACAAGCAACAGAGGTGTGCACAACACAAGAAACATAAAAAACAAAAAAATATATAGGAATAAATACAAGTACAAATATAAGAATGAATGCACATTACAAAATATGCATATATTTATATATGATGACATAACACTATATATATATATATATATATATATATATATATATATATATATATATATATATATATATATATATATATATATATATATATATTAGTGGTCAGTGTTTAGCAGTCTGATGAAATCAAGTCAAATCAAGAGGTTTTGTAAGGACAGGAAGTCAGCTACTTTTACTACTTTATTACTCCATAGTGTAATCTCATGTTTTATCATATCTTTTGTTATGCACATGCACACAAACAGTCTGATTTTGAGGTCCACTAACAAAGGAATAACATCAACATGACCACTAAATATCAGATCTTGTTATTAAAACCACATCTATAGGACCGACAGAAGAACACTAAGCAAAAGATTTAGAGATGAAGCAGCGTGACAAATAGAGGAACAGATGGACACACACTTGGAGGGAGGTGGTGTACACACACACACACACACACACACACACACACACACACACACACACACATGCTATGATGTTTGTTCCAAAAGTTCAGGGAATTTTACTCATATCAAAAATCCATTTCAAAGAACCAGCAGGGACACAAACAGCTCGACTGTGGACCTTGGCTTTACCCAAGTACCCCAATGTATTCAAAGCCTCAATGCACTGACACTTATGAAGAGTCTCCTTCCATGTCTCAGTGGTATTTTCAAGGGCAGGAGATTCAAACAGACCAGAGCTGAACCGCTCAAACAGTAGGCGGTAACAACGGCTAATGATATTCATTACAAAAGAGGCCAGGCACACTCCTTAGCTGCTGAATATGTCCATCTGGAGGGTCCTCTACCACTATGCCCATTTTTGTCAGGATGCCACCAAAAACAGTCATATCAAGCTCCATGTAACCTATATTGACTTGCCATCGGCCTGAAAACGAAAATGCCTAGTTGAGGGAGAGGTGGGGGTTAGTCCAGTCTGAGAAGAAAAATGGACAGACATTTGCTTCATAAGAGTATGCAACTGAACCTGATGTTTACAAAGACACTCCTTTATCTCTAAAATGCCATCACTAGGCTTAGCGGTAACTGAGTGCATAGTTGCATTACCTCCCTCTCCCCCTGACGGTTGGTATCAAGGGAATTCACTCGAGACCTAGTTTTCCCTCCCTGTCAGCTCGCCTCAGCCAACCTAAGGGTAATACTGCGTAGAGTAACAAAGGAAATGTCTGGTGTTTGAAGAACCCACTGTTTCAACTCTCTCCGCAGCGTATCATCATGAACATGTTAAACTGCTCTCTTAACACTGTATCACTTTTGGGGATACAAGCTGGTGTCTTGGATATTCCAACATCCATTAATGATTTAAGGGCATAAAAGTAGTCTTGCAGAGATTCCCCCTCTCTCTGGATACGCTGGAAAAACTGTAACTGAGCAGCTCCCTAAGACTGAGTACAGCTATAATTCTCATTTAAAATAGCAAAAATCTTTACTGGAGCATCTCTCCGGTGAAAACGGACACTGCCATCAGATATGTCCATCATAAACATCACTTGTTCTGCTCATGACAAAGGGCGAATCTCCAGACATCTACGCACTTCTTCAACGCACTGATCAACAGTTAACAAGCCCACTGACAATTTCCCATTAAACTTCAGACATTTATGCTCTTGGGGCACATAAGCATAACACACATTTGGAGCTTCATTTTTTGGGTTCAAATTTGATGGTGCAGTGGACAAGCCTGGCACTGGACCAGTCACCAGTGAGCATTCCTGTAACTGGTCTCTCAATTGTTCATTTGAACTCTCAATATCAGCCAGCATCAGCCAGCTTCCTTTTCCTTGGGGAAGCCAAGTGTTTCCCTAAGGAAATGATTGGTACCACTGCAATCACCATTATGCAAGGCCTAATTTCTATAAGGTGTGAGCCCCAGCTCAGGGACCTCCCACTACCAATATTCCACCTGGCCCAGTTAACATAAAAGCAGACCCAAATGCCAAAAAAATCCCTTTTAAAACACGACCCTTACTCTAAAACAAACTAGGGAGAAAGTGCAAGAAAAAGAGAAAGGGAAACACTGACACAATCACATGTGCCGCCCATCCTACAGACAGTACAAAATAAATTACATTTCAGTGCATTAATACATTCTTTATGTCAAATATATTAAATTACCGTGCCTCTGCTGCTATGTTTGCTGCACAACTTGACTAGTGTCCTCTTAATCACTACTAAAAACACAAAATACAATAAACATCAAACACGTTTCAACAAACTTTTTTTTAAAAATTGACTTAAAAACCAGTCTATACCCTGGCCCTCTGCTGTAGGGTATTGTAGAGCCAGAAGGTTTTTCAGAGTTTTTCTTTGAACACTGTCTGCTTTTCACTCACTTTTAGTCCAGTTCTTCTATCCTTGTACCTGCCATTTTGTAAAGAATGTTTTATTTTGTCGTCTTTATTTCTAAGACCATGATGGTGTAGAATCCCAGATTTTAAGCCAGTCATTATCAGCAGAGGTTTGAAGTGAAACCATTGGGACACCCTGACTTATTGAAATCATACGGTTACTCTGTAACCTTGGTTCTCTGAGTGAGCGATTATCTCTCCACTATGTGGTTGTTACAAAAAAAGTAAATACACATAGAATGTAATGGCAAGCAGATCTCCATGCATCCATGCTCTTCCTGTATGTATTTTGACTTTGGGAGGATGTCGGAGTATCCGAAGAGAATGAGAGGACATGCAAACTGAAAATGAATATTTTCTGATGCAGGATTCTCAAATGTCCTGCTCCTTTGTCATTGTTGTATTTTTCATTTTATAATGAGCCAGATGTTATCAACTGGTGAAAGGTCTGGCCCACAGACAGGATAATTCATCAACCTCAAAATGAGCTAATATGATGTCACTGAAGCGAGAAGAGAATGCATCCTCGAAGGTCTGGTGAAGAAATACCTGATATGTGAATTTGCCTATATGTTCACTAAGGAGATGCACAAAGTTTCAGTTAATGGGGTTTACTTTGCATTCTAATAGCTTCAAAAGTAGGAAAAATAAGGCTTTTACAACCTCTTTCTTTCTCTTACTCAGAAAATGCATGCAACTCATTTTCCCTTACTTTGAATGGTATATGTTCTCAAAACATTGCTTTTGCACTGAGAGGTGAAACCATTGCAAAAGCTGCACCTTGAATCTGGACAGTGAGTCTGAAACCATGCACACAAAATATACAAGGTAATTATAAGCTATGAAAACTGCTTTGTAACCATAGTTTTCCTACTTTTTTGCAATATACCATGAGTATGAAATTTGGTCTCTCATAACATTTTTTTATAGTTTCATGTAATGTAGTGTATCTTTATATTGTAGACTTGTTATTGTTGAATTTGCTGTACAATTTAAAGCGCCTTGTGGCAACTGTTGTTGTGATTTGGCACTATATCAATAAAACTGAATTGAATTGAACTTGTCAAGACTCCAGAAAATAACCTGGAATGAACTTGAAGGATTTCCACATGACTACATTACTGTCTATCACAATTAAGCCTTTTTACCTTTTTTTTGGACTAACTTCATTTTGATAAACTGAGTTTTATAATACCATGGTTGTACTGGCTGGATCAACTCCATTAATAAACAACAAGCATAGCACATAAGTGTGAAATAACCTACTGAACTGAGTTGGACCAAAACATCTTAAGTTAGACCAACAAAACTAAATTAAACTGGCCTAAGCAGGAGTAAATAAGCTAAATCTCACCATCAATTAAGTTGGTTTGATCCAAGAAGATTATGTTGGGATAATATTTGCATAATGTTAAAATAAAATAATGCGAAAATTCTTTCCATGATTTTTTTATGTCCATTTAAATACTTTTTTTTGTGTGTCAATGTTGAGCTTATTTGAAATGTTTTTTATTCTGTTTAACATTCAGCATCATATTCTCAAAATCATGTTTGTAGTAGGTGTCCTGAGCAGTGTTGGTCAAGTTACTTGAAAAAAGTAATCAGTAACTAATTACTGATTACTTCCCAAAAAAAAGTAATCCCGTTACTTTAAAGATTACTTATTTTCAAGAGTAATTAATTACTTAGTTACTTAGTTACTTTTTAAAAACACGATTTACAACCTGAAGAGGTGATAAAGCGATAGATCTTTCAGCCCAATTCTACTTTTTCTACATAATCAATCATACAAAATGTAATCAAATGGAAAAGTCTCTTTTTAAAACTTGTTTCATTAGTTTTAATCTTTTAACTTTATGCATCAAGCAAAAATTTAATTATATGCAACATTCTCTGACTTGAATAAATTAGTTTAACATTTAAACCTATTTTCTGCACATTCCAGCTCATAAAATAAAATATTTTTTTTTTGTGTTTACACTCAGTCTTTCAAATAGATGCAAGTAAAACACAGCAGAAAATAAATAAAGTCAAAGACTCAGCGGTCCTGTTGCTCTATTTTCACCTGGTAGGCGGAGGTTTACCCTGGTGCAGGTGTGCCGCGGTCAGTTGAAGAATCCGCGAGTTTCTCTGTGAGTTTCCCATTACGTCGTAGCTACTCGGTGCTTGTTTGGAAGTTTAGGGTTTTTTTTCGCTGTAAAAAGAAGTTTTCTTCCCACGCACAGCTGACACTAATGTTTTTGTCACTTTTTATGGAATCAAACTCAAAGTAAGGTAAGTGCTTCCACGCTTTAAACGCTGCACGCTCATACTCTCTCCCACAATCGATATGTGATCCATTGTTGATCTGCACACAGCTGTTGTCATGAACGTCGCACTCGCTTATGTCACTGTTGATAGGTTTGTAGCTTGTACCTATCCGCTGGAACGTTGAAGACAATATAATTACACTGCAAAGCAAGACACAAGCAGGCTGGTTTACTCATGCATGAGGGAAATTAAGGTTCAAGGTTCAAGGCTCAAGGTTCTTTATTTGTCACATGCATAGTTATACAAGTATAACACACAGTGAAATGTAGCCTGACACGCTCCTCGACATGTGCAAAAATTGGGGGGGGGTGTAGAGGAAGAACATTATATATATATATATATATATATACAGACATATAGTATATACATTGGGTGAATGTGCAGTAGTAGCAGCAAGCAGGTGAATTCTGTACATTAATATGAATAGACATCTGACTATTTTACAGGATAGACAATATAAACATATTTAAAATTAAAGGAATTGAAATGTACATTGTGCCTTGGTTTAGTGTCTGGAAGAGTCCTGTCTCAGTCAATTATAGATGATGTGAGAGGGCGGGTGTGTGTGTTTAGGGCACGGATGGCTTGGGGATAGAAGCTCCTCTTGAGTCTCTCTGTCCTTGCCCGGAAGATGCGGAACCTTCTACCAGATTGCAGAAGTTGGAACAGTTTGTTGCCAGGATGGGACGGGTCCTTCAGTATCTGCGCTGCTCTAGTCCGGCATCTCCTGGTGTAGGTGTCCTGAAGCGGGGGGAGAGCAATCCTGCAGCAGCGTTCTGCTGTACGGATCACTCTCTGGAGAGCTTTTTGGTCCTTCACACAGCTGTTCCCAAACCACGATGTCATGTTCTGTGTGAGGATGCTCTCCACAGCGCCTGTATAGAAAATCCTGAGGATCTTTGGAGAGACCCTGAACTTCCTCAGTTGTCGTAGGTGATACAGGCGCTGCCTAGCCTTTTTGGTCTGGACCTGAATGTGGGCAGCCCATGTCAGGTCTGAGGAGATGTGGACACCAAGATACTTGAAGGACTGCACCCTCTCCACTGGAGCTCCATTGATGATGATGGGCTTGTAGTCTCTGTGCTGACCCCTTCTGAAGTCCACCACCAGCTCCTTGGTCTTGCTGACGTTCAGCTGGAGGTGGTTGTCCTGGCACCACGATGCCAGATTCTTCACTTCATCCATGTAGGCCGCCTCATCGTTGTTGGAGATGGCACCCAACACCACTGTATCGTCAGCAAACTTCACAATGGTGTTGGAGCCGTGGGTGGCCACACAGTCTGAAGTGTAGAGGGAGTAGAGCAGTGGCTGGGGCCAAGTGTCGTCCCACCACCTAGCCCCCGTCAGACTCTCAGCCAGGTCCCCCATAGCACTCCTTTTATTGTGGTTACATGAATATGCATAGGGTCATTAACATATAACATCTTACATAGGTATACATGTGAACAAAGAATACTGTGTATGTATTTAGTATTTAGTATTTATTTATTTATTGTCATTGTCAGAGAACAATGAAATTGCATTTGGGGCTTCCGTACAACCCGTAAATAAAATAATGAAGAAAATAATAAATACCCCTTAAAACCCAAGTGTAAATATTTAACCCAGTGTGACTCCAGTGCAATAAGACAATCCTTAGCAACAACATGAGAACATGACAAGTAAACATGAGAACCTGACAAGTAAGTTCAGTGCTATTAAGAAGTTGGATATGGTTATTGTGTGTGTGTGTGTGTGTGTGTGTGTGTGTGTGTGTGTGTGTGTGTGTGTGTGTGTGTGTGTGAGGTCAAGGTGTGACCCTGTGAAAACTCCCCAAACGCTGGTGCCAGGAGCGGGTCCATCTGAACAAAAGACTCTTATACTTAAACAGATATACGTGTGTTTGCTAAACCATTCCTGCTGTGTTCCCTGTGTTTCCACTTCCCTTGTCACCCTTCTGTGTATATGTTAGGGGTGTCCAAATTCATAGGTGCATCCTCCTGAGGACCCGGCCTTTGCGGTCTACGTGGGCCGGGTCCTCAGAATGTCGGATAGACCGGAAGTTAGCGGCTGTGAAATTGGACAGTCTAGCCTTCTGATTAGCATCGCTGCTGTCTCGGTGGAGTTTAATAAACTCGACCGTCTGCTCCTTGCTGTCTAAAATATAATAGGACACTGGTGTAAACTCTCGACCATCTCACACTTCTGTTTAATCAGTTTTCTGTTTGATGTTTATCCAGCTGTGTGAAAACCAAGGAGGAACCCACCGGGGGAATAATAAAGTTTTATTTCATCTAATCTAATAACTTTAATCTCAGCCAAACAGATTTACTCACGAACAAATAAAACACTGAAAAAAGCCAAACAATAACATTTTAGGTTATCTAAGTGACTTGGTAAATGGTACCATGGTAAATGGTAAATGGACTGGTTCTTATATAGTGCTTTTCTACTCTATCTGAGCACTCAAAGCGCTTTATACAACTAATTCACTCACTCAGTCATGCCCATTCACACAAGCACTTTTCCGAAACAGTTTAGTGCTTATTGTCTGACATTCATACACTTTCACACTCTGATGCATGCATCGGAAATAAAATAAGAAAATAATAAAGATCAAACAAACTATGGCAATCAAGTGGACCAGTATGGCAAAGTTGTAATGATCCAGTTGGGAACATAAATCTGGCGGACATTTGTCTTGGCCTTCAGACAATAATTCTGATTGTTACAGTGCCGGACGGGATGGGCCAAAGAAAAAAAGAAGAAATCTTTATCGGGGTCACCTGTATATCTCTGTCAGAGAAATGGGATGCCTAAATAAACCTGGAAAGGTCAAACGTAGCTGATAAAGTATGTTATATGCTCTATTTTATAACGACACATATCACTCAAGAATATGTTGGATGTCACATGTGCTGCATGTTCGCGTCACCTCTGTTATATTTGTCTTTAGCTCAACTGTCTGGTTAAGCATTAATACTAAAGTAAGTCCAGTACGCCAGCCAAGGTATTCAGACTCAGACCAGAAAATGTAAAAGCTTTTAAGCACCAGCCACTATTTGAATATATGCTATTTTAACTTGAGTAGTAGCAGAACAGACATTCAACTCAATTCAATTCAATTCAATTTTATTTATATAGTGCCAAATCACAACAACAGTCACCTCAAGACATTTTAATTGTACAGTAGATACAGAGAAAAACCCAACAATCATATGACCCCCTATGAGCAAGCACTTTGGCGACAGTGGGAAGGAAAAACTCCCTTTTAACAGGAAGAAACCTCCGGCAGAACCAGGCTCAGGGAGGGGCGGGGCCATCTGCTGCGACCGGTTGGGGTGGGAGAAGGAAGACAGGATAAAGACATGCTGTGGAAGAGAGACAGAGGTTAATAACACATATGATTCAATGCAGAGAGGTCTGTTAATACATAGTGAGTGAGAAAGGTGACTGGAAAGGAAAAACTCAATGCATCATGGGAATCCCCCGGCAGCCTACGTCTATTGCAGCATACCTAAGGGAGGATTCAGGGTCACCTGGTCCAGCCCTAACTATATGCTTTAGCAAAAAGGAAAGTTTTAAGCCTAATCTTAAAAGTAGAGATAGTGTCTGTCTCCTGAATCCAAACTGGAAGCTGGTTCCACAGAAGAGGGGCCTGAAAACTGAAGGCTCTGCCTCCCATTCTACTTTTAAATACTCTAGGAACAACAAGTAGGCCTGCAGAGCGAGAGTGAAGTGCTCTAATAGGGTGATATGGTACTACAAGGTCATTAAGATAAGATGGGGCCTGATTATTTAAGACCTTGTATGTGAGGAGCAGGATTTTGAATTCTGGATTTAACAGGAAGCCAATACAGGAGAAATCTGCTCTGTCTTTCTAGTCCCTGTCAGGACTCTTGCTGCAGCATTTTGGATTAGCTGAAGGCTTTTCAGTGAGTTTTTTGGACATCCTGATAATAATGAATTACAGTCGTCCAGCCTGGAAGTAATAAATGCATGAACTAGTTTTTCAGCGTCACTCTGAGACAGGATATTTCTAATTTTAGAGATGTTGCACAAATGGAAGAACGCAGTCTTACATATTTGTTTAATATGTGCGTTGAAGGACATGTCCTGGTCAAAAATGACTCCAAGGTTCCTCACAGTGTTACTGGAGGCCAAGGTAATGCCATCCAGAGTAAGAATCTGGTTAGATACCATATTTCTAGGCTTTTCAGGGCCGAGTACAATAACCTCAGTTTGATCTGAATTAAGAAGCAGAAAGTTAGCGGCCATCCAGGTCTTTATGTCTTTAAGACATTCCTGCAGTTTAACTCATTGGTGTGTGTTATCTGGCTTCATGGACAGATAGAGCTGGGTGTCATCTACATAGCAGTGTAAATGTATGCTATGTCTTCTAATGATGCTGCCTAAGGGAAGCATGTATAATGTAAACAGAATTGGTCCTAGCACTGAACCCTGTGGAACTCCATAATTAACCTCAGTGTGTGAAGAGGACTCTCCATTTACATGCACAAACTGGAGTCTATTAGATAGATATGATACAAACCACTGCAGCACAGTACCTGTAATACCTACAGCATGTTCTAATCGCTCTAATAGGATATTATGGTCGACAGTATCGAACGCTGCACTGAGGTCTAGCAGGACAAGCACAGAGATGAGTCCACTGTCAGAGGCCATAAGAAGATCATTTGTAACCTTCACTAAAGCTGTTTCTGTGCTGTGATGAGCTCTGAAACCTGACTGAAACTCTTCAAATGAACCATTCCTCTGCAGATGATCTGTTAACAGTTTGACAACTACTCTTTCAAGGATGTTTGATATGAAAGGAAGGTTGGAGATTGGCCTATAATTAGCTAAGACTGCTGGGTCTAGAGATGCTTTTTGAGTAAAGGTTTAACTACAGCCAGCTTGAAGGCCTGTGGTACATAGCCGGTGTACCACAAGGCTGTGGGATGAGCCCTTTCCTCTACTCCCTCTTCACCCACGACTGCAGACCTGCTGATGGTTCCAACACCATCATTAAGTTTGCAGATGACACCACGGTGATTGGCCTCATCAGTGACAACGATGAGGCCGCCTACAGGGAGGAGGTGGATCGTCTGGCTGAGTGGTGCGACACAAACAACCTGCTGCTTAACACCAAGAAGACCAAGGAGCTCATCGTGGACTACAGGAGGAATGCTGACCCACATCCACCCATCCACATTAAGGGGACGGCTGTGGAGCGTGTGAGCAGCTTCAAGTTCCTGGGAGTCCACATCTCTGAGGATCTCACCTGGACGACCAACTGCTCCAAGCTGGTCAAGAAGGCTCACCAGCGCCTCTTCTTCTTGAGGACTCTGAGGAAGAACCACCTGTCCTCAGACATCCTGGTGAACTTCTATCGTTGCACCATCGAGAGCATCCTGACCAACTGTATAACAGTCTGGTACGGGAACTGCTCTGCCTCGGACCGGAAGGCGTTGCAGAGGGTCGTGAAAACTGCCCAGCGCATCGCCGGAGCACCACTTCCTGCCATAAAGGACATCTACAGGAAGCGGTGTCTGAAAAGGGCTGGGAAAATCATCAGAGACCCCAGTCACCCATCACATGGACTCTTCACCCTCCTGCCCTCTGGGAGGCGCCACAGGAGCCTCCGGACTAAGACCACCAGGTACCGGAACAGCTTCTTCCCCACAGCTGTCAGACTCCTGAACTCTGCCTCCTGACATCTGACCCACGTTAACACATGGACTGAACATACACACACCCACAATGGACAACTGTACCCTCAAACACACAATAATAACATGGAGTGAACCACCACTCACAACCACTAGCACTTTATATAGCCTCTGTAGAAACTATCTACACCCTCACTTATCTTAACTGCACTACTGTATAGCTCTGTGTAAATAATCATTCTGTACATTCAATAATCTTTAATCCTACAACTGTTTACAACTTGCATAGTTCCCATTTCTGTATAGCTGTATATCCCAGATTCTGTAAAGTTATTTATTTCATATTCTGTATAGTTTTTCATATTTATATCCTGTTCATAGCTTGTACTCACTACAGCCTGTACATACTTATAGTTATAGAATATTCACAACATACTTCATACCGTGTACATTATAACATACCATAATAGACCCATTTCTGTAATATACTCACATATCTATATTATTGCTAATATATATTGTAATATATCTATATCACTAAAGCACTTCTGGATGGATGCAAACTGCATTTCGTTGCCCTGTACCTGTGCATGTGCAATGACAATAAAGTTGAATTCTATTCTAATTCTATTCTATTCTAAATGATGATCCTCTAAATTTGTGACACGCCGTTTCCTCTCCAGATTACGAGTCATCTGCTTTAGGGTACGTGTTTGAGAATTATACCACGGAGTCAGGTACTTCTGATTAGAGACCTTAGTTTTCACAGGAGCTACAGTATCCAGAGTCGTACGTAGTGAGGAGGTGAAATTATTAACAAGATAATCGACCTCTGTTGGAGCAGCGTTCAGATAGCTTCTCTGCTCTGTGTTGGTACAGGGCATTGAAGATGATAACAGTGGGTGGATTATATTCTTAAACTTAGTTACAGCGCTTTCAGAAAGACATCTACTTTGATAAAGTCTACTCTCCACCTCTGTGTAATCAATTATTGTAAATGTAAATGTTATCAGGAAATGATCAGACAGGAGAGGGTTTTCAGGAAACACTGTTAAATGTTCAGTTTCTATGCCATATGTTAAAACAAGATCTAGAGTGTGATTAAAGTGGTGGGTGGGTTCTTTTACATTTTGAGAGAAACCAATTGAGTCTAATAACAGATTAAATGCCATGTTGAGGCTGTCATTTTTAGCATCTACATGGATGTTAAAATCACCCACAATAATTATTTTATCTGAGCTCAGAACTAAATTAGATAAAAAGTCTGAGAAATCACACAGAAACTCTGTGTAAGGCCCAGGTGGACGATAGATGATAACAAGTAAGACTGGTTTCTGAGTTTACAGCTGGGGTGGACGAGGCTAAGCAGCAGGCTTTCAAATGAATTAAAAGTCTGTCTTGGTCTTTCGTTGATTAATAGGTTGGTGTGAAAAATTGCTGCCACACCGCCCACTCGGCCTGTGCTTCGAGATTTCTGGTAGTTAGAATGACTCGGGGATGTTGATTCATTTAAACTAACATAATCGTCCTGCTGCAACCAGGTTTCTGTAAGGCAGAGTAAATCAATTTGTTGATCAATTATTAAGTCATGTACTAACAGAGACTTGGAGGAGAGAGACCTAATATTTAATAATCCACATTTCACAGTTTTACTCTTTGGTTCAGATGTGGATACTGTATTGTTCTTTCTTTGTGATTGTTTATGTTTAATTTGCTGGCTTTTAGTTTGTTTTTTGTCTGTTTGGGAGCTGACACAGTCTCTATGGAGATGGGTTTTTGGGGGGGTAGCAGGAGGAGAGAAGCTGCAGAGAGGCGTGTAAGACTGCAACTCTGCTTCCTGGTCCCAACTCTGGATAGTCATATTTTGGGGGGTTTAATAAATTTGTCCATATTTCTAGAAATGAGAGCTGCTCCATCCAAAGTGGGATGGATGCCGTCTCTCCTAACAAGACCAGGTTTCCTCCAGAAGGTTTGCCAATTATCTATGAAGCCCACATCGTTTCTGGGACACCACTCAGACAGCCAGCAATTTAAGGAGAACATGCGGCTAAACATGTCACTCCTGGTCTGATTGGGGAGGGGACCAGAGAAAACTACAGAGTCCGACATTGTTTTGGCAAAGTTGCACACCGATTCAATATTGATTTTAGTGACCTCCGATTGGCGTAACCGGGTGTCATTACTGCCGACATGAATTATGATCTTACTGAATTTACGTTTACCCTTAGCCAGCAGTTTTAAATTTCCTTCAATGTCACCTGCACTGGCCCCTGGAAGACAATTGACTATGGTTGCCGGTGTCTCTAGCTTCACATGTCTGAGAACAGAATCACCAATTACCAGAGTTTGACCCCCGGCGGGTGTGTCGCAGAGTGGGGAAACCTGGGGCTTCTGTTTAGGACTATGCTTTCTCCTCACCGTGACCCAGCCGCCCTCTTTCCCCAGCTGCATGGGGTCTGCCAGGGAACAGCTAGCGGGCCTACGCTATCTTCGGCTGCACCAGCTACAGGGGCCTGGCTAGCTATGGGTGAATGAAGGGTGCGAAGCCGAGTCTCCAATTCAGTAATCCTGGCCTCCAGAGCTTCAAATATGCTACATTTGTTACAGATATCATTACTGCTAAAGGAGGCCGAGGAGTAACTAAACACTGACACAATGAGCAAGAAAGTTCAGGAGGGACAGGTGAAGTAAATGGTAAAATGGTAAATGGCCTGTATTTATATAGCGCTTTACTAGTCCCTAAGGACCCCAAAGCGCCCCAAAGTAGCCATGGTGCTAACGAGTCGGCTACGAGCTAAGCTAAGCTAGCGAAACAGTACAGAGACAGTGAGTGAATACTTTGGCTATAAATTAGGTAGTGAGTACACAGAAAGTGTGCTTCGGATGAAGCACGTGAAGATTATACTATGAAAAAGAATGTATTTAAAAGTTGTTAATTAAATTGCTAAGCAAATAAGCTACTCAGAAACACCACTGTGTTTGAGCAGGAACAGGAAGTGATACTCTACCGCAGAGCGAGCGAACACCAAGTGACAGCGATCACCTATATCTAGCCAGGTACCGGCTAGATATAGTTGGGCTCACCTCTACGCATGGCTTGGGCTCTGGAACCAGTCTCCTGGAGAGGGGCTGGACCAGGTTGCCCCTGGTGAGAGGCGGCGGGCTGGGGAGGGTATTCTAATATCCCCTCGGCTTGCTGCCGGTACGTTAGGGTTCTTTCCGGTGGATGAGAGGGTTTGTTCCCTGCGCCTTAGGGTCAGGAAACAGGTCCTGACTCTCATCTGTGCTTATGCGCCAAGTGGCAGTTCAGAGTACCCAGCCTTCTTAGAGTCCCAGACAGGCCGTCTGTCAGGATATATTTGTGAATGATATAAAACAGTCGAATATGGTTGAATTCTTTGACTGACTTGACAAAAGCAAAGCTTGCTACTACTGCCTTGTTTAGTTGACAGCATGGCAATGATACAAGATGTATTTCTAAAGACTGCCTACATTTCATGTTTGCATCAAATATTATCACAATATGTGGAGCGATACCCTTTGAAGAAGGGGCTTCACAGCCTTCGATTACTAATGCTACACATTGATGAATCTTTGTTTTAATGTTAACATTCATCATATAGTTCATTATAATGGATGAGATTTAGGACCTTATAATTGCAGAGGAAGAACACTGAATTTTTTTTTTGTCAGTTCTTTTTTGTTAGTTCTTTTGTTGTTCCCACGATACCCGTGGTGATAATTCTGTACTTGGTGTTAATGTTAAAAAATGTTTTTTTATTAGTGCTGTCAATAGATTTAAAAAAATTAACTAATTAATCGCACAATTGTCTGTAAATTATCTGTATATTTAAGCTTGTAACTGACATTCATGCTATATAATGAAGTAAATGCAGAATAAACACAAAGAATGTTAAATGCCTAAATTCAAAGAGAATTTGAATAGTTTTCTTCAATCTTTTAGCACAGGTTCTCTCCTGTGAAATACAACTTTTTAAAAAACCTATATACTAATAGGTACGTGTGAGATTATTATACTGCCATATGTTACCTGTAATCAAAACGATTGAATCATGATTAGGGATGGGTACCGGTATCCGGTGACATTATGGCACTGGTTCTGACATAAAGGGTAGTAACCAGACCGAAAAGCAGCGCACATTTCGGTGCTTTTTTTTCCTGAGATGACACACACTCATTTTACCTTTCCAAGGATAGTAGGCGGGCCCAGGTACGTACGTTCTTTTAGAGCAGAGCTACAGATTAAAAATGCCCAAGGCGAAGCGGTCAAATTCTGGCTGTACTTCACAGCAAAAGATGCAAACTCAGCAGCCTGCAACAAGTGCTTTAAGCTGATACTGTGATACTGTCAAAGGAGGTAACGCCTCAAATCTGATGAAACATCTGGCGACGCATAGCGTTTTTTTTAAAAGCTGAGAAATGCGCCGTATTTGATAGCTTGCTGAGAGACCTCACACCGTGCACATCTACTGCGGGTGTGGTGCCTGTTATTGGAACCCGGAGTTAGCAACATCCCCCAAGAACCCGAAGAGGAGAGTCCTGGCCCCTAGCCCTGCCAGTGTAGCAGAAATGATGACGGATGATGATGCAGCAGCAGCCGTTCTTCTCTGCGTGAGTAGCTTCATGTTGTTCGTGTGTAATTTACGTTGAGTAGGCTAACCACGTTATTACATTAATGCATGTAAGGTGAACTAGCAAACATCATCACAGCTACATGCGGCTGTCTTCTTGTTTGATGGCAGATACTCCCTTCACCCTGGCCAAAAAGGCTAAAATGACCAAAGAAAAAGTGGAAAACAGCTGAACATGAGAGGTTTTTGGACAAAGTTTGTATTCTCCATTCTTTAATCACCGGTTCGAGCACCATTTCAAAAGTACCGGTTTGGTACTGGTATCAGATAAAACCTAAACGATACCCATCCCTAATCATGATGCTGCTGTAGGCCACATTATACTTCTTATTATAGATTGTGTAATCATTATGTAGTTTTAGTTTGCATTATACTTCTGACTTAGAAGAATGTGAAAATCATTAGATTTATTAGATTGATTTGTATTACATTATACTGCTGATTTACTGTGAATGAGTTACACGGTTTTATGACATTTCATACTGCTGAGTTATAAAGAGAATACTGAGTGCACGGGATCAGGGCCTTGCTTTTCTGATTGTAGAGAGAACCGAGTATACTGCACGAGAGCTTCTCCCCCACCTTTGTTGGAAGCAGAAAAACAGGCAGCCAAGGTCATAACTCAGGCTCACTGAGAGATAGAAAGTATGTGCGATTGTTTTGCCCCCTGAGCTCCAGGTGTTGTGCTAGACAGTGATCGTGATTACCATCCGCAGGAACACGCAGCTGCTTAAAGCTGTAGCGCCCAGATTTCTTACAGCTACTTTCTGCAGCTGATATAAGATGCAGTAAGCTGAACACAGCTTCAACCATCTGTTTGTTGAAAAATAGTAACGGGCCGCATTTTCTTGTTAGTAACTGTAACGGCGTTATAACGATAGGAATAGTAATTAGTTAGATTACTTGTTACTGAAAAAAGTAACGCCGTTAGTAACGCCATTACTTGTAACGCCGTTATTCCCATCGCTGCCCATGATGCACCATCACATTATGAATGTAAATAGTGTGGAGTCAGTGAAACTGTGTGTGTGTAGCTTTTTTCTCATTTATACAGTGGGGCAAAAAAGTATTTAGTCAGCCACCGATTGTGCAAGTTCCCCCACCTAAAATGATGACAGAGGTCAGTAATTTGCACCAGAGGTACACTTCAACTGTGAGAGACAGAATGTGAAAAAAAAAAAATCCATGAATCCACATGGTAGGATTTGTAAAGAATTTATTCGTAAATCAGGGTGGAAAATAAGTATTTGGTCAATAACAAAAATACAACTCAATACTTTGTAACATAACCTTTGTTGGCAATAACAGAGGTCAAACGTTTACTATAGGTCTTTACCAGGTTTGCACACACAGTAGCTGGTATTTTGGCCCATTCCTCCATGCAGATCTTCTCGAGAGCAGTGATGTTTTGGGGCTGTCGCCGAGCAACATGGACTTTCAACTCCCGCCACAGATTTTCTATGGGGTTGAGGTCTGGAGACTGGCTAGGCCACTCCAGGACTTTCAAATGCTTCTTACGGAGCCACTCCTTTGTTGCCCGGGCGGTGTGTTTTGGATCATTGTCATGTTGGAAGACCCAGCCTCGTTTCATCTTCAAAGTTCTCACTGATGGAAGGAGGTTTTGGCTCAAAATCTCACGATACATGGCCCCATTCATTCTGTCCTTAACACGGATCAGTCGTCCTGTCCCCTTGGCAGAAAACCAGCCCCATAGCATGATGTTTCCACCCCCATGCTTCACAGTAGGTATGGTGTTCTTGGGATGCAACTCAGTATTCTTCTTCCTCCAAACACGACGAGTTGAGTTTATACCAAAATGTTCTACTTTGGTTTCATCTGACCACATGACATTCTCCCAATCCTCTGCTGTATCATCCATGTGCTCTCTGGCAAACTTCAGACGGGCCTGGACATGCACTGGCTTCAGCAGCGGAACACGTCTGGCACTGCGGGATTTGATTCCCTGCCGTTGTAGTGTGTTACTGATGGTGACCTTTGTTACTTTGGTCCCAGCTCTCTGCAGGTCATTCACCAGGTCCCCCCGTGTGGTTCTGGGATCTTTGATCACCGTTCTCATGATCATTTTGACCCCACGGGATGAGATCTTGCGTGGAGCCCCAGATGGAGGGAGATTATCAGTGGTCTTGTATGTCTTCCATTTTCTGATGATTGCTCCCACAGTTGATTTTTTCACACCAAGCTGCTTGCCTATTGTAGATTCACTCTTCCCAGTCTGGTGCAGGTCTACAATACTTTTCCTGGTGTCCTTCGAAAGCTCTTTGGTCTTGGCCATGGCGGAGTTTGGAGTCTGACAGTTTGAGGCTGTGGACAGGTGTCTTTTATACAGATGATGGGTTCAAACAGGTGCCATTCATACAGGTAACGAGTGGGGGACAGAAAAGCTTCTTACAGAAGACGTTACAGGTCTGTGAGAGCCAGAGATTTTCCTTGTTTGAGGTGACCAAATACTTATTTTCCACCCTAATTTACGAATAAATTCTTTACAAATCCTACCATGTGAATTCATGGATTTTTTTTTCACATTCTGTCTCTCACAGTTGAAGTGTACCTCTGGTGCAAATTACTGACCTCTGTCATCATTTTAAGTGGGGGAACTTGCACAATCGGTGGCTGACTAAATACTTTTTTGCCCCACTGTATAGTCTGTGCTTCCCACAACCTTTAATTATAAGTTGTGCAGTGTAACTACATTAAGTGTGAACTGTATCAATTTTCAAAGCAATCTCCCTTTGAACGGTATGAAAAGCAAAGTAATACAGACTTGATACTTTCAGCAGGTTTTTTAATCTATAAAGTGAAAATGTTAGCTTGTACTCCATGTTAGCGTACACATGGTTTTTCGTTAAAGAAGTGAAACTCCAAAAAGAGTGGCATGAAACAAAGTAAAAATCACCCCAAGTTGAAGCGACATGAGTCATTTTAGGAACGTTTAATTTTTGAACAGAAAGGAGTAAGGAGTACATTTCACTAAATGCACTTACAGAGCAATATCGCCGGGCTGCACTGATCTGACATGAGATTATACTGGAAATCAGATACACAGAGCAGGAATAGTGAATACAGGTAGATAAAAGAATGTGTGTTTGTGAGACAGAGAGATGCTGTCAGCATGGCTGCACAATGAAACCAGCTTTAACCAGCAATCAGGTTAAATATAGCAGGGCTCTTCAGAGATAAAAAAATATTCCTCACAGTATTTCTTTTAAGCACATCCATGCATGTCATTGTAAAGCATCCATGACACACTTCAAATGGCACTTCAACAAAGAACAGAAAGAAAAAGAAAATCGAGCGAGTTGCGTACTTTCGTTGACACAGCAGGTATCAGGAGTCGTCGAGGTTCAGACCGTGGAGCCAGAACAGCCGAGAACATGTGCTGAGCCAATTTGTCTTTGGGCTGCGTTTGATATTCGTCAGGAGTTTGCACATTACACCAGAGAAGTACAAAACCAAATCCCGGTGGATCATAATCACGAAACAAAACATAGCTGAAATCATATTTCTGTACATGGAAACAAGAAATGTTGTCTCTTCATAAGCAGACAAGGAACAAATATAAAAACAGATCATCTGGCACTACAAACACTTGGCATCTGTCAAATCATGAAGCAACAGAAGAGTGAAAATAAACAAGGTTTTGTTGACAGGCAACGTCTTCACAGAGACAGCACAGTCAGGAGTCCCACGCTCACCTGCAGCAGTACAGTACTAGTACAGTACTAGTACAATAGTAGTACAGTACTATTACAGTAGCAGTACAGTAGTAGTTTTAGTTCCAATCAGTGCTTGATTCAAGGTCTATTTATAAGTGAACCAAGAGTTTACTCTACCTATCTGACTCATTGTCTCTAGAGGACCATTCCCATGTCTGATTGTTAACCAACATATAAAGTGCTTTCAAAAGATAACATATTCAATTCATATCTATACAATAAATCAATAATTAGAGGATATTATGTGTAGGAATTAAAGAGAGGAAGGGTTAAAAACGGTCTATTCAGGCACGAACAGAGACTCTTTCTCCTTCTCTGTTCCTTTTCTCCAAGGCTTTTTTTTCCTTACAGTTTTTTTACTTCTTGAAGGGCGTCAGTCTGCCAATGTTGTGCCAGAAGGTGGAGGTCTTGCGCTTGGGCTCAGCCAGCATAAAGACCTGCTGCTGGGGCAAAGCAGAGGGGAGAGAGGGGTGTTTCTGCCTCAGGAGGAAGTCATAATAAGGTCTGGACACCGCTGAGGAGAAGACGAACAACAGATCATTACTTATAATACAATAATAATACATTTTATTTATAGGTGCCCTTAAGACCCTCAAGGTCACCTTACAATAGCACAAGAACAATAGCAACAATACAATATAATAAAACATGGCAAAATAAAATATAGACATAAGAGAAAAAAAAGCATGAAAGTATAAAAGCAAGTATAAAAGCTGAGCAACGTAAAAGTGGACTAAGCCCGAATCAATTGTATGCAGTTTTGAATAGATGGGTTTTGTGACGTGATTTAAAAGTGGTGAGAGAGTTCGTGATCTGGTGGAAGTGCATCCAAAGTCTTGGAGCAGAACAGCTAAAAGCTCGAGTCCCATGGTAGTCAGGCGAGCAGGTGGATTTATGAGGTACACCGTAGAGAAGAGAATTACAGTAATCTAAACGGGATGTGACAAGAGCATTGACAAGTATGGCAGTACTGTTTGGAGTGAGTGAGGGACGAAGGCGGTTAATATTACGGAGATGAAAATAGGATATGCATTAGGAAACAAGGAAGGGTTTCATTATGAGGGTCTGAGATTGCATTTGTTGTTTAAATCTAACTCGGTAAAAGTTCAGTATAAACTAAAGTGAGCGGCTATGAATGACAGGGAGACTTCTACAAAGAGCCAAACAGGTGAAACAAGAAAAATATTAGATATACACATAATCTGTTGACATACGCACATGGCAGCAGATCACAAAGTGTGTACTGCCAGGCGTTTCGATTCGTTATCATCTATGGGCCACTTTTTTACCCCTTTGCTCAGTTCCACTGCTGTCCACTGCAGTCGTGTAGGTAGAGCAGGTCATTTACTAATTGGAAGGTTTAATCCCTGGCTGCTCCCATCTCCAGTCTGCACAGTATCCTTGGGCAAGATATTGAACCCCAAGTTACTCTACGATAAATTGATTGGTGCATACCTTTGGGTTTCCCAGCTGGATGGCTTTTGCAGGCATTCAACATGGCCTGTTTCTTCTGGACCTCTGTGAGAGTGAACCCTGACAAAAAGAAAAGAAAAACAACAGGTTTATTCGTAAGGACACCAGACCGACAGCATTCAAATCAGCTGACAGAAAATGTCCTTGACAAAATGAATTTAAAAATCAGAATTCTGTGAAAGTTTACAGCGTCTGTATCTGTTTAATGCATGTGCCACGACAGTGCTGCAACAAACTTGGATTGCCACCATTATTATCATCCAAATGTTTTAGCATCCATTCATATGAAGACAAACTGAGCACATGTCTGACCTGTCTCGCGGTCTTGCTGGACCTGCCTCCTCTCATCAGTAAAGGCCCGGAGCCAGCGCTCTTTCTGCTCAGGCTTCTTAGCACATAGGAGGTGGACTTCATCACCAGTTAGCGAGCGCAGTTTCAGAGCATTTTTTACGCTGATGTTGAAGTCTTTCTCCTTACCATCCTCCAGATCTATTACTTCCATGTGGTCCATGTCAATCCGGCCCTTGTAGTAAAGCATGTCTCGGCGCAGGAGGTCCTGCAACAATAATGGACAGCAGATTTAAAGAAGGATTTGTTTTGAACAAGAGTAAAAAGAAAAGTAAATGAAAGCATACAGGTTTGTTTTGTTTAGTTTTTTTTGTTTAGCACTGTGTCACCTCAACAGTTCTCAACAGCCCAAGAGAAAACCCTAACAATCACATCACCCCCCATGAGCAACCACTTGGCAACAGCAGAAAGGACAAACTCCCTTTTAACAGGAAGAAACCTCTGACAGAATCAGGCTCAGGAAGGAGCCGCCAACGGCTGTGACCTGTTTGGAGTAAGAGGAGGGAGACTGGTTCACTTCCACTGCATGTCTTTAGTCCTGAGGTAAATAATAACAAATGACTGAATGTTCAAAGGTTGATTCTGTTCATCTGGACGTAGCGTTTTCAGTGGGAGAAGCGTTTCGTCACTAATCCAAGTGACTTCTTCAGTCTCAGCTGACTGCAGGTTTCAATCTTATAAACAGTACATTTGCATAATGACTGAAACCAGCCCACTGAAGGAACAATGGGCTGGGAGGGCAGTTCCTTCATCATAATTATGCAAATTCTCATGACCATTGATCAACAACCAGTGATCAAAGCCCACTGATCAATGGCCATGAGTACCATAGTCAGCAGTTCTCTCCTGGATCGGCTGGATCTTTCTTTAGGCGTCTTCCCAGCTTTGACAAATGTCCAGCTGGGATAACAACATTTAATCAGAGCCTTTTTCCCACTTTGGCACGGACTGCCTAAAGCTTGCTCATCAGTATGAGCAAACAGCACGTAAGATGGCGGATTACAGGAACCACCTGAGATTCAGCCTCAGATGCAGACAAAACAGGATTACTCCTAAAAGTCTGCAAATGAGCTTTTCAGTTAAAGGCTTCCAGGCAACAAAAATCCTCCAGAAGGCACCACACCAGCTGCTTAATGAATGGGTGAGGCAGACAAATTTTACCATCGACGTGCTAAAATCTCAAGAGGAGCGGATCCGACAGAGACTGACAATGCTTTTAGATGAGAGCAGACCAGGCAACAAATGAAGTTTGACTTACTTGTTGTACATCGGAAACCACAGCGAAATACGGAGAGTGTACTCAATGGCCAGAAGAGGGAACGATGCAACACCGAAGATGTAGACAAGTGGGTGAAAAATTTGTCTGACAGACAGCTCACCCAAACAGAGAAAACATCCTTGCTAAAGGGTTGAATTTTGCTGTCATGGTGAGACAAATCCCGCTAGTGGAGCTGATCACAGCCACAGAAACAGCAATTCGAAACAACAATATAAAAACAACAAAACAACACTCTCAGCATCGACCAAGTGTGTTTGAACTGTGTGTGAATTCCACCTACTTCACATACAAGGGTCAGTACTACAGGCAGAAACATGGGTGCCATGGGCTCCCAGTTTCACCCATCGTGGCCAATTTGTACACGGAAGAAGTGGAAAAGAGGGCTTTGCTATCCTACCCTGGAACACCACCAAGCCATTGGTTCAGGTATGTGGATGACACCTGGGTGAAAATCAAATCTCAGGATGTACCACAATTCACGGATCACATTAACTCGGTGGACCGACACATCAAATTCACCAGGGAGGATATGAACAGTGGCAGGTTAGCCTTCTTAGACTGTGAGATTTCCATCAGTAATGGAGGACATCTAAAAGCTGACGTGTACAGTAAACCTGCACATACGGATCAGTATCTAAGGTTTGACACTCATCATCTACTGGAGCACAAACTGGGTGTCATCAGGACGCTATAACACAGAACGAACACCATCCCCACTGACACAGCAGCCAGAGAGGCAGAAGAACATCAAGAAGGCCCTGAGTAAATGTGGTTACCCCAGCTGGACTTTTGTCAGAGCTGGAAAGGCTCCTAAAGAAACCTCCAGCTGATCCAGGAGAGAAGGACAACCAATGACTAAGCGAAAACCTGTAGTGATCCCGTACGTGTCAGGAGTATCGGAACAGCTGAGACGCATTTTCTCTAAACACCACGTATCTGTGACCTTTAAACCCCAAAACATGTTGCGGCAAAAACTGATCCACCCCAAGGATCGGGTCCCCCGACACAAACAGAGTAACATAGTGTACGCTGTTAAGTGCAGGAGGATTGGCAGGATTTATACATCGGGGAAACCAAACAACCAAAGAGGACGGCACAACACAGAAGAGCTACCTCGTCAGGCCAGGACTCTGCAGTCTATCTACACCTACAGGCCAGTGGACACTCTTTCAATGATGAGGATGTAACATCCTGGACAGGGAGGAACGCTGGTTTGAGGGCGGAGTCAAGGAGGCCATTTACATGAAAAGGGAAAGACCATCTCTGAATCGAGGAGGGGGCCTAAGGGTACATCTGTCACCATCTTACAATGCTGTGATTGCAGCCATTCCCCAACTCTCTGTGAATGGGACTCATGGCCATTGATCAGTGGTTGTTGATCAATAGTCATGAGAATTTGCATAATCACGATGAAGGAACTGACCTCCCAGCCCATTGTTCCTTCAGTGGGCTGGTTTCAGTCATTATGTAAATGTACTGTTTATAAGATTGGGGAAACCCTTCAGTTTGCTTAGACTGAAGAAGTCACCTGGATGAGTGACGAAACGTTTCTCCCAATAAACGCTACGTCCAGATGAACAGAATCAACTTTTGGAGATTTACTTACCTGGATGATTGAGCATGCATCAAGACGTAATGACTGAATGCAAAGTGGTGTATAAACAGGGAGTGAAAAGGAAATGTTCATAGCATCATGGAGAGCCTTAGCAGTAGCCTGAGCCTATTGCTGCATATTTAAGAGAGAGGCTGGATCAAGTGACCCGAAACAAATGTTATAAAGCTTTATAAAAAAAAAAGAAAAGTGAGAAGTACAAAGAGGGGCTGCCTCCTGAATCCAAACTGGGTGCTGGTTAATATAGGAGAGGGACCTGACAGCTAAAAGCTCTGCTTTCAGACTTGTGGCGACTTGTGGCTCCCAGAGTAGAATAGGAAACAAAGTGCTCATTTGGGGTGATATATGGTAAAATTTGGTGTTTAAGATGAGATGGGGCTTGATTATTCAAGACTTTGTATATGAGGAGTAATTTAACTTTGGCTCTTGATTTAATAGCTAAAAATATGGTCTCTTTAGTCCATGTCAGAGATCTCACTGTAGGATTTTTGATCACTACAACCTGAAAAATAAAGTATTACAATAGTCTGGCCTAGATGTCATAAATGCATGAAATGTTTTTTTATATCACTCTGAGATAGGATGATCCTAATTTTAGAGGTACTGTGCAAATGTAAGAAAGCAGTCCTTACTATTTGCTTAATAATGTGCATTACAGGATATAATCTGGACGGCATTATCTTGGCCTCCAGTAACCAGGACAAGTATCTGGTTAGACACGTGATGTAGATTGGACTCAATACACAGGGCTCAGGAGAAAAGTTTACAAGACAAAGTCAGAAGCAAAGCAAAGGGATTTCCAGTTAGCGAGGCCCATGGCTCCACCACAGTATTTTCTTTCCTCAGCAATCTCTCTTTCAGTAACTCTCTGAGATCCATTTGCAGGTCTCTGCTGCCGAGTGAGCCAACACAGGAGGACTGGAGGACCATGGCATCACATTTCTATGATTTTTAAGGCAGAATATAAAAACTTCGGCATAATCTGAATTTAGAAAGAGATAATTAGAGGTCGTCCAGCCTACAGTTTAATGAATTTGTGAGCTAACTGCTCACGCCTCCACCCACTCACTCCATTAATTGACTTCGGCGCCGAACAGAGTTTTATTGACTTTTCCCTTGCTAAGAAACTAGGCTTAACTGTTGAGCCACTGCCTCATGCTCTACGAACCTCCTCCCTGAATGGTTAGCGTTTACCAGACGTCACCCACATTACTGAACTGATAACATCATTCCGGATATCATTCTGAGTTAATCAGTTTGTTTGTTTTTAAGGCTCCACTAACCCATCTGGTTCTTGGCTATCCCTGGCTGTTACAACACAACCCCACTCACTGACTGGAGAAATGGCTGCATTTCTAGATGGAGGGAGGAATGCCACATGACATGCCTAAGATAATCCAATCCAATCCAACTTTATTTATATAGCACTTTTAAAAACAACAAAGTTGACCAAAGTGCTTTCCAATAATAAAACAATAATGATAATAATAATAATGGATTGCATTTATATAGCGCTTTTCTAGGCACCCAAAGCGCTTTACAATTCCACTATTCACTCACACTCGCATTCACACACTGGTGGACAGCGAGGCTGCCATATTGCGCCATCGGCCCCTCTGACCAACACCAGTAGGTGGTAGGTGAAGTGTCTTGCCCAAGGACAAAATGACCAGGACAGAGATGGTAAATGGACTAATTCTTATATAGCGCTTTTCTCTCCCAGAGTACTCAAAGCACCGTATGCAACATGCCTCATTCACACCCACTCATGCAAGCACTTCTAAACGCAAGTGCAAACTAATCTACATTCACACACAGTCACACTCCGATGAACGCATTGGAGGGCAATTTGGGGTTAGTATCTTGCCCAAGGACACTTGACATGCAGACTGGGGAAGCCTAGGATCGAACCACCAACCTTCCGATCAGTAGCTGAGCCACAGCCACCGAGAGAGAGCAGGGGGATCGAACCGGCGACCTTCTGGTTACAGATGAGTTTCCCAACCCCCTGAGCTACGGTCGCCCAGATCTACCACCTCCGTCTCTCCTCTTTCCAGCATCACCTCCGCCAACACCTCCGAACCTAGCTGCTGTTCCTTCGGTTTATCATGAACTGGCTGAGGTATTTAATAAGGATCGTGCCTCCACACAGGCCCAATGATTGCGCTATTGACTTGCTATCTGGGCACCATTGCCAACCAGTCGACTCTAAAGCCTGTCCCAGCCAGAAAGGGAGGCCATGGAGGAATACATTACCAACTCACTTGTTGCTTGGATAATTCAGCCATCTTCCTCTCCTTTAGGGGCAGGATTTTTCTTCGTGGAAAAGAAAGACAAGTCTGTAAGACCTTGCATTAATTATCGGGGTTTGAACACAATAACTGTTTAAAAAAAATGCCCGTTGCCTTTGTTGACTTCTGCGTTTGAGCTTCTCCAAGGAATGACAATCTTCAGTAAACTGGACCTCCGCAATGCGTACCATTTGTTTCGCATAAGGGAGGGGAACGAGTGGAAGATGGCCTTCAACACTCATTTGGGGCAATTTGAGTATCTTGTCATGCTGTTTGGGTTAACAAACGTTCTGGCAGTCTTCCAGGCCATCGTTAATGACATTCTCAGAGACTTCATCAACCACTTTGTTTTTGTCTACCTAGATGATATCCTCATCTTCTCCAGGTCAGTGGTGGAGCATGAACGGCATGTAAAACTAGTGTTGCAGAGGCTGCTGGAGAACCGTCTGTTTGTTGAAGCTGAGAAGGGCTTCCTCTCTTCCATTATTAAACAGGAAAATCTGAGACTGGATCCAGTAAAAGTCCAAGCGGTCTTGGAGTGGTCCACACCACCAAACTGCAAACAGCTTCAACGATTCCTGGGGTTTGCAAATGTCTATCGTCGCTTCATTCACGACTTCAGTAAAATTGTCTCACCTCACCTCTCCAAAGTTTCAGTGGTTTGGGGGTGATAACCTTCAGTGGGGGCAGGTAGCCCATGAGGTTTTTGCTCACGTGAAGCAACCTTTCACTTTGGTGCCCATTCTCACCCAGCTGAATCGCACCTGACCCTTCCGTGGAGGTGGAACTTAGTCAACAGACTGAAGGTAAACTCCATCCATGTGTTCACAGAACAAAATTACGACGTTGGCGACAGAGAGCTACTGGATATCAAGTTGGTGATGGAGGAGTGGCGGTAATGGCTTGAGGGAACAGCACAGCCTTTCACTGTGTGGATAGACCACAAGAACCTCGCCTACCTTCAGTCAGCAAAACGGCTTAACGCGCGCCAAGCCAGGTGGGTCAGGTTCAGTTTCTCAATTACCTACTGGCCTGGGTCCCAAAACGTCAAGCTAGATGCTTTATCACACCAGTTTTCACCTTCTGAGGAGGCTCAACTGGAAACACTGGCCTTTCCTAGGGGCTGTGTAATAGGAGGACTCCCCTGGGAAATTGAGTCAGCGGTATGGCAGCATACCGAACCTGATCCTGGGACAGGACCCCCGGACCGGCTCTATGTCCCTTCATCCGTGCAGGCCCAGGTGCTCCAATGGGCATGATTCTCGTGTCATCCTGGAATCCAACGCACCATCTCGTTCCTGGGAGCCTGTTCTGGTGACTTTAGCTCAAGATGCCCGAGAGTATGTAAAAGCCTGCACCATCTATCCCCAAAATAAATCACTGACCTCTCCTCCGGCGGGCCTGCTCCAACCGCTACCAACCCCAGGCCCTCTTGATCACACATCGCCCTGGATGTTTTGACAGGCCTTCCACCTTCACCAGGAAACATGGTAATTCTGTCTATTATTGATTGCTTTTCCAAAGCAGCACATTTTGCAGCTCCCCACAGCACTCAAGATGGACCAGCTGCTGATGGATCACTTGTTCCACCTGCATACAATCCCTTCAGATGTCGTCTCCAACCGTGGACCTCAGTTCACGTCAAAGGTATGGAAGGAATTCTGCTTCACCATATGTGCCCAGGTCAGTCTCTCATCAGGTTATCACCCCCAAACCAATGGTCAGACAGACAGGCTGAACAAGGAACTGGAGCCCTCTTCCCATTATTCACTGTGCATATGTATATTAGAGATGGACCGATCCGATATTACGTATCGGTATCGGTCCGATACTGACCTAAATTACTGGATCGGATATCGGAGACAAATAAAAAATGTAATCCGATCCATTAAATATCACGAAAGCACCTCACAAAACTTGCAACACGCCGTAACTCACCTCAGAACGTTAGCACGTCGGAGCAGTATGCATCACGTGATAGAGCGGCTGTGGCATGCGGGACCTGTCGGTGGTCTGGATAGCATGTGGAGCTTCGCTAGCAACCCGGCATTTCATCTCCGACAAAGTTATCCCGAGAGAAGTAAAGCAAGTGTGTAAGTCCATCTCTGAATGTTTGTAAAGCATTCCTGCGTTAAGCTTAACAAGCGATATATGGAGCGACTGCCTCTTCTTGCTGCTACTTCAATCATGAAACTGCTTAACGATCAGCTGATCGGCTTTTCTGTCACGAGTCCGTGTCTCTTGTTTGTTTTTGGCCCACTTTGCACCAGAAAGAGGAAACCAGCGGCTGAACAACAGCAGCACGTTTAAGCTTGATCAGCTGTTGTTAGAATTTATTTAATATTACTTTCTACACCAGGATCTTTTTCTACGTAGCTGACGCTGGTAACTGTGCAGGGGCGGATCTAGCAAAGTGTAGCCAGGGGGGCCGATAGGGCATTAACAGGGAAAAGGGGGCACAAAGACATACTTTTCTTTCTTATTCTCATTTAAAATGTCGAGCTTTTAATAAATAATTATCTGACACCCAAAGTTTTAATTTGATGTAAAATGAATAGAAGTCAATTACTGTATATAGTAACTATTAAGTCTAATATACCCTAGTAAGCTATAGTACTTTTTCCTTTGGGAAGGTACCATCTGTGCAGTCTGCAATTTTGTTGAAGAAAGATGTTGAATCTATTTAATATTTCTTGAAAAATAATTGATTTCTGTGCATTTTTTTTCACACTGCATCAAATTAAGGTTGATTACGTCGATTAAGCATCATGAGGTGGAGCGTGAGGGGTGGTTCCCTATTTTTTATTTATTTATTTTTGTTGTTGCTGGGAGTTGGAACCCTATTAGTTAGGTTGCTTAATATTTATGCTAAGTACTCTTTAAAATACCAGAATAGGGAGGATGGTGTAGGTTTAAGTTTATTAGATTGATCAGTATTGCTGAACTATGAAATATTTTTTTTTGCATACAGGTATAACAGAATAGCTTTAGTGTAGTTGTTGTTTTAAACTTGAGTATGAACCTATACAAAATGCAGCAAGATATTTAAAAAACTGTTTTGTTGATTAAAAAACACTATATCGGATTCATATCAGTATCGGCAGATATCCAAATTTATGATATCGGTATCGGTATTGGACATAAAAAAGTGGTATCGTGCCATCTCTAATGTATATATTCCCCTTTAAATAAATTTTTTCACTTTTCACTAGTTTTAGAGTTTTGGAGTCCTGCGATTGAGTCCTGCACCAAACAAACCTTGACAATTCAGTTAATGATCCATCTCAGTACATAAATACCACCATTTTTCTTCTTCCACTGACCAAACTGTCTTCTTCTTGTGGAATAAAGTGAATTATTATTAGAAAATTATAGAAATGTATTTGTATTTAGAATACAAATTAAGCCTATTAGCTTGACACATTAGTATTACCTTACACAGACACCTTGAGGGAACTGTTGTTGTGTTTTGGCGCTATATAAATAACACCTGATACACAACCATGGATAACCTTTTCTTTTGTACATATACACTGATGCCCCTTTCTCCTGGCACTTAGGGTGATTCTTGCCACATGCTTTTATCAGTACCTCACAAAATGACATCCATAGTAGAAAAAAAGGGCACCTTTTTACAGTACACCATCTGATGGTCAAAAAGGAAAAACATTCTCTGTTGACTCTTAGCCTGAGGCAGGGATAGCTTGGTCAGCTCTCCTGAAAAGATGAGCTCAGAGCTTCTGCTGAGGACATCTTCACCCTGTAAGGTTTAAAGCACACATGCAGCTATTAGGTGCTTCTCAGACATGCTGCAGTTAATAGTAAGTGTTGGAGAAATGTTAGAAAAAAGATGCTTCATTACAAACCTCAAAATCCTCAATGGAGCTCTGCCACTGAGCGATCTTGTCGATGTTCTCAAGGCGCCGTTTTCTCTCATTTATAAGCCTGGCAACATTCTTCATGGCATTCAAAGCTGCCTCCACATCTTTGTAGTCCCTAAAGTTTAGAGAGTGACATGCATTTGGATTATAAAGTAAGTATTTGTGGTGATTCCATAACACACTCTATATTTTCTGTGAAGCACAACTGATGCATCCGCCATGCTGCAGAACTCCATTATTAAACAACCATTAAAGCAATCACTGAGTTGTTGAACAGGGCGTCGTGTTACAGTTACAGTATAGTGTGGTTTCGGACAACCTGTCAGAAAATGGGGCTTTCTGTAGAAAAAAACCCCAAACTGCACAAACTAAAATGCCGTGTCTGTTAGTCTTTTCAGACAGAAAAACCAACTAATTTATCAGAGGTCACCTTAGAGTGAAGTAACTGTAAACCTTCTGTGCCTCACTTCACAAAATATATTTAACAAATGCACCATTTTATTTCCGTTCAATTGAATTTAATTTATAAAGTGCCAATTCACAACAAAAGTCACCTCAAGGCCTTTTATACTGTAGGGTGATAAAGACCCTACAATGTTAGAAAGAAAATCCCAACAATCAAATGAGCCCCCATGAGCAAGCATTTTTCAACAGTGGGAAGGAGAAGCTCCCTTTGAGTGGGAAAAATCTCAGGTGGAACCAGGCTGAGGGGAGGGCCAGCCATCTGCCGTGACCAGCTTGGGAGTGAGGGGTTAGAGAAGTGAGCAGAGAGACACAGAGTCATAGTTACTAATGACTGACTGAATCTTTCATGAATGAATCCGCTGTGTATAAAGCCACAGAGAGTGAATGAAGAAGAAATGGTCAGTGAATCACGGGAACCCCCCAGTAGCCTAAACCTATTTCAGCATATCTAAGGGATGATTCAGTGTCACGTGATCCAGCCCTACCTATACGCTTTATAAAAAGGAAAGTTTTAGACCTAATCTAAAAGTACAAATAGTGTCTGTCTCCTAAACCCAGACTGTGAGCTACTGATATCCCATTCCCCCCAACTCTGAATTATGATAGTATGGTATTATGAGGTCTTTAAGATAAGATGATTATTCAACATTTTGTATGTAAGGAGAAGGTTGTTAAATTGGGGGATTTACAGAGAGCCCATGGGGAGAATGTGGGAGAAATATGGTTTATCTTCTTAGTCCCTCCAGCCTTCTGTTTCAGCTGAAGGCTTTTCAGGGAGATAATACTGGATTTTCAGTAGTTAACACTAGAAGCAATAAATGCATGAACTGACTTTTCAGCATTCTGAGACAGAATGTTCTAGTGATATTGCACAAATACATAAAAGTAGTTATGTGTACAGTCAAGGACATGGCCTGATTAAAAAATGACACAGGTTCCTCAAAGCGCTGCTAGAGGCCAAGGTAAGTCCAGTATCTGGTTAGACAAAATGTTTTTAAGATTCCTGCGGCCAAATTAAAAAAACAAATCTCAGTTTAGAAGTAAATTAATCATATTTAAAGTTGGGCTATCACTTAATGATCAGACTTAGAGCAGTCTTGTAGGAATGAGTTCTAAGAGACATGTTTACATGTTAGAGAAAGTCAATATAAGCAGCTATTAAAGCTGTTGTATTTACTGGTACATCCTTGGGAAGGGTGTGAAATTTATTCTAATTGTTAGAAAAATAATAATCATTACTAGTCTTTACTATTAAAGTCTAAAGGAAGACTCCATTCAGCAGAGCTCTGACTCTTTGTCAGCCTGGAAAAAGTGTTAAAAAGAAACCTATCATTGACAAATAGTAAGATGTCCCAGCTCTACAGAAGACTTTTCCTTCAGAGTGTTGGATTGTGTGTGATGAGCACACAGAGGCAGGCGGAGGTTTTAACAGAAGCGAGCCCTTTATTAAACCGATGGAACAGGTACAAAACAAAGGCAAAAGTCCAAGTGTAAATGGGAACTATTGAAAAACTAAACTTGGAACGACAGAAACCAGAACATAACAGGACACTCTGATAAGGGACAAAGGGGAACTGACACCAGATAAACACAGGAGGGTGGTCAGGGGAAGTGGAGACACATGGGAACACAGCTGAAGCAAACAGACGAGATAGGGGAAGCAAAACTGAACATAACATGCACGAGACAAGGGGCTGACAAAATAAAACAGGAAAAACAACACAGAGAGAGTGAGGGACACGGAGAGACTAAGACAACCTCGACACAGAAGGGAACTGAGAATGAACGAGGACTGAGAACTAGAAATATAGACAATAACCCAGGAAGCACGGGGGGAACATCAAAGGCACGAACAAATCCAGATAAATCCAGAATACTTTTCTCAAAACACAATACAATGTTGATTCAAAAGTCCAACAAACAAAACATATGATGAAACAGACCCAGGGATCCTAAACTATAGTATTGCTATGTAAAGCAAAAGACAGATATTCCAGGTCAAATTAAGGTCTTCCAAAGGCACAATATCCTCTCCAGCCTATGAGTTATGTGTTTAAGTTAAGTTAAATGCAGTGTCATTTCAACATATAAATGGATGGACTTACAACAATTATTTGGCTGGGCACTGAACCTGACAAAAAAGTCAGAGACATCAGATAAACACACTGAAGATGATGGATAACAGCTAAAACTGTTTTTTGACTTGTCCAGTTAGAGTGGACAAGGATAAATAGAGTTTTAATTCATCTTTAACAGTGATGGATGGATGGACGGATGGACGGATGGATGGATGGATGGATGGATGGATGGATGGATGGATGGATGGATGGATGGACAGATGGATGGACGGATGGATGGATGGATGGATGGATGGATGGACAGATGGATGGACGGATGGATGGACAGACGGATGGATGGATGGATGGTTGTTTGCCGATTTTGGTTTGGATTTTGCTTGTATGGGAGCAGACACAGTCTCTACGGGGATGGAGTTTTGGGGGTTTACTGGAGGGTGTTGCTATAGGTCATCAGAACAGCCTGGCGCTAAACTGCAGAGCCTTGGATTGGTTCTGCTGCGGCCCATTACCTGCATGTCATTCCCACACACTCTTTCTTCCCTTGCTTTACTCGTCACTCATTGCACTGTGCAAAGAATGAACAGTAAAGGCAAAAATCAATCAATCGATTTAGATAAATGCTGATAAAATACAGTGACCAGCTATAATGAAATAATGTATTTGCACATTTTTGGGACATTTAAGGTGATGCACTTGCATTTATATTGTGCTCTTCTAGTCATACTGATGCTGCAGTGCTTTAGACTTTCTTTTGGGCACTCCTCCCTCTAGGGCAGTGGTGGGCAACTCCAGGCCCCGAGGGCCGGTGTCCTGCAGGTTTTAGATCTCACCCTGGGTCAACACACCTGAATCACATGATGAGTTCATCACCAGGCCTCTGGAGAACTTCAAAACATGTTGAGGATTTAGCCATTTCAATCAGCTGTGTTGGATCAAGGACACGTCTAAAACCTGCAGGACACCGGCCCTCGAGGCCTGGAGTTGCCCACCTCTCAGTAGTTTGTTCACCTCCATCTCAGTTCATACATCCTCATCTGTCACACTAATCCTCTGCATGTCTTCCTTCACTACATCAATCTTTCTTCCTCCTGCCTGACAAGTCCATCTTGAAGATTCACTGTCATGGACTCTGGGGTGTTGGCCCGAGTTTGATGTTCTGTATTTGAGATTCTACTGATACGTATGGCTTTTGTATTTCTGGCGGAGGTGTGGTCCCTGGCTCAGCTGCAGGGCAGGGGTGGTGCAGTGAGCTCAAGGGGCAGTGCCGGGGAGGTGGGACAGGTGCGTGGAGTTTAGTTAATGAGCTCTCTCTCTTCCTTCGTGATATAGTGAAGCCGGAGCTGAGAGTGGGGAGGAGTGTCATAGCGCAGCTGAAAGCTGCACGCGTGGGTGCTGAACCGAACGACAAGAAACTGTCAGTAGTGTGCCACGTAAATAAAGAGAAAATAAACACGGTCAGTGTTGTGGTCCTTGTCACAGTATTCTTTTCTTTGTAGCTCTTATTCTTAGTTTTAGATTCTCCTTGTGTTATAGTTAAGTTCTTTAGTTTTGGTTTAGTGACCATTCCTGCTTTCCTTGTATCCTGTTGTCAAGTTTGTTTGTTAGACGTCTGTTGTTCGTACTTCGTGTTTTACTTTGTTAGTCATCTCTTCTGTTTGGTGTTTAATTTTCCTTCCCCCATGATTTGTGATTATTCTGATTTAGTTGAGCTGTGTTTCCCAGGTGTTTCCTCACTGCCCATCACCCTACTGTGTATTTCTCATTCCTGTATTCCCCTTATTCTTTGTCAGTGCCTCAGTTCCTCTCACCCTAGCTTGTTCCTGAATGCTTCTTCTCAGTTTCCTGTGCTGTAGTTGCTAGCTTACTTTTTTAACTTTCACATTTTCCTCATTAGATTTGTGTTATGTTTTATGGACATTTTTTTAGGCTTACAAAACAGGTTGTATTCTGTTTATTGGGCACTTTTGTGTATCTGCCTTGTCTATGGACAATTTAGAATGACCATTAACCTAACATGCATGAAATTGGACTAGAAAGAAACTGGAACACCTGCAGGTAGACATGCAATTCTCCGCACAGAATCCATCTCATACTAATATATTATTCTTGTTTTCCTTTTATGGAAGTTTCCGTGACCCCTTGTCTCTATATGTTCCTCCCTGAGCCTGGTTCAGCCACACGTCTGAATATTTAAGAGGTCTTCCTGTTAAAAGGGAGTTTTTCCTTCTCGCTGTAGGCAATCATTGTTTGAAATTCAGTTTAAGGCAGAGGCTCTTTTTTTCCCTCAATCTGTGTATGTCTGAATATCCCACTAAGATTTAATGCTGCATCACTCTTAAGAATGAAGA
Organism: Aulonocara sp. 'chitande type north' Nkhata Bay; assembly: GCF_057382095.1. Classification (NCBI taxonomy): domain Eukaryota; kingdom Metazoa; phylum Chordata; class Actinopteri; order Cichliformes; family Cichlidae; genus Aulonocara; species Aulonocara sp. 'chitande type north' Nkhata Bay. The sequence goes on along the minus strand of NC_141352.1, from coordinate 542,184 downwards.
TGAAACCCAAAGAGTGTGTAAACTTAAAACTTCAGATAACTGCATCTGACTACGTGATGCCCTGGTTAAGTCTTTAGGAAATCTTAAATTCTGAAATATCACCACTTGTGATTCTGTTATTCTGTTATACTCACATGTGCACACGGGCAACTGTTGAAATCGAGAAAAAGCCATCATTAAGCTATTTTAGCGCTTTCATTTGGAGAAAAGCTTTGTTGGTGGCCTGACACAGAAAAGCATGTGACTGTCTGCATGGATTTTTGGATTCGTCTACTGATGAAATGTATGTCATAGAGAGGAGCCAACTGGACCCTCGCTAGCTCGGGAGCACTTAAATTCTGACAGTTTGTCAAAGAGCTTACAGTCACCTGTGCTGAGGGTTGGTATATTTGAGCAGTTCTGCCAGCTGCAGCGGGTACTTGCAGATCTTCTGAACTGGAGTCAGCAAAAAACCATCCAAAGATATGTCAATCATCTTCTGAAGCAGTCGGCAAGCCTCAAAGAAGAATACATACTTGTTGACCTTCATCAACTTGGAGAGTTGGATGCAGGCATTGGGGTGGTTGTTGCAATACTCTGAATAGATCTGGAAATCTGTTTGCTGAACACAGACAACAACAAGTCGGGCTAGAGGTGAGAGAATGGTGTGGGAAGAGTGTTTAATATGTGACTGAAAACACCTCTCAGACCTGTCATGAAACATCATAAAGCATTTTCAATTAATCAGGCAAAAAAATGTAGGTGTAATATAAGCACTATGAAATGGACAACTCAGAAGGACTGAAAGCAGAAGTGTGTGTGTGGGTTAACTGGTTTTCTAAAGGTTTTAAGAAAACCAGTTGAAGATTTTTTGTTGTTTTTTGATTCAGCTTACATGTTCAAGGAAGCAGCAACCAATCTCACTCAGATGTGGCTGCTCCTTGTTGAACTTCTGCTCGAGACCTTTGAGGAACTTCCTTTGGAATCGGTAGATCTCTTCGATATTCCCAAAGATGGTACGAAGCTGCTCTTCAGTGAACATGTCTGTCCTTTTGCGGCACTGTTTGATGTAACCCTGAGGGGCAGAGACAGGAGGAAAACCTGCTGATTTTAGATGTCAAACATACACAGAGCACAGTGTGTTCACAGACTAACTGTTCTCTCTCATTTTTCCACTTGGTTTGAATTTGGTCATTTGTACATTTCAGACTATCTCAGAGTTCAGGCCCAGATTTCCTGATGCTGGAGGACAGATTTCCAAAGTTCTTTTTCCTACATGCAGGTCAGGTTTGGGGGCCAAATAAAGGGACTTAGAATCACTGACAGGATCTTGCTGGGGGGCCTTGGGCGCTGGTGGAGAACGTCCAATGTGCTTTTTTGCTCAGCATGCTGCTGTCCAATGCAGCTTGGTCTTTGCTGTTGGTTGCAGCCACTTGGGGCCTCTGGGCTTATGTTGGTTCTCATTATGCGCATGCTCACCCCCCCCCCCAATCAAAATGGGCCACAGTGTTATCATTTCAGTAGTAATAAGAATGAAGTTTATGAAGTTTAGGAGTATACTTGCCAACATTTAGATGTAAATTGTCCTTTGTGTAAGTGCAGATGGGTGTGAGAACTGGAAAAGTGGTTTTTAAAACTTGTTATGAAACTGTATATGCAAAACTACTGCTATGTGAAATTAAACTGGTGAGATAAAGTATAACCGTTGGTGAATGTTTTGCTAATCAAAAACTGAACCCTTCTAAAAGAAGAACGTAGTGTAACTCAGTGCATACCAGTGATGTTGCAAGTGAGACAACTGTTGCTGTGATGTGGCGCAATATAAATACAACTGAATTGAAACTGAGCTGATGCTGGCATCATCACATTTTGAAAATTTCTTCAGTACAATTTAATATTGTCCTGGAGATCTAATAAGGTCAAACTTTCCTAAAATGTCTTTTTGTATTTAAAAATTAATTCTGTTACTTTTGCTTTTATTGGCAAGATTTAGGCAATGAAACTGGTATATGGCAATTATAAATAATGAAAACCTGAAATTCCATTTTAAGCAATAAATTGCCCCCCAAAAAAATTATAACGTAAGTTAATTTAACAATCCATTTTCAAAAAAAAGAATTAAATATCTATATAAATATATATATATATATATATATATATATATATATATATATATATATATATATATATACACACAGTGGGGCAAAAAAGTATTTAGTCAGCCACCGATTGTGCAAGTTCCCCCACTTAAAATGATGACAGAGGTCAGTAATTTGCACCAGAGGTACACTTCAACTGTGAGAGACAGAATGTGAAAAAAAAATCCATGAATTCACATGGTAGGATTTGTAAAGAATTTATTGGTAAATCAGGGTGGAAAATAAGTATTTGGTCACCTCAAACAAGGAAAATCTCTGGCTCTCACAGACCTGTAACGTCTTCTGTAAGAAGCTTTTCTGTCCCCCACTCGTTACCTGTATGAATGGCACCTGTTTGAACTCATCATCTGTATAAAAGACACCTGTCCACAGCCTCAAACAGTCAGACTCCAAACTCCGCCATGGCCAAGACCAAAGAGCTTTCGAAGGACACCAGGAAAAGTATTGTAGACCTGCACCAGACTGGGAAGAGTGAATCTACAATAGGCAAGCAGCTTGGTGTGAAAAAATCAACTGTGGGAGCAATCATCGGAAAATGGAAGACATACAAGACCACTGATAATCTCCCTCGATCTGGGGCTCCACGCAAGATCTCATCCCGTGGGGTCAAAATGATCATGAGAACGGTGAGCAAAGATCCCAGAACCACACGGGGGGACCTGGTGAATGACCTGCAGAGAGCTGGGACCAAAGTAACAAAGGTCACCATCAGTAACACACTACAACGGCAGGGAATCAAATCCCGCAGTGCCAGACGTGTTCCGCTGCTGAAGCCAGTGCATGTCCAGGCCCGTCTGAAGTTTGCCAGAGAGCACATGGATGATACAGCAGAGGATTGGGAGAATGTCATGTGGTCAGATGAAACCAAAGTAGAACTTTGTGGTATAAACTCAACTCGTCGTGTTTGGAGGAAGAAGAATACTGAGTTGCATCCCAAGAACACCATACCTACTGTGAAGCATGGGGGTGGAAACATCATGCTATGGGGCTGTTTTCCTGCCAAGGGGACAGGACGACTGATCCGTGTTAAGGACAGAATGAATGGGGCCATGTATCGTGAGATTTTGAGCCAAAACCTCCTTCCATCAGTGAGAACTTTGAAGATGAAACGAGGCTGGGTCTTCCAACATGACAATGATCCAAAACACACCGCCCGGGCAACAAAGGAGTGGCTCCGTAAGAAGCATTTGAAAGTCCTGGAGTGGCCTAGCCAGTCTCCAGACCTCAACCCCATAGAAAATCTGTGGCGGGAGTTGAAAGTCCGTGTTGCTCGGCGACAGCCCCAAAACATCACTGCTCTCGAGAAGATCTGCATGGAGGAATGGGCCAAAATACCAGCTACTGTGTGTGCAAACCTGGTAAAGACCTATAGTAAACGTTTGACCTCTGTTATTGCCAACAAAGGTTATGTTACAAAGTATTGAGTTGTATTTTTGTTATTGACCAAATACTTATTTTCCACCCTGATTTACGGATAAATTCTTTACAAATCCTACCATGTGGATTCATGGATTTTTTTTTTCACATTCTGTCTCTCACAGTTGAAGTGTACCTCTGGTGCAAATTACTGACCTCTGTCATCATTTTAATAGAATAGAATAGAATTCAACTTTATTGTCATTGCACATGCACAGGTACAGGGCAACGAAATGCAGTTTGCAATCTCGCGAACTGTGTATAGAGAGCGACAGCACTGATCGGTGAGTGATGATAATTTGTGCACCAATTCCTCTGACATCGTCTTATTAATCGTTAGCTTACTATGCAAACATGACAAGTGAAATCTCCCGCAGCTTAAACATGTGAGAGGTTGATCGCGCAGAGAATCGCTGAGCTTATGTGAGTGCGTGTGTAAAAGCAGCAGGATTTATATTTGACTACGATGACCTGGATGACTGAGAACCTTCACAGACAGATATATATATTTTAGTTCTGCTGAGCCAAATAAGACAGGTCAGGGTGAAGAAGTGACAGCCAAAGAAAATCTTACCACAAAACGGAGAAGTTATGACAAATCAGACTATAAGGCAAAAAGAAAGTGCAGCTTTATGGTTTCATGGACAAAATAATTTCTGGGGCTGCAATATGATGAGCTAAATAACCAGGGCTGCACATAAGTGGTCCGCAGGTGCGCATTCGCTGTCAAAATAAAAAAACACGCACAAGGGTTAGGGTTAAATTTAAAAACTGTACTTTTGAGTTAAAATATATATTTATAATTTTAATAAATGACAAATTAAAAAGGCATGAACATTTTTTTTGTATCGAAAAAATATCGAACCGTGACACCAAAGTATCGAACCGAACCGTGAATTTTGTGTATCGTTGCACCCCTAATGTATATATATATATATATATATATATATACATAGATAGATAGATTTGTCGTTAAAGGAAAGAGCCAGAAAACTCATAAATGTATACAAAGCCAAAGTAAATAGTGCCCAGGGAGTGAGTGCTTTGGTGGAATTTTGCATTCTTGGAGTATTAACCTTCTCTTCCACAGGGTGTCTTTGGTCCTGTCTCCCTCTCCTCAAACCAAACTGGCCGCCCCCTCCATGAGGGAGGTTTCTTCCTTTTAAAAGGGAGTTTTACCTTCCCACTGTTGCCAAGTGCTTGATCTTTGGGGCTCCTGTATTATTGTAGGGTCTCTGTTGCACATTGTAAAGGGTCTTGAGGCGAATCTAGTTTGATGTATAAATAAAACTGAACTGAACTGAATTCTTACATTAAAGTTCTGACCTGGAAGATGACATGTCTGTTGAAAATGTGACTCTGGCTTGTTGTACACTTTAATAAAGAAGCATTGTTTGTCTTTTTTTTTTATTACAAAATATTGCACGTTTTAAAGTCTTGCTCTTAAAAAAAAGAGGCAACAACAAAAGCTAAGAGAGGGTTGTAATTCATTCAGCAAGTCCCTGTGCTGGTCTGTACTCTGCCCACAGTCCAAAGACATGATTTACTCATAAATATCTACATTTCATAGATATTAATGTGAATGTAAATGACAGTTTGTCCTTATTTGTCAGCCCTGTGATCAATCCTCAGGCCTCTTATGCATTAACAGTTGGGCTAAGCTCAGTGACACTCAGGTGCTGGAGCTTGTACAAGCGGTAAAGAAAATGAATCGAAGGATGTAACCTGTGTATACATTATCATGCACCCTTGACTTGAATCAGGCTGCAGGTTAAATACTGTGGGGAGTGTGTGTTGACACTCAGAACAGGTGTAATACAGTCATTCACAATAAAGTTCGAGCTGGTCAAGCAAATAATGGGATGAGAAAAATGGCAAAATGAGATGGTCAATGAAACTACGGGAGAATTTAGACATTTAGAGGGTTGGCAGATATATTGGAGACATACAAGAGAGTTAAGCAGACAAAGTTCCTCATCTAGAAATCGATTTCTAGATGAAGCTCGAACAGATATGTCCCAAGTAAAACACCAATCAATTTCAATGCAAACCTCACAGATGTCTTTCAGGTGCTTGATGTAGTCTCTCTCTGTGCTCATAATCTCATTGATGACATTTGTTCTCATCTGCTCTTTGCAGGGTAAACCAGGTCCCAGCAACAGGCCCAGACTTGCCCGGTCCTCTTCTCCAGCCTGAGCCTCCTCTAGGTGGGCCAGATACTCGTCCATGGGTTCGTCCTGGTTGACACGCAACTGGAGAATGCAGGCAGTGTTAAAAGTATGCAATGACTCTAAGTGGCTCAAATAATAACCCTGTCTTTCAATGTCATCTTTTTCTTCACAGATGCCAAAGTTTAGTAGCAGTTTGATGTCTTTTGATATATATCCCGTATATCCTTACCTGGATGATTGAACATGCACCAGAGTACAGTCAGAACAGAGTTTCTCACCCGTACAAAGCTGGCAGGGAACCAGCCCTCACTGTCCATGATGCGACCCCACCACCACTCCTTGTTAGTTGCATCCACTACTTCAATGACATCACCGGCCTTGAAACCTAACTCCTGGTCATCCATGGTAACATGGTCCCAGAGCCCCTCTGCATACACCACACTGCCATCACTGATGAGCTGCAGAGAAACAACAACAGGAGGGACTGTGGTCACATACAATCAACTTCTGGTTGGGACTGCAGTAGAGTCATGGTATACAGGATTAATGTAAGAACTCTTTCAGCCTTCTAGCCAGGTACAGGTGTGGTCTGAAGCTTGCATACACGCTTCATGGGCATGAATGTTGTGGTCATTTTGGGCATTGATTTCTTTTAACTGTTCCTTTTCTTAGGGTGAAATGAGTGTACACATCTTTACTATATCCTGGGTCTGTTTACTCAGTGAGTTTAAGCTTTTTGGATTGTAGTTTTTCTTTTCTTTAAATCTCTTATTCTTGGTTTTCCTAGGGTTTGTATTTTTCCATGTACTTTTTCAGTTTCCTGTTTCTGGAATCGGATCTACTTTAGGCACTCATGTAATTAACACTCATCTTTACAGACACCTCCATGCATTTGAGTCCGCACGCTTCCACCACACTCTGCACAGCAGAATTTCAAGTTTTAATATATTTTTGATTTTTTTCTAATTCACACAGGGTCAAAAGTCTACATACAGCCCTACTAATATCTGGTAAAATATCTCTTAGTAAGGTGCACCTCAACCAGATGCTTTAGATATGCCTGAATGTTGTTGATGGCTAAGTCTGGCTGTATATTTGTCCACTCTTCTTAGCATAAGTGCTAGAGTTCACTTAAATTAATTGGTTTCCTGGTATGGCCCTGGCTTTAAGCACAGTCTACAAACTTTTGAAAAGGATTAAAGTCAAGGCTTTGGAACGGCCAGAATTAATGGGCCATTTCTAAACAGCTGCAGATTCCAGGATTCAATTTCAGCTCAATTTTATTTATATAGCACCAAATACCATAACAGGATCAACAGCTCAAACTGTATGTAAGTACAAGTTAAACGGATAGAACAATTTGGTAGTATGTTCAGGAACAACCCAGGAGCCACCAAGATTAAAGCCTGCCGTTAACGGCTGTGTGTGCTATCATTTTGTGTTTTGACAGCGTCCACAGAATAAAAAATCACTGAGAAGCTAAAATCAAATTAAACTTAGAAGGAGATACATTATGGAAGAAGAAGAAACAGAGGAAGCACTTTTCTACTCTCCTGGAGTACTCTATCCAACACGCCGCATTCACCCCATACACACAAGCACTATTATCTATACAGTGAGTGCTTTCTAACTATCATTCATACGCATTCATACTCCAATGGATGCATCGGAGAGCAAGTCAGGGTTAGTATCTTGCCCAAGGATATTTGGCATGCAAACTGGGGGAGCCAGGGATCAAACCACCAACCTTCCGGTCAGCAGCTGATCTGCTCTACCTCCTGAGCTACAGCCACCCCTCCCAGATGGGAGCAGTGTTACTGAGGAAAACTCTGAGGTGATCATCACGGTGCCTTGCAGGTCCATATATCAAATGATCACTATGGCATTACTGAGAGTTGAAAAACTGTCTAAAGTCTTTTATCTTTAATAAAATGATCAGCGTTCTGCTCTACCAGGTGTAACAATTGAGTTTAACATCCAGGCATCCATGAAAACGGAATTTATGACATTTAACGGAGTTAGAAGTTAGCAGGAAGTTAGCTCGCTAGCTTCTATCTAAATACAATATAGCATGTCCTGACTGCGGGGTTTTGGAAACAAATTAAAACGTACAGCTCTGTTATCACTTCCAGCATAAATGAAGACAGAAACTAAACAGCAGTGACGTTTGTAGGGTTACTGAAGTTGGGCTAGCTGGTATATAATGATTTGCTACGTGACCGCTAGCGACACAGCTATGTTAGCATAATATAAACAAGCTAACTTTTTTTCCACTGATAAAAGTTAACGTGAGTGTTCTCGGTGGTCAGGAACAAATGTAATCGCATGGCAGGATGCTGTAAAAGGACCAAACTTCAGCCAGGAGAACAACTGAGATAATCCATCCACAATATGAGGTTAGTCATTCATATACTGCTGCATGGGCTGGGCTGTAGTTACATCCTAAGGTTTTAAAAACTGAGCTTAAATAAATGATTAGTGGTAATAAAAGCCGAGGGAGGTCAACAGTGATCACTGACTGTTTTAGGAGCTTTTTGAGATCAAATAGAAGAAAATACAAAATATTAAACATGTTAACAACACAAAAGCCATATTAAACGCAGACTACTTTAGGGCCGGAAGTAGGATTCGTCGCGTCATCACTGAACAACCAGATAGGCACTAAGCCACATTTCACAGTTTTATTAGATTTTGCATTAGTGGATACTGTGCTGCTCTTTCTTTGTTTTATGTTCAAATCATCGTTGCTGGGTTTGGGTGGTCTGGGAGTAGACACAGTCTCTAAGACGATGAGGTTCCGTTCAATTTTATTTATGCAGCGCCAAATCACAACAACAGTGTCCTCAGGATGCTTTATACTGTAAGGTAAAGACCCTACAATAATACAAAGAAAACCCCATATAACCCCCTATGAGCAAGCACTTTGGCGACAGTGGGAAGGAAGAACTCCCTTTTAACAGGAAGAAACCTCCGGCAGAACCAGGCTCAGGGAGGGGTGAGACACATTGTAGGGTTTTGGATAAAATGGCCTGTATTTGTATACATGTCCCTAAGGACCCCAAAGCGCTTTACACATCCAGTCATCCACACACTGGTGATGGCAACTACAGTGTAGCCACAGCCACCCTGGGGCGCACTGACAGAGGCGAGGCTGCCGGACACTGGCGCCACCGGGCCCTCTGACCACCACCAGTAGGCAACGGGTGAAGTGTCTTGCCCAAGGACACAACAACCGAGACTCGGCAACCTTCCGATTACAAGGCGAAGTCCCAACTCTTGAGCCACGATCGCCCCAAATAAAAGAAGGAGAGAAGCTGCAGAGAGGCATTAAAGACTGCAAGTGTGCTGGTTTACTGGTGCTTGAGGAGAGCTATGGCTGTCCTGCTTTGGCCTCACATACTACAGGGCCGGGCCAGTTCTGGGTTTTTCAAGGGTGCCGAGCTGGGTCTGTTCACATCCCTGATTTAAACTGTTTAGCTGATATCTTTCCACTTGGTAAACAGAATGCTGGAAATATAAACTTGGATTTTATTTATTTACCAATAAATACTCTTCTTTTGAACCTGACTCTGTTCAACAATTTCTGTTCTAAAAAGTATAAAAATAAAAACTTCAAATTAAAAGAAAACAATTAAGACATAAGCTACAACTATTAAATTATCTGAGAATGTTAACTGTATCATTTAACCAGCTTTGAAACACTTAGAATAGAACTCACTCAAAGTGCTCACTGAAAATAAGAAGTAAAAAGAGCCACTTAAACCTTCTTATTTCATTTTGTATTACCTTGGTGATCTAATGTCCATCCACTTATTTTCATTTATGATGGTGGAAACCATTAGATTGATTTTGCTTTATAAGACCACATTTTACTTTGATGCAGGAGTCTCCTCCAGGCTTTGAGTAACATTCTCATAGTCATGAATGTAGGGAATTAGCTGTGTGTCTCATCATCAACGTGATTTCTGAGAAGATCATTGGTGAGTATGTTTGGAGTCTGGGGGTGCATTTTAATGTCACCATCTTGGCTCATGAAACCAGTGAAGGAAAGGTCTGAACTGGAATTTGAGGACACTGTGTTACTGTGGCAACCTGTCAATCATAAAGCAGCCATTGATAAATAAATACTTAAGAAGATGTTAAACTCCTTACCAAAACCATGAATTCAACAATGAACGGTGTGACACTTTTCTGCTCAGTCTTACACAGTGATGGCACGAGGCCCTTCTGCAGAATCTACTTTATCAATTCAGCACAATAACAACATAAATGTTGCTCTATTGTTAACACAATATTAACAACGTTAACAACTTTTTTTGCAATAAATAAATAATAATTAAAAACAAAAAAAAGAAGAATGACACAAGTTTCCTCCCAGCAAAACAATCTCAAATCCACTGTTGGATTGTAGTGGAGGCTGGAGTCACAGAAACTGTCTGCACCACAGATCATTAGTGTAACCATGGTGTTTTCAGGCTTTGTATATGTCTATTAAACACACATCATCCGTCCCTTTGCCCTCCTGCTGATTGTACCTGTGTTCTGCTGCTGCCATGCTGGAAGCCCATCAGTCCAAACAACACAGCGCTCCTCTGTTCTTCTGTTTGTACTTCACCTGGTCTCCTCCTCCATCTAGGAGTCTTAGTTTGTGTCTATGACAGAGAGTGTTGGTCTGTGTGCGCTCTACTGGAAGGCCAGTAGGAACATGAGAACTACATTGATGATTATCAGCAACATCATGATGATGAACACCACCACCTTCTGGGTCTCTGGGGGTAGGTTGCAGCGCAGCATAGTGTTTAAGAATCCCATCCTCTGCCTGCTCCACCTCCCTGAACCACCGCCACGAGCCATCAGTTCCCTAGCTTCTTCCTCTTCCTCCTCAGCACCACCTCCCCTCCCCCGTCTTCTCTCCCTCAACACCAAGCCTCCACACCACACCGCGTCACCTCGTCCTCCTTCTCGACTATCGATGTCAGTATCCTCTCGGGCTGCTTTCTTCCTCCGCTCAGCTCCAGCGGTGTCCTCCTCTGTTTTTCCTGCCACTTTGCTAATTTGCCAGCGTTGACCCGGCCTGCCTGTGGAGGCTGGGTGCCTACCTGTGTCAGCGTCTGCGTAAAGCTTTGGGAAGATATCTGTGTATTACGTGCTGAGCATGGACCCCCCTCCTCCTCTTTTACTCCCTTTCTTTTCTTTGAGGAAAAAGCACCTCCCCTCCTCCTCTCTCTGTCTTCTTTGTATCCACCACTTCTGTCTTTTTTCCTTCTGGCTCTTCTCTCTTTTAGTCAGGATATCAGGATGAAAGACAGCCAGTGGGTTGCTGCACCGCTCCGATACGTGATCATGGCTCGTCCTTTTTCCGTCTGTCCGCTTGTTTTCCAGAGCGTTCTTTTCTGTAGCCTACATAAACTCTTTTTTCTACCTCTTAAACCAAATGGCCATTTGGAGCTGGCTTGTTGTATCTGTGCTCATCTTTTCTCTCCATTAAGAGCTCCTTCTAAAATGGTGCTCAGTGCTCTGCCTGGAGCTGTGCTACCTCAACCATCTAACTACTAGGATCAACCTTGTTTCCTTTATTCTCCCCTTCCTTCCCTTCCCTTTTATATTGTGCCCACCCTTGCATAAGCTGGCAGCCAATCAGAATGCGGAGTGTGTCAGCATATCCTAGATACCACAGTAGTTGAGGTAAGCACATTGTAACCCATTGGAGGGCAGCAAAGAGGGGGGCAGGGTATTTGGCAGAGAGGGACGGAGGAGGGGGTACAGTGAAGACTGATCTGGAGAGAACTGATGCGTGTGTGTGTGCACATGTACGGGGCATCGTATCTATTTCTGCAGGATTCAACGTAATAGCAAAGCAACAACAGTTATAAAGGACCTGTATGAAATGTGATCAGAAGAATGTCAATAAGATAACAACAACATTTCTTTCACAATGATTCAGTGTTTGTAGTACTGGGCACCAGTGGCACCCCTACTGAAACCCAAATCTTTTACTACATAGTTGCTTTCACAAGGTGGGACCAGAGCTTCCACTCAATAATCCATATCTCCTCCACACATCTCAGTTTTTCACACTCTCCTCTACTAATCCCATCTATCAGGCATAAGAGCTGCGACCTATTATAATTATGTGACCCGTGGGAGGTAGCCATTTCAATAGGATGGAGCTGTAGGCATACAGTCAGTTCACAAGGGGTTAATGTTCATACAAAATAAGATTAAACATGTAACGGTAGCACCTAAAAACAATTAAAAGCTTTACTTTATTAAATACATTTAAAACTATAAAATTGTATGATTGTACGTGGGAGACAGGATAAGCAATGTGGGGAACCTGTGAAAAATAATCAACGTTTGACACATGTTAAAAGAGATGGCAACTCACACTGAACACTAACTGGGCAAAACAATATAAAAAGGAAAATCTTCAGTGCCGTCTCCACTCAAGCTCACCACAGTGCATGCAAAAGCAGCCAGAAAAAAACACAGTTTCCACGCAGCGCCTTCACTGTCTGCAACGATATAAACAAGTAATCCACTCTAAAATACAATCAATCCCTGCATTGGTGCCTACTGATACAGTGAAATAAAACAAACACACAGAACACCGACAGCCGCAGCCGTCACAATAATCTTCAGCTCTTCGCTGTTGAGTTACACCAGTCTAAACACATTAAAATAAACACTGGTGCATCAGGACCTCGGCCCTGCAGCCAGAAATCCACCCAGGCAAAGCAGCAGCTTGGCACTCTGTAAATGAAAACAGGACATCACTTACACTGAACAGTCGACCGCAGCAGGAATATCCCTCCCGCCTGGCTTCATATGTATTGTTCAGTTACCTGTTCACAAGTTCGAGTCTGGAATGCAATAAAATAAAATGCTATATACAATAGAATAAAATAGAATAGAATAGAATAGAATAGAATAATATATACAATAGAATAAAATAGAAATACAAATGCTATATACAACTGAGTAAGAAAATACAAAAGTACAACTTCGTCAGAAGAAGAATTGCACATATAGCAGTGTTATTGCACGTGTGAGGGTTTGATCAGCTGCAAAAGTCTTTGTATGCTGACATTGTTATCTTTTTACAAAAAAAACCAGCTAAACATGAGAGGTTTTTGGACAAAGTTTGTGTTTTCCATTGTTTAAGCAGTGGTTCCAACCAAAGGAGGTATGTTGTATCAACAGAAAAGGCTAACTTGGTTATCATTTTGCAGAAAAAAGGAGACTTCTAAAAATAAAAACATAAGAGGTTTTTGGACAAAGTTTGTGTTCTCCATTCTTTAAGCACCAGTTCGAGCACCGGCACCGTTTCAAAAGTACTAGTGTCGCACTGGCATTGGATAAAACCTAAACGATACCCAACCCTACTCTGAAAAGGTTTACAAAGGTATTCCTAAGGCTCTGGGACTTCAGAGAACCACAGTGATTATCCACAAATGGAGAAAACTTGGAACAGTGGTGAACCACACAAGTGGCTGGCCTATCAAGTGCATATCAAAGACTCATCCAGGAGGCTACAAAAGAACAACATCACTGTAGACCTGTCAGTGCTCGTCTTTCAACAATAAGAAACAGACTGGACAAAAATGGCATCCATATATGACTTCCAAGGAAAAATAAACACTCCTCACCAAAAAGAACATGAAGACTCCGCTCACTTTTGCCAGAAAACACCTTGATGGTCCCCAAAAAAATATCCTGTCGACTGACGAGACTAAAGTTTGAACTGTTTTGGAGGGTTTGTGTCCCGTCACATCTGGCAAAAAACTAACATAGTATTTCATAAAAAGAACGTCATACCAGTTTCTTTGGGGTAGCTCACCGCATCGTTTAAGTATTAAGAAACTTCAAGCGAGTGCAAAGCAAGGAGGTTTTTCATTGCCTAATTTCCAATGGTATTATTGGGTGATGAACGTGAAACAACTTAGGGCTTGGTTACCTACTGCACCAGTTAAACCCATCTGGTCCCATATAGAGACGGAAGTTAATGGCGGTATTTCTCCTTGGAGGGAGCTGTTTGATACCAGTCATAAAACTATCCATCCTATAATTGCAAATGCGAAGACATTGTGGTGTAAATTACATAGGGCAGGTCGCTGGGACTTTATTAAATCACCTTCGGCAACCTTATGGGGGAATAAAAGAATTTTAATTGGAGGGACATCGGTTGACTGGCTACAGTGGCGTAAGGCAGGCATCCTTAATGTGTCCGATTTATTTGACTGTGGGACCAAATGTTTTTTAAGCTTTGATAAAATTGTGGAGTTATATAAGTTGAAGCGTAATCAATTCTGGAGATATGTCCAAATACATAGTTCATTATCGAAGTGGCTGGGAACCCCCTTGAGTTGTCCTGTGGGCAGCCCTGTGGAAGTCCTGCTCTCAAGATCACCCTTGGGTAAAGGTGAAAAACTTTATTTGTGGATGTGTATGCACAACTCAAAATCAGGACTCATGTAAGCTTTTATGTCAAATATCTTTTTACATCTGTTTTCCCTCCAAGTTGGTTGAGTTCATAACTTTTATGGACCCTAACATTCAATAAATGAAAAGAAACGTAAGTGTTTTCTTTTTCCTAACACTCTCTGACTTGGCAGGCGATCCCCCTGCTGACATGACTCTTACTACTCCAGGGTCAGGTTTATGTCAAACTGTAGTCCTCTGCCGAGGATGAACTCTTTTTGTTTTTAGTTTGGTATCAACCCCACCCTACATTTGGTCAAGGACATCTATCTTTCACACAGATCAATTGAGAGTAGATATATAATTCTTCTGACCTTGGTGGTCACAAGATGGTGCTAGAGATTATAGTTCCATGTTGCTTACCTCATTGATGGCAAGTTGCTCTCCTCCGCCTCCTCCTGGGTGTCCATAACGATGTCCAGATCCTCGAAATTCATCATAGAGGAGGTCCTCTTCACTGCTCAGGTCATCCCCAAATGCTGACTTTTCAAATGTGCCATCAGGAGCGACTGCAGCTGAGTCAGGAAAAGAAAGAAAAGGAAACAGATATCTTCACATGTGTTTGTAATTTGATTACATTAGATTTATAATCAAGTATATCTTTGTATTTTTATGCCAGTTTTCTAAACACTAAAATACAAAATAATGCACAGATGACAGGCAGACATTTTATAGGTTAAGCAGCCCAGTGTAATGTTATGTGAGAGTCAAGTATTTTAGCACCTCCTAGTGGTTTGCATGGAAACTGCGGTCAGGTGAATGTGCTGTGGCTTTACTCGCATTCCTTCCTGTTGGATGTTTAGGGTCACATGAGCAGGGTAATACAGGAACCATTTTAGTATTAGGAATTGCACAATGAGGTGTACCATTAGTCTCTCTGTTTAATCCTTCAACATCCACCTGTGAGAAGGACAAGCTGTGTCCTTTCACAGATTCTGGAAAAGAAGAATGTCCACCAGTGAAGACAGTAAACAATCCTTTACTTTGCTTCCATGTCTGAGTCATCATTCAACGCTTTCATTGCCTACTGCATATGTTTAGCTGTCTGTCAATTCATGTAGAGCCACGCACGCACGAGACAGAATACTCAGTAAGTCCAACACACGCCGGCTGCCGGCTGCACAATCAGCTGGCAGAGTTGTTCACAAGATGCAATCAGGGATATTTCATCCGCTAATCATTCTCTCTTTTGCCAAACAGTTCACAACGTAACAGGTTAATACATCACAGCACAAACATACCTGCATTACTTACTGAAATGCAGTCGGCAACCCTGACAACCTCACACTCTTCTTCACTTACATTTGGGCTTCACCTCTATTCCTCACTTAATATGAAGGAAACCAGTCAGTCAAAATCAGGTCTCCAAAAAGTCTGCCGTCTCTTTCTCAGAGTTCCTTTTTTCAAAACTTGATTCCTTAACATAAAACATCACTGTTGCATCCTGGGGCAGCAAACATGATCCCCTCAAACCGATTTTTCATTTTACTGTCCTTATGTTCCACTGAGTTACTGCTTCTGTTAAAAACTAATGTAAATCTACTTACTGCTCCCAACCAGCCCGCTGACTGAATGTTCTGCACTGGCACAGCACGGCACTAAGATGTTCCAAAAACTTAAATCCACACAGCGTTACATCTGTGTCAGGACTCTGATGTACATAAGCCTGTAAAGTGTTTCATGTCCACTTCAAGAACAGCAGTTTAATAACAGCAAAAGTCTCTTTTTCATTCTCTATCACTGGAAACTAAAGAATTTGGGATTTTAAACATTCATGCACAGATTTGATTGCTTTTGTAATTTTTTGTGATAGTTTGAATAATTGAAAAAGGGTTAAACTAGATAAACTAAATAAAGTAAATAAAGTACCACATCAGCTTTAAAAATAAAATCAAAACACGTCTGATCCATATCTGCAGTGCTGCGGGAAGGTATTTAGCCCCCTTCCTGATGTCTTAATTATATCTGGGGTTTAAATAAATATCAAGTGTTAACATCACGTGACTTTTTTAAACTGCCTTTTGTTCATCTAAATCTTCAGAGTATTATTAAAGAAAGTGAAATGAAACGAGTGAGTATATACCTGCTGATACTCATGCACTGTGGCCTCACTACTGTACTGGGAGTATAATACTTCATCGGTCCAGTTAGTCATGTTTAACCACGGCCTGCTATAACGATTGGTGGTCATTCTGGTCTGTGACATCAGCACTACATGAGAACCACTGACCACGACACAGCATTTAGCTCTTATTTAAACCAGCTTTCTTTCTCATCATCCTACCTCCCATCCATCCTTTGAAGTGTCTGAACTCACATTTGTGAACACCTAGCTAAAAATACTTATGCTGTCACACCTCATCATAGGCGTCACCCTTGGTTGCCTTGCCAACAGCTCTGTCTCCTTGGTGACAAGTCACTGTGGAGACAGAGAGATGTCCATAAAGAAGATCCTCTCCCCTCCTCTACCCCACCCCACCCCCCACCCGTCCAAACACACACACACACACACACACACACACACACACACACACACACACACACACACACACACACACACACACTCCTCATTCAAAGTCATTACAGAATTTAGTTATTAAAATGAATTCGATTTTCTTTGGTACCTTTGTTCCTCACTGACACTGACACACACTTATCTATGGTACAAGGCAAAGCACACCAAGCTACTCCTCTATTAGGATTACACCAGCATCATACACATTATGTAACGCTATATAATGCAACACCACTATCACTGCCAGCATCAAGAAGAGACGTTGCAGGTGTTGCTCTGATGGGGGCAGTGTAGGACACCCTGACTGGTGATGCAGTAGAGAGATAAGAGAGCTCCAGGTATTAGCTGGTCTTTGTTTATGTGCACAGAGCTCCTGCAGTCTGAGTAACAGAAGCATGGAGGGAGAGAAAGGAGGGATAAAATATCCATTTGCAATGCTAAGTAAACTGGTAGGAAAGGCTTTTTTAAAGTCATACACTCACCATCCATCCATCCATTCTCTGCCACTTATCCATATAAGGATACCTCTGATGCCTCTACTGTACATAACAGTAGATGCAGAATGCTAGCAGGCAGTGCATAGAATGCTATAACCAGGTTGCTGGCATAATATACAGGAACATTTGTGCAGAGCATGGCCTGGAAGTCACAAGCTCAGATACGTCCTGGGGTATGAATGACCGAGCTAAGATCCTGTGGGATGGCTAACAAACCAGACATAGTAGTGGTGGACAAGGAGAGGAAGACGGCCGTAGTGAAAATCTGGAAAATAATTGTTTATTCTGGATTAAAAAGCAGATCATTTATAAAGTGTAAATAAGTGATTAAGAAAGCATTTTCATGTACCTTTATATATATATATAGAGAGAGAGAGAGAGAGAGAGAGGAGATCTGGGAAAGTGTATGTCAGGAATAACTGCTGGAACTGTTTCTTGGTGAGTTTAGCTGAGCTAGCGTGACTAGCTAGCCTTATAGTGAAAAAGGTAGAGTACTGAACTGCTGTACCAAAAATAGTGTGGCCGTATTTTGGGAATTCCTATTTTATTTTCATTATGGCCATTAAATATTTTATGGTCATTGATTTAAAGATTCCAAGCAAATGATTGTCTGATCACCTCTTTACCCCAAAGATTATCATTGAATGAGAAGAAGAAAGAGATCAGAGTGCTTCTTTCACTTCAGCAGACCTGGATTGAAACGATCTCTCTTACTATCTGTACTATTTAGTAGTAAAAGTGTTCATTGGAGGTCATCTTGTCTGTTTCAGCTCACCGACCGGCTCTTCAGGCGGTCCACAGTCCAGACCACCATCTTCTTCACCAATGTGTCATCTCACCACCTAAACCAGTCTTAGCTGGATCTAGCCCCCCTGCTGGTCTGCGCTGGCTCAGCCACCACCTCTCCATAGATGCTCGAGTCAGCTGACCCAGTATTGTTTCATTTCTTTTCCTCTGTAAATAAACCTTTTAGCTCGGGATGTGCATGTCTCAGTGATCTGCTACTTGTACTGGAGCCTTTCCAGTTGACCTTTGTCACCTACCTGTGCACTGACCCCTGACCTACCCCATTGTTCCCTCCTCACCCACTTTATCACCATTTTAAAACTGCTATAGCATCAAGACTTTCTTACACTTTAAACTGTTTGGATCCAAACTGTGCTTCCAGCTCTCAGCATTACAACACACAAAGTCGAGCAATGTCATATTACCACTATGCATTAAAAATGTATAGTGGTAATATTATGCAATATTGATTTGTTTGTGATACTTAATGAGCTCATTGTTGCTGTGGATACCATCACTCTCTCCCACACAGCTTAAAAACTGTGGACTCAGCGGTAAAAGCTAAAAACTTGCATTATGTTTAAGCAGTTTGGTTTTTAAAAAGTTTGTAATATTTATTGAAAGGTGCTCTATAAATAACATTTCAGTTACTTTTACTGAATAATAAGAAGACAGATTACTCTACCCCAAATATAGATCAAAATGAGGAACAGATGGCTTGTGTGCAATAAATGGGTATATACAGAAAACCAGAGGTTAGCCAGAGGTCAGCCAGAGGTCAGCCAGAGGTCAGCCAGCTGACTGTTAGCTAACAGAGCCCCCCCTCCTTTTTTATCTAGTTTCCACTATAAACACGTTCATTTCTTTTGTTCCAAACCTCATCATCCATTGAAATATAAAAACTAAAAGTTATGTTTTGAAAATGTAAAATAAATGATAAAACTTTCAGTTTGACCTTTCAGACGTTTCCCACTGCACCCTGCACCAAAACTATTTCCAGTCAACAGTTCATCATTCAATCCAACAATCTACGATATATTTAAAGTGTCTTAGAGCAGCGTTAGCTTGATGGATGTGCATGGGTGTGTAACTTATCAGCTGTGTGGGCTGAGTCTTGTGGGAGCTGGAGTGTTGTCCTTGGAATTTTGGTACAGGGTTGAATTCCTTTTTAAGTTTAAGGTTTTCCTATTTGGTTGTTAGTTTTTGTTGCTTCTGTTGAAAGCATCACATGCTCTCAGAGTTACACCAGGATAAAAAAAGACTGATGTTTGGATTTCAGAGTTTTCATGAACTCTTTGGTTTATTTGGGGCAGTCAGAGAAACTGTTCTAATCAAACAGACATGTCTGGCTTGTCAGATTATTCCATGAAGTAGAAATGACTTCTGCATATTCTGAAGTTACACTCTGTTAGAAATTATGCTGTCATGAAGTTTGCAATGTCCAGTTTTAGTAACATACTCTGCTTGTGTGTTATTTTACATGGTTAAGAGGTGACACCATGCAGATGAAGTATGGCAGCTGAACAACAAGCACGAAAATGAGAAAAGCTAAAGTTTGGGAAAACACAAAGATAATTATTTTTATTACAACTTTCTGTCAGTGATTCCTAGAATACAGTTTACATTTGTTAAAATACAAGTAAACCGTAGTAAAACTAATGTTAACACGTGTATCATATTTAACAAATTGTGTTATTAAAGTGTTTTTCTATTTGTTGTTTGTCAGGGTTCAGATGGTTCCTGCGTGGTTTATTCCCTACATTCACAATGAGGGGTCATATGATGATGATGATGGTGATGCTTTGACTGAACAATAACAAGAAACAATAAAGAAAATATATAAAACATGTATCTGTTTGTATCATCGCTCATTAAGACCAGGTTGAACACTATTGACTGTTTGTTCTCACCTACCTGTCATAACTATGTAAGTAACTAAATGCTGCAGGTTGGACCCTTACTGTTGTTGCATTTGGAGTGTCTCTTTCACAGTGTTGGGACTAACGCGTTATTAAGTAACACGTTACAGTAACTACGTTATTATTGTGGTAACGAGCACGGTAACTAGTTATTATGCCAAAATCAGGAACGCGTTAGTCGTTACTGGGATTTAGATAGGCTCGCTATTCGTTACTTCGTGTGTTGCGTTCGACTTACCTCGGAAATTGGAACACGGACCTGGAGATAATGTCACACTCGAGTAAACGGCGTTCTGGTTAGCCTCGTCCCTAGTAACTAGTTACTTTGAAAGTAACGAGTATTTAGTATTTATTTATTTATTGTCATTGTCAAGAACAATGAAATTGCGTTTGGGGCTTCCATACAACCCAAAAAAGAAGAAAATAATAAATACCCCTTAAAACCCAAGTGTACATATTTAACCCAGTGTGACTCCAATGCAATAAGACAATCCTTAGCAATAATGTTCGTAGAAATTCAGACAAAGACCTGAGAAACATGACAAAATACAACAATGCAACCCATTCAATATTATTGTACTGTGAGATATGATATCAGATATGATAGTTATCTATTTAAGAAAGAGGGGGGGGGGGGGCAGGAGGGGGAAGAGAATAAAGATATGATGCACCAATGCAGACCAGTTCATTGCTATTAAGAAGTTGGATATGGTTATTGTCCGTGAGAGGGGGGCAGAGAGTTCAGGAGCCTCACAGCCTGTGGATACAGGCTGTTGGCCAGTCTGGATGTTCTGGCCTGTACAGACCTGTACCTTCTCCCTGAGGGCAGCAGATGGAAAAGGTGGCGCGCAGGGTGATGTTGGTCCCGCAGGATACTGTGCACCCTCCTCAGACAGCGAGTGGGGAAGATATTACTGATCTCTGGCAGACTTGTTCCAATAATTCTGCCAGCTTCTTTCACCACCCGCTGGAGTGCTTGCTGATCGGCCTTGGTGCAGCTGGGGAACCACACTAGAAATCCATACGTCAGAACGCTGCTGATGGCACAGTTGTAGAAGTTCAACATCAGAGATCTGGGAATGTGTGCGCTCCGCAGTCTCCTCAGGTAGTAGAGGCGCTGTTGGGCCTTCCGTGCAACTGAGGTGATATGGTTGCCCCAGGACAGGTCCTCGGTCACAGTTACCCCCAAGAATTTAAAACTGCTCACCCTCTCCACCGCCTCACTGCCAATGAAGAGAGGCAGATGGTTGTTATGACCCCTCTTCCGGAAATCTACAATGATCTCCTTGGTCTTTTTGGTGTTTAAGACCAAGTTATTGTCGTGGCACCATGACTCTAGTTGTTGCACCTCTGTCCTATAGTTTGTCTCATCATTGTTGGATATAAGTCCGAGCACTGTAGTGTCATCTGCAAACTTAACAATGAGATTGGACGCGCAGGAGGAAATACAGTCATGGGTGAAGACAGTGTATAGCAGAGGGCTCAGAACACACCCCTGAGGGGCACCGGTGTTGACCACAAGGGTGGAAGAGGTGTTCTTACCCACTCTGACACTCTGTCTACGGTTAGTGAGGAAGTCCACAATCCAGTTGCACAGAGAGGAGTTAAGTCCCAGTTGGTGGAGTTTGGGACGGAGTTTGTATGGCCGGATGGTATTAAAAGCCGAGCTGTAGTCTACAAAGAGGAGCCGTGCATAGGTGTTCCTGTGTTCCAAGTGCTTCAGTAATGTGTGCAGCACTGTGGCGATCGCATCCTCGGTTGACCGGTTCTCCCTGTATGCAAACTGGTGCGAGTCCAGGGATGGTGGAAAAGCAGCTCTGATGTGTTTAATGACCAGTCTCTCCAGGCATTTGGCGGGAATGGGGGTGAGTGCCACAGGTCTGAAATCGTTCAGACATGTGACATTTGACTGTTTTGGGATGGGAACGATGGTTGCTGCTTTGAAACAGGATGGTACCAGTGAACAGGACAACGAGGTGTTATATATAGAGGTGAAGACGTCCGCCAGGTCCGCAGCACAGTCTTTTAGCACCCGGCCCAGCACTCCATCCGGCCCGGCCGCCTTCCTGGTGTTAATGCTCCGGAACACACGCCTCAGCTCATGAGTGCTCAGGACCGGAGCAGGGTCGGTTGAGGGGAGAGGGGACAGGACAGGGTCGGTGTTCTCCCTGTCAAAACGGGCATAAAAGAGATTTAGATCCTCAGCCAGAGTAGAACTGTCGGCTGAGGGTGATGGTGTTCTTCTTTTGTAGTCCGTGATAGCCCTGATGCCCTCCCAGACCTGCCTTGGGTTTGTGTTGTTCTCAAACCTGGCCTCGATACGCCTCCTGTGCTGCTGCTTGGCAGTCTTGATGCCTCTTCTCAGGTTGGCCCTGGCAGCACTGTATGCCTCCTGGTCCCCGGATTTGAAAGCGTTGTTCCTTGTTCGAATAAGTTGTTGAACTCCGTGTGTCATCCAGGGTGGATTATTAGGGAACACACGGAATCGTTTCCAAGTTGTTACATTGTCCACACAGAAACAGATGTAGTCCAAGACAGTGGAGGTGTAACTGTCCAATGCGACACGATTGTCAGTGTCCTGCACCTTGAATACATCCCAGTCTGTGCAGTGGAAACAGTCCTGAAGCATCGGAATAGCGTCCTGCGGCCATGTTCTCACGGTTTTGGTTGTAATCCCAGTGCTCTTGATCTTTTGTGTGTATATTGGGTGTAGCAGAAGGGAGAGATGGTCTGACAGACCCAGGTGGGGATAAGCCTGGGCTCTGTACGCATTCGCCATGTTGGTGTACACCTGGTCCAACGTTCTATCTCCTCTGGTAGCACACTTCACATTACGGTGGAAATTGTGAAGTACAGATTTCAGGTCCGCGTGGTTAAAATCCCCAGCCGCAATAAAGACACTGTCCGGGTGTGCTACCAGGCTGTTATTGATGCTGCTGCTCAATTGTGCTAACACTAGCTTAGCATTAGCATCTGGTGGAATGTAAACAGCGCAGATGTAAACGGCAGAAAATTCCCGAGGGAGATAGAATGGACGGCACTTTAACACCAACAGTTCTACCTCTGTACTGCACAGTCTTTCCGTTACCGTGACGTTCGTGCACCAAAGGTTGTTAATATAGATGCACAGCCCCCCGCCAGTCTTCTTACCCGAGTCCACAGACCTGTCGGCTCGATAGGCGGTGCGGCCTGCTAGATCGATAGCCGCATCGGGAATGGCGCTGTCCAGCCAGGTTTCAGTTAAAATCATGCACGAACAGTTATTAAAAGTCCGTCGAGTGGCGATCTGCAGTCGTATTTCATCCAGTTTGTAACGGATTGAACGGGCGTTGGAGAGGAATATGATCGGGAGTGGTGGTTTAAACGGACTAGTCTTTAGCCGTGCCCACAGGCCTCCCCGCTTGCCTCTCTTCTGCCTCCGCTCGCAACGTCTCCTCCTGCGGCTTGCTGTTGCGGGTAGCCCCGGGGGTTGCTTAACGATCTCCGGGGGGATGAGATACTCGGATGTTAGTTGAAGATCTCCACGGCTTAGTTGTAGTAGATCATCTCTGTTGTATTGAAGTAACCCCAGACTGTGTGAAATAATACACAGTACCACCAAAAGTGCAAAAGTGTAGGAGCTCCGGGCCGCTGCGTCTGTGCGCGCCGCCATCTCAGAAAATATTGTGATAGGATTTTGAATCTAGAATTACTCAGTAACTTGAAGTAACTGAGTTACTTTTGATAGAAGTAACTAGTAATGTAACTAAGTTACTATTTTAAAGTAACTTACCCAACACTGCTGTTTCACAATGCAAAACTCTTGAACCAGAGTATTAAAAATGATATGCTAAGCAGCAGACTTCTTGAGCAGGGATCACTTTGATATCACTTTGATTGGTAATTTATTTGGAACTCATACATGGCGAGGATCACCTGTAATGTTATGCACAGTGCCAACGTTTCGTGGTTCTCTCCTACAGCAGTGTTTACTGACCTTATTAATCACTTGAATTGTTTGGAACAAAGTGCCATATATTTGTGACAGAATCTGTGAGATGACTGCTTTCAGCGCCCGGCAGCATGTCCATGTGAACGGGGGCTCCGTCTCGTTTGTACATCTTTTTGCAGAATCTTTTACTTTCTCTTTAATTGTTTGCTGTTTTAGCTGGTGGTTAGCTTGATGGTTGTTGAAATAGTGTCTAAGTATATGTTTTTAACCTGTTAAATAGTCATGATGCTGATATTTACAGATAATTACAGCTGCAATAATAAATAATTAAGCTATGTAATACTGTAATAATAACGTAATAAGCAATTCACTGATTAATTGTACAGACACTAGTGGATATTACAGGCTTTGGTGTCCTCGGTAACCTCCACATATGTGCATGGAAATATGCAAGTTTGTAATGACATCCCCCTCAGCTACCTTCAATAATCATGTGACCTACATTGTAGCTGCAGTCAGCCCTCTCTGTGGCCTTACAGCCTGAAACGAGGCCATAGGGAGGCATGACAGCCTTTTAAGGGAAGTAGAAAATAATCCATCATTACTATTACAAAATCTCAAACCTAAAATAAACATTAGATCTGAAACTGGTGCTGGCTGATAAAATGACCACAATATTTTCTTTATCACAACATATCATCTACCTCCATCACAGCCTATACAAAATGTTGGGTATAGGGTCAGTAACAGCCAGTAACAGTGGAACTGTGGCCTGTATCAAAACTACTTTTCTCACCAACGCCTCATCCCTTCAGTGGATGATCTGAGACTATGGACAGCATGTGTAAAATTGTCAGGAACACCTGTATCCTCAGTACAGAGACTTGGCTCTAGTCTTCTATTCTGGCAAATGGTAAAATGACTGGTTTTTGTTAAGCGTTACTCTACCTCTGCAAATAGGTTAGAAGGCCACACAGTATAATGTCATGACAAAACTAGTGACTCTGGTGAGAGTAGGCGGGGCTGTCTGTGCGTCTGGCAATAAAAACTGGTGTACTAACTCAGTGACTACAATGAACTACTACTCCTGGGACTTAGACTGTTAAATGTGGGCCTGTTTACTTTCTTAGGGAGTTTAATGTGGTCCTAATAACTACTGTGCAAATACAGTTCGATTGTAATGCTAACTCTGCTCTTGGTCATTTGCATAGCACCATGAGCTTACAGCAGAGAAGGTTCCTTAGCAGAGACTTTAACCATGTAAATTTAAAAAAATAGCTGTCCCTTTTAATACAGAGCAGCAGGATCGAGGATCGCACCCCTCCTGGACACCTGTCAGGTCAGCCAACAACAATTGTGGGGGCTCATCCGGGATTAGAGCCTCCTACTGACGGTAGCTAATCACCAAGCAATAAACTAAGATTAATGTCCTGGACCAACGTGCTACGCCTGCTCCATCTGGGATACCAGAATGGCTGCTTTACAAGAGTTACGATGAAGAATACAGAGAAAGCTTCATGAGCTTATTAATACTGCTAAAACAGAGGTATTGTACAAGCTTGCAGACACCATTGAGGATGAGGTGGAAGATGACCTAACAGGAGAAAATGCATCAGAGGTGGAACTCTATGACTTCATTGTGGACTTTTTGAACAGTGACTGGCTGGCAAGGCAGGAGGACTAAGGCATGTCTCGCCTGCTAGTAGTCAACAACTTCATCACTGACCTGCAATGACCTCCGGTGGCTGCAGATGAGGATTGTGAGCTTGTTGCAGAAACACACTCTATTGTACCACCCTCAGTAGTTAGTGCAAAGGCAGATAGACCCTGCATGGTAACCAGTCAAGTAACTGAGATTCGGATGTTAGTTATAGCTCTCTGTGTAGACAGAGTGATGAAGCTGAGAATTTTACAGAATTAGAGATAATCCATACTGTCTTAAAGATAATTAAACCAGGTACATTCAAGGATATGTTAATGGCCAAACCTGGGTTAACGTTAGCTGAGCTCAAATGGTTCTTTAGAGCATGCCTGAGAGACAAGAGCAGTGCAGAGCTATTTCAGGAGCTTAGCAAAGCTAAGCAACAAGACAGAGAAAACCTACATCAGTACATGTACCGACCGGCTAACGGGGCTAAAACGGCGTGTGATGTTTGCTTCTCAGCAGATTAGCTCAGAGATTCAATACACCAGTCAACTGATTGGCCAAAACTACTGAGAAGGCTCTCACTCCAGTGGGAAACTCTTCTGAGTCCACACAGGTCAGCTCATTCAGTACTGCTCCACCACCAAAGTCCACCGTGAAAGGAAAATGCAGGCCATGTATAACCCAAGGGATTGCTAGTAACCCCTGTTTCCAGTGTGGTCAGGAGGGACACCAGGCTGTGGTTTTCCTGTCCAAGAACCGGGAAACAACAGCAAGTCATTGGGGAGGGACTACCAGTGACCAGACAAAAGCCAGAGTCCCAAAACATTGTAAAAAAAAAAAAAACATGAGAGAAGAACTCCAACTGATAATCAGCAAGTGTTAAGACACACAGTGAAGATAGGAAACTGTCTAGTAAAAGGTGTATGTTTACCTGTTACCTTAATGGTGAACCAACTGAGGTACTACTGGACAGTGGGGTTCAGGTCACAATAATGGCACAGTCTTGGATAGAGAAGCACTTCCAGTACCTGATGCCAAAATCAAGTCGCTTGAAGATATCTTCAATCTTCAAGCTAATATCTTGATATCTTCTTGCCACCAAGAACAGCTTTGAACTTCATATCAGGAATCATAGACACCAGGCCAACAGACTTTTGTCACCCTTGTCAGCAACCAGGGCAGTCAAGTGTTGATACCTAAATATGTACCATGCAGGATAGCCAGGCACACGAGTGCCAGAGCAAACAGTATCCAAAAAGTGGCATTCCTGTTAACTTCGAGAATCTTGACCAGAAGCAGCCAATCCAGTTCAAAAGTGCTATAACTCTATCCCTAAGCCTTTGTACAGGAAGGTTAAAGACCATTCAATTTCAACTCAATTTTAATTATACAGCGCCAAATCACAACAGTCACCTCAAGACGCTTTATATTGTAAGGTAGATCCTACAATAATACATACAGAGAAAACCCAACAATCATATGACCCCTAATGAGCAAGCAGAGAGGTCTATTAACACATAGTGAGTGAAGAAGAAACACCCAGTGCATCATGGGAATCCCCGGCAGCCTACGTCTATTGCAGCATAACTAAGGGCGGATTCAGGGTCACCTGGTCCAGCCCTAACTATATGCTTTAGCAAAAAGGAAAGTTTGAAGCCTAATCTTGAAAGTAGAGATAGTGTCTGTCTCCTGAATCCAAACTGGAAGCTGGTTCCACAGAAGAGGGGCCTGAAAACTGAAGGCTCTGCCTCCCATTCTACTTTTAAATACTCTAGGAACAACAAGTAGGCCTGCAGAGCGAGAGCGAAGTGCTCTAATAGGGTGATATGGTACTACAAGGTCATTAAGATAAGATGGGGCCTGATTATTTAAGACCTTGTATGTGAGGAGCAGGATTTTGAGTTCTGGATTTAACAGGAAGCCAAAACAGGAGAAATCTGCTCTCTCTTTCTAGTCCCTGTCAGGACTCTTGCTGCAGCATTTTGGATTAACTGAAGGCTTTTCAGGGAGTTTTTAGGACTTCCTGATAATAATGAATTACAGTCGTCCAGCCTGGAAGTAATAAATGCATGAACTAGTTTTTCAGCGTCACTCTGAGACAGGATATTTCTAATTTTAGAGATGTTGCACAAATGGAAGAACGCAGTCTTACATATTTGTTCAATATGTGCGTTGAAGGACATGTCTTGAGCACCGGGATGTTTTAGCTAAACTTGTTAAACTTCAACCTTTTATTCATACTGCACACCGACACATCCAGTGAAGGGTTAGGTGCAGTGCTGCACCAGCGTCAGGACAACAAGTTACGTGTCATCAGATATGGCTCAAGAACTCCAACATCAGCTGAGAGAAATTACCACCTTCATTTCGGTAAGCTTGAGTTTTTGGCACTAAAGCCGTCCACCTGTGATAAGTTTCAAGACTACTTGTATTATGCCCCCACATTCACAGTCTGCATTGATAATCACATCTTAACATCCATCCTGAGCACTACCAGACTAAATCTGAAGCTGAATATAGATGCAGACACTCTGTGAAGTTACCCAGTAAACCTCCAAGACAGAATGACAGAGCACACAGAGACTATGTCATCAGAGGTGGTGTCTGCAGCATGGCAAGGAAGCAAAGCAGGGCAGGAGGATGAGGTGCCCCAAGCAGCAGCTTTTCGGGTGAATAGTAGAAATGCAGCATAAACAGCATAAACAGCATAAACAGCTTGTGCTTCCTGAAAAGCTAAAGCCCCTGGTGCTGAGAACACTTCATAATGACATGGGTCATGTTGGTGTAACACACCTCACCTGTGAACAGTTTTATTGGCCCAACATGCAGTATAGAGGACTATGCAAACAAACGATGTGTCTATATCAAACAGAAGCATCCCAGTCTTCCCCAACGAGCTCCTATGGACTTATCAGTACCAGTAGTCCTTTCAAGTTGCTTTGTATTGACTACCTACACCTAGAGCAAAGTCACGGGTATGAGTACATTCTTGTTCTTGTAGACCACTTCAAACGCTTTGCTCAAATCAAATCAAATCAAATCAAATCACTTTTTATTGTCACATCACATGTGCAGGCACACTGGCACAGCACATGTGAGTGAAATTCTTGTGTGCGAGCCCCACAAGCAACAGAGATGTGCAAACACAACAACACAAACGAGCAAAATACAAGAATGGCCAACCTGAAACTAATAAATATATGTACAATATATAATAGTGTATGCATTTCTGGATGTGTATACTAAATATTTTCCTACGTGTGTGTGTGTGTGTGTGTGTGTGTTTGTATGTGTGTGTGTGTGTGTATACACATTTTTACAAATTAAATAGTAAAAAAATAAAATAAAATAATAATAATAATAATAAAATATATAAAATATACAGAGTGAGACATGTGCAAAACAAGTGGCATTTATATACAGTGTGGAGTGCATAATGTTAAAGTTCCAGTAGTGAAGCTGAGGTGTCTATGACGTGTTCAGCAGTCTGATGGCCTGGTGGAAGAAGCTGTCTCTCAGTCTGCTGGTACGGGACCGGATGCTGCAGAACCTCCTTCCTGATGGAAGCAGTCTGAACAGTTTATGGCTGGGGTGACTGGAGTCCTTGATGATCCTCCCCGCTTTCCTCAGGCACCGCTTCCTGTAGATGTCTTGGAGGGAGGGAAGCTCACCTCCAATTATCCGTTCAGAGCACCGCACTACTCGCTGGAGAGCTTTGCAGTTGTAGGCGGTGCTGTTGCCATACCAGGTGGTGATGCATCCAGTGAGGATGCTCTCAATGGCACAGCGATAGAAGGTCCTGAGGATGCGGGGGCTCATGCCGAATCTTTTCAGTCTCCTGAGAAAGAAGAGGCGCTGCTGCGCCTTCTTCACTGTTTTGTTTGTGTGTACTGACCACGTAAGATCCTCAGCCAGATGTACTCCAAGGAACCGGAAGCTGCTCACTCTCTCCACAGCAGCGCCGCTGATGGTGATGGGGGTGTGTACTTCTCTGCACCTCCGGAAGTCCACTATCAACTCCTTTGTCTTTGCGACGTTGAGGGTGAGATGGTTGTCTTGACACCAGTGGGTCAGGGCGCTGACCTCCTCCCTGTAAGCCGTCTCATCACCGTTGGTGATAAGACCCACCACTGTAGTGTCGTCCGCAAACTTCACAATGATGTTGGAGCTGTTAGTGGCTGTGCAGTCGTAGGTGTAGAGTGAGTACAGGAGAGGGCTCAGTACACACCCCTGTGGAGCACCAGTGTTCAGTGTGATGGGGGATGAGGTGATGCTGCCCAGTCTGACCACTTGGCGTCTGTCAGACAGGAAGCTAAGGATCCAGCCGCAGAGGGAGCTGCTCAGTCCTAGATCCTGCAGTTTCCTGTCCAGCTTCGAGGGAACGATGGTATTGAATGCTGAGCTGTAATCTACAAACAGCATTCTCACATACGTGTCTCTCTTCTCCAGGTGTGACAGGGCAGTGTGTAGTGTCAGGGCTATGGCATCATCAGTGGACCTGTTGTGGCGGTATGCGAACTGTAGAGGGTCCAGTGAGTCGGGTAGTGCAGAGCAGATGAAGTCCCTGACCAGCTTCTCGAAGCATTTGCTTACGATGGGGGTCAGGGCTACAGGTCGCCAGTCGTTCAATGAGGAGATGGTGGAGGATTTGGGTACAGGGACGATGGTGGCCATTTTGAAGCAGGCTGGGACTACAGACAGAGAGAGGGAAAGGTTGAAGATGTGCGTGAACACTCCAGCCAGCTGAGCCGCGCATGACCTGAGGACGCGGCCGGGAATCCCGTCCGGACCAGTAGCTTTGCGTGCGTTCACCTTCCTGAAGCACTTCCGCACATCCTCCTCAGACACAGTGTGCGCACTGACGTCATCCGCGGTGCGCACACTGTCCGGTCTCATGGTGTTCGCTGTGTCGAATCTAGCGTAGAATACGTTTAGATCCTCACACAGAGAGGCCGTGGTCTGCGGTGTGCTGGTTTTCCCTCTAAAGTCTGTGATCGTGTTTAGTCCCTGCCACATACTCCGAGGGTTGTCAAACTGTTGCTCCACCCTGTCCCTGTACTCACGTTTGGCTGCTTTGATCGTCTTCCGGAGTTGGTAATGTGCGTGTTTGTAGTCCGATGTGTTCGCGGAGGCAAAGGCGGTGTTCCGTGCCGCCAGTGCCGCGCGAACATCTCCGTTAATCCAGGGTTTTTGATTTGGGAAGGATTTGACTGTTCTGGATGGGACGACATCTTCCACGCATTTCCTGATAAATCCACAGACTGAGTCTGTGTATTCATCAATGTCTCTGGCGGCCACGTGAAACATTTCCCAGTCCGCGTGATCAAAACAGTCCCGCAGCGCAGACTCCGATTGGTCCGTCCAACAGTGCACCGCCCTCCGGGTTGGAGCTTCCTGTTTCAGCTT
Organism: Aulonocara sp. 'chitande type north' Nkhata Bay; assembly: GCF_057382095.1. Classification (NCBI taxonomy): domain Eukaryota; kingdom Metazoa; phylum Chordata; class Actinopteri; order Cichliformes; family Cichlidae; genus Aulonocara; species Aulonocara sp. 'chitande type north' Nkhata Bay. The sequence goes on along the minus strand of NC_141352.1, from coordinate 511,276 downwards.
CTGCCTGTAGGCGGGCAGGAGCAGGATGGAGCGGTGATCTGATTGGCCGAATGGGGCGCGGGGGAGGGCTTTGTACGCATCCCGGAAAGAGGTGTAACAGTGGTCGAGTTGCCGGTTTCCACGTGTGTTGAAAAGGATGTGTTGATGGAGTTTTGGTGAGACTTTCTTCAGGTTTCCCTTATTAAAGTCTCCGGCTGTGATAAACGCTGCCTCTGGGTGTGCGGTTTCCTCGCTGCTGATCGCGCTGTACAGTTCCCTGAGTGCACGGTCAGTGTCGGCTTGTGGGGGAATGTAAACAGCCGTAATAATCACTGCTGTAAATTCCCTCGGTAGCCAGAATGGCCGGCACTTAATCATCAGGTACTCCAGGTCCGGTGAGCAGAAGGATTTGACCGGGTGCACGTTCGCATAATCACACCAGCTGTTGTTGATCATGAAACACACACCACCGCCTCTGCTTTTCCCAGTAAGATCCTGTGACCTGTCCGCGCGGTGCACAGAGAACCCCGGCAGTTGTATTGCAGAGTCCGGTACCTTGTCCGATAGCCAGGTTTCTGTGAGGCAGATCACGCAGCAGTCCCGCATCTCTCGCTGGAATGAGATCCGTGCCCGAAGCTCGCACAGCTTGTTCTCCAGAGACTGCATATTAGCCAGTAATAAACTGGGTAACGGTGGTCTGTAAGTGCGCCGTCTCAGTCGAACCAGAACGCCAGATCTTCTCCCTCTGCGTCGGCGTTTGCGGCCTCCAGGGCCAGAGAACAAAGGCGTCTCAGGTGAGATGAATGGGGGGTCTGCAAACGGAGCGTCCGTGTTGCAAAACTTGAACTCCGGAAAGTTATAAGAAAGACCGTCTTTTATGTCCAGTAAGGTTTGTCGGTCGTACACAAGGAGACAAGTGCTGCTCGTGAAAAAATAAAGGAAAAGTAAAATTAAACACAGAAGAAAGCCGTTGCTTGGGGGAGCTCGCGACGAGGCTGCCATACTCGGCGCCATCTTGAAGCATCTCAGGTGTATCCAACAAGGAATAAATATGGGAAAACCGCATTTGACAAAATATTCCATGAGTTTATCCCTCGCTTTGGGTACCCGGAGAAACTCCACCATGATAAGGGGAAGAAGAGTATTTGGAAACAGATAACTGATCATCTTCAGAGAAATTGTTAATTTGAAGAGTTCAGTCAGGTTTCAGAGCTCATCACAGAACACATATAGTCTTAAAAATATGAGTAAAAATATCTTAATAATAATCTTCTTATGATCTCTCACAGTGGACTCTCCCCTGGCTAGAACTCAGTGCAGTGTTCAATACTGCTGACCATAGAATTTAATTATAGAGATCAGTGCATGCCCTAACTTTAAGGCTACTGATTTTAGGGGTTTCATTTATTACTGTCTAACAGACTGCCTCACACACTACCATTACCAATAATCAATAATGGAGTGCCACAGGGTTCTGTGCTGGAACCAAATCTTTTTATTTTAGACATGAATTCTGTTTACAATCCTGTTTACATTATATGTGCTTACCTTAGGCAGTATCATTCATATATTTACATTTAATTTCAGACGTTTCAGCTTTTTCGGGGTGTGGGTGTATGGGGGTCAATGTGCACATTAATCAAATAAGTATAACCGCTACCTTGCATTTGCACAATATCTCTAAAATTAGAAACATCCTGTCTCAGTCTTGATGCATGCTCAGTCATCTGGGTAAGGAAATCCCAAAAAGTGGAAGAGGAGTGAAAGAAGCCATCTATGTCCACTGTGAGCGACCATCTTTGAACAGAGGCGGTGGTTTACAACACCAACTGTCTGCCATCTATAATCCAGTTTTGAGATCCCTTCCCAGACGCCCTGGGCCATCTGACCTCAGGAAATCCCATGATAGGGTGGGGCTAGGTTTCACAATGAGCTCACCCTAAACCCTGGCTGATTGTGACCCACACCCATTTTCACACCTTGGCTCAGGTGATTAGGTAGAGGATCATCAGGGGGTCCTTTTGTCTCTCTTTGGGGGGAAACTCCCACAGGGCTTAAATCTGGGACTCCACATCATTTGAGCCTAGAACTGAAGAAGGTTCTCGGACGAGAGGTGAAACGTCTTCAAGCAACTTAAAGAAGTCCAGACGCTTTTCTTTCCAAGCTTCTTAGAATACAATGACCTGGATGACTGAGAACCTTCACAGACAAATCCCAAAAAGTTGATTCTAATCATCTGAACACAGTGTTTATGTACTCTTGTACTCTTTATAAGGTTGGGGAAACCTGCAATCAGTCGAGACTGAAGAAGTCACTTGGATGAGTGATGAAACCTTTCTCACACTGAAAACACCACATCCAGATGAACAAGCATCAGCTTTTTTGGATCAAATCTCAGTGTGTTGCTAAAAAACTGGTTCATGCATTTATTACTTCTGGGTTGGGCTACTTTATTATGAGGCTGTCCTACTCCTTGGTAACCCTTCATTTGATCTGAAATGCTGCAGTGAGTGTACTGACAGTGACTAGAAAGAGACACGCCAATATTTTCCCCATACTGGCTTTGCTTCACTGTGTATCTGTTCAGAATCAAACTTAAAATCCTTTTCCTTACATATGAGAGCTTGAATACTGGGGCCACATCTTATCTTAAAGACTGTATCATATTATCCATATCAACCAGCAGCTGGACTCAAGGACCATCAGTCAACTGAAAATGAACTTGAAATCTACTTCAAACTCCAACTAGTTCTTTGAAAAGGTGGAAAGTCTATGTAAACTCCTTTCCTAAAAACAATCTGCCAGGTTACCCTCAGAACATTTGTAGTACAGAAAGCAACACTGTCACATGCAAAAGAACATTTACCAAGGTTGAGGCAGACTGGATATTCTTCTTAGCCACAAACCTGTAGTTTGTAACAGTGGACATTTCCAGGAGGTCACAAAAGAAAGAACAACCTTAAAGAACAGAAGGCTTCACGTCTCAGCTAAGGTCATAAGTTCATAATCAGTGTTGGGGAGTAACGGAATACATGCACCGCCGTTACGTATTTAAAACACAAAATATGAGTAACTGTATTCCGTTACAGTTACCGTTTAAAAAGGTGGTATTCAGAATACAGTTACTTTGTTGAAATAAATGGATTACACTGCGGTACTTTCCTGTTTCATATTGTCGCGGGTCAGGACTGTTTGGGTTTTGTTTGACAGCTACGTTCTGTTGTTCCAGGCGGCAGCGTTACGGTTGCCATGGTTACAGGGTGACGCTCTCTCTCTCTGTCTGTGTTTGCTGGGTGAGAGAGCGCCTTTTTGTTGTTGGTGGTGTGCTAAGCTAACAGGCAGAATGCTACAGGTATAGCTCTAAAGAATGTAGCATCATAGGCAGTGTAGTCCGTGCTGCAGGGAGAATGGACTGCTGTACCCGTTATGTGTCTGTGAGCGAGGAGGGAGAAAAAGGAAAAGTTCGAGCTGTCTCCGAGCAGAAACGGGAGCTGGAAGCATGTAAATATAATAATAACCACTGCAACCAAAAAGAGTGCCTGACGAGCCCAGTTGTAAGTAAGCTATTAAGACTCGACTGTACACCGTGTTCGTGTTTTCCTCTGAAACAATAAGTTCCGTTGGAGCAGCCTTTCAACGCCTCTCTCTGTCTCTCGCAAGAAAAGTTGACCCAGACAACAAAGTAAAGCTAGTTTTCGGCTACGAGCCGGACACGAACCCGACGTATTAGCCAGAGGTCCCTTTACTACGGTTCGGAGCCGCAGACCTTCAGTAACAGTAATAAATCACACAGCAATAGTACATTCACGTAGTTGTAAAAAGCATGATAATGTATTAAGTAATCCAAAGTATTCAGAATACGTTACTCTGATTGAGTAACGTAATGGAATACGTTACAGAATACATTTTGGGGCATGTATTCTGTAATCTGTAATGGAATACATTTTAAAAGTAACCTTCCCAACACTGTTCATAATTAACCAATAAGAACGAGACTGGGCAAAAGTGGCATCGATGGGAGAATTCAAGGAGAAAACCACTGCTGACTGAAAAAACCCCACCAAGACTCTTGTGAAAATATTCTGTGGACTGACGAGACAAAAGCTGAGTTTTTTTGGAAGGTTTGTGTCCCTTTTTATGTGGCATTAAATAACACAACATTTCAGACAAATAACCACACACCAACAGTAACATATGGTGGTGGTTTTGCTGCCTAAAGACCTGGATGACTGCAGTAAATGGAACCCTGCTGTCCACCTAAACTTAAACGAGATGAAGTGTAATTGGGTTCTGCAGCAGGACAATTATCCAAACACGCCAGCAAGTCCACCTCTGAATGGCTTAAGAAAAAGAAAATGAAGACTTTGGAGTGGCCTAGTCAAAGTCCTGACTTTGATTGAGATGCTAACAGTTGAAAAAAGCAGTTCTTGCTCAAAAATGCTCCAATGGGGCTGAATTACAATGATTTTGCAAAGACAAAATTCCTCCCCAGCACTGTAAAAGACTCATTGCCAGTTATCGCAAACTCTTGAATGCAGTTGTTGCTGCTAAGGGTGGCCACTGTTTTATACGCAGGGCCATGTAGGTTTGGATTTTTGTCCCTTAATAGTAAACCCCCTCATTTACAAATTGCATTTTGTGTTTACTTGTGTTATTTTTGCCTAATATTTACATTTATTTTGATGATCTGAAACATTTAAGTGTGACAAACACAACAAATAGGAAATCAGGAAGGGGAAAAGCACTTTTTCACATCACTTTTTTTCTTTTTCTGATTATTAACTATCTAGATATTATGATATTTATATAATGATAACCTAGTATAATGTTATATATGTTATAATCAAAGGGTCTAATGCAGTTTCTATGCATTATATAACTACAATTGGAATATGTTTCAGTCAACAGGTAAGAAAAAAAAACTTGTGTCAGTGTCTTCCAGCTGGCACCACCCAGTGGGTCCGCTGTCACCAGCTCACCAGTTTAGGCATGGTGGTAATGCTAGCAGAGGACCATCTTGTGGCTCAGCTGAGGGAGCTGCTGGGGCCGCCGTTTCGGGTGGTGGGCAGACAGTCAGCCAGTCCTGGCCTCAAGTAGGAGGCTCCAGGTCACTGGCCAGGGATGGCAGACCGATGGCCGCTGTCTCTACTAACACTTTCTACTCTGCTGTAGCTACAGACACTGCACCTGGCCCGCAAGGGGCCACATGGACAAAGTGAAACTGGTGAACTAGGTGGCAATTCCAAAAGTGTCTTTGTGACCACTACCTTTTATGGAGGCCTCGTTGGAGCGCATCAGCATGGACTTTATCGGGCCATTTTACTGGAGTGCACAGGAATATCAATTTGTTTTAGCTCTTATCGAGTATGCGACACAATATCCCAAGGCAATACAATAAATACAAGCATATTTACAAGAAAACTGGGGACATGTTGAATACTTATTTACTTGCTGTACAAGAACAAAACAGGGTCTACACATAGACTTAGGGTTAGTATATATTTTAGCAGATCAAAAACAAGTACCTTACATACATTTCAACCTTACATTTACTCTGTTATGATATTTTTCTTTATGTGCTTTACAGGTAGAAATTCACTACTGGGGGCACATGTGAACCCTAACTGTAGCCTTAATCTTAGGTCTAAAGAGCCTTGAGGATAACAGTTAAATAAGGGGACACCAAGCTACATTAAGTTCCCTGTGAAGAAAAAAATAAATTACAATGTAATAAACTTTACAGAACAAACGAAAACAAAGTCTACACAGTCCCTCGCTGTTTCACATAAATGAAGGGAATCTGAACTCTCTAAACAAAACTCTGACAAAGACTTCCATGCTTTGACCAACTGAAGCAAAGCAGAGTGGCAGGATAAAAGGGAGAGGATGGAGGGGGGAGGTGCAGTATGTACAAGGAAGTGCCAGGCTGAGCTGTTTGCTGGCTTTGTGCTTTCAGCCATACAGGAACAGTAGAAAGTGTGCAAGGACGCAAACACACTGATGTTAAACTGAATGTGATTCTCTCTCTCTGTCTCACTCACACACACACACACACACACACACACACCAGTAGATCATTGAAACACCTCAGGATTCGATGTCTATACCCGGGCACAGTGATGATGGTGAACTTGCTCCAAAGGCTCCGCTAACATAGGGAGGTACAGACTATATAATGCACTCATTCTGAGCACTCAAAGCACTTTACACAACTTGCCTCATTCACACATTCACATCTGAACTTTTTTCTATGCTTTTTCTGTGAAAGTGCTTCTAACTAACATTTACATGCATTCATACTCCGATGAATGTATTACAGAGCAACTTGGGGACATACCCAACGAAATTTGGCATGCAGACTGGAAGAGCCAGGGATGGACCCGCCAAGCTTCCCATTAGCAGATGATTTGCTCTACCTCCTGAGCTACAGCTGACCCAAGATGGCTTTCAACCATGATTTTTTCTGAACTGACTCGGAAGAAAACCAGTCCACCTGCAGCTCCTCTGCTTCACATCAGAACAACGAATATGGTGTCTTGGCTGGCTGGGGCAGTGGCACACTGAGTCAATGACAGGCTCTGCAGCTCATCCTCCGAGAAACCGTGGATGTCCAGCACATCATCATCATCCTGGTGATTGTCAAGTTCAGCTGAAGCTAGCTAGCATTCTTGCTTAGTTCTAGCTCACCCTCTTCTAACCCATCAACATACTTCATTCAGCCCAGTCAGATGCAGGTACATCAACTTGCCTTTGGATTCAGACAAACCCAAGTTCCTACACTTAGAAAGGAAAGCTTCATGCCGTGCTATAGCCATGTTTCCCAGTAATTTCTCCACAAACGTCACCCATCTTTCTAGGGTCTTGTGCTGGAGCTGACAACAAATTGCACAGGCTTCAGGTTCAGTCAATGTGTGGTCAAAACCCAGGTAAATGTGACATGCCTCATTCTGCTCTTGCTGTGGACTGCTGGCGACAGGGACAGCCATGAGATTTCTGCTTGCTTGCTTAATTTTGGTACTCATACGAAACCACAAACACTGTACAAGAAAAGCTGTAAACAGTTAGCACTCGGCCGGCAGCCCAAATACCAACTGAGTGGTGGTGTCTCAGTTGGTACCAGTAACAGTGGCAGTTAAGCTAACTGAGGGGTGACTGTGATGACACAGGTGTATAATTTGATTGAATGAACCCTGGTGCTACCCCCTGCCACTTTTCTGTGGACTTATTTTAATTCTAATATTGTATCACTTAAGTGTCTTTTCATATATTTGAGAATGGTTTCTGTAAGCCATCAATTGCCATCCGATTTTTGATCGTTTTTATTGCATTTTTATTCTGTCGCTGTCACCATGCCTTCAGCAACTGGAAACCTCTAAAATCTAATGATGTGAAATGGCAGAGTGTTCCCGTGGAGCTTGCTGGCACTGGTTGCCATCTTCCACCCACTGACATTTGTATTTCAGTACACAACAGCCAAGCTTCTTCAGCTTCATTCTATTTACGTCATCCCAGTCAGAAATACACTCACCGAGGATCTCGTTGGAACTTATCATGATCATAATCCAATACAACAATTCTGGTCTATTTTCCTTTGATCCCCACATAGACCTGGTTAGACTGTTAACAAGTGTCCCGGCTGACCCGACCTGGTTGGCTGATGCCACAATTGAGATAAAGAAACTCTCCTTCGGGTTATTTAATGTGAATTCGCTCACCAATAAGGGCTTCTACTGTGTGATCTCCTGGCCAGTCATTAAGTTTGATTTTCTTTGTTTGACTGACTTGACACCAACCCAGTGACATGGTGTAGCTTGGTTAGTTTACACCTATCAGCCCTGCGCATTTGGCCGTGGTCGCAGTGTTGTGGTAGTTTACAACAAGAAATGGAAAGGATCATCTAAAACCATTCTTCTGTACGCCTCATTTGAGTCCATCGTTTTACAAATCAGTGGGCCAACTACTCCTATATATGTTACAGTGTATTGCCTGCCCAAGCTAAATAATGACTTTTCAAATTCATTTTCTGAGTTCCTCCAATGAGTTTCTTCTGGTTTTCAATGTTATTTTGCTGGTTGACTTACATATAGACAATCTCACTAAAACTCCTAAGAGGGATTTCGTGTTCCATATCTGACCAAATTTTTAATGCCAATTTAATCTTGTTTAAGTCAAACTCTTTTCGTTCTGTGTCATATTGCAACATTAAGCACATTGACATATTTGCCTTTTCCCACGTACTTGACAGTCTCCCAAGAGACCATATCCTGATGAGATGGTGTTTTACTACACAGAAGGCTTCACCCCAAAAAGGAGCACCCCAGAACTGCCCCAACTTAAAACTAAAGGTTGTTACCTGGAAGGTCTTTATGGGCTGGGTCTGTGACCCAGCATTTTGATATATTGTTTATTTCTTTTATTAGTATGGGGAAATATTAAGTTCTTGTTTTGTATTATTAGTTAGAACTTGAGGCTTCATGTTTTGTCATTTATTGTTTGGGTTAAGCTCATCTAGCTCCCGTAAAACCCCAAGTGGTTCAGTTTTGTTATTGATCCCCTCATTTCCCCTTTTCCCCGGGCTTTGGGCTCACCTGCCCTTTGTGTTTCATGTCTCATGTGTCAAGCCCATGTTGTTTGTCTGCCTCATCATGTTTCCTGTGTTATTTTGTAAGAGTCCAGTATGTTCTTTGTTCATTGTATTTAGTTTCCCTTCCCCTGCCCTGTTATTAGGTTCATGTGTGTCAGCGGTGTTCCCATGTGTTAATGTTCCCATTGTTGTTTATTGTGTCTTATGTGTCATGTTTCTGGTTGATGCTGTCGTGCCTGTGTCTTGTCATGTTTTCCTGTTTATTTTGAAAGTCCAGTTTTCATGTCATTGTGTTTGAGTTTACATTTCCTGTGCATCGTTATGTTCATCCTTGTCACCTCATGTGTATATTTAAGTCCTCTGTTTTCTATGTTTCGTTGTCAGGTCGTCTGTTTGCTTCCCCAGAGTGTTTCGTTATAGTTTACTCAGTGTTCATAGTTTGTCATAGTATTTTCATTGAGTTTCTTAGTCCTTTAGTTTTCTGAGTGTTCACAGTTTTCTTAGTTTTCATAGCTTCATGCTTTTTCATGTGCCAACATCCAACTAAAGGATCGTCTTCTGTTCAGCCAGCAACTCCGCCTTTCAGTGTCTGCTTCTGGGTCCTGTAAACTAAACTTATCGGCGCACCTCGCCGTGACAAAGACTGGTCTTGTTGTTCATAAGAATATTTATCAGAACACGTGTCCCAGTATAAGGATGCTCTAAATCTCAATATCATGCAAAAATAATTAGGTCTGATGAAGGGAATACTAGGATTCTTTGTCTCTACTGAAAATCCCACTATCCAATCAGGTAATTTTCTGAGTTGACATGGAGAGGTGAGTGACGGTACATAGCTGATGGTGGTGCGTCTATGAGGTGGAATCTGTCTGTATTACTGTGCAGGTTGCAACCAAAGGTGAAATCCACATAGGAGAAGACCACTAAAGGCCACTTGAGTGTTAGTTGTCCAACAACTAGACCAGGTGATGTCATGCAACATTTACATCAAACAATAGTGCTACTGATATTAAAAAAATATGAAGAAATAAATAAGACACACATTACTGATGGACCTGTGACATTAGCTAGTTTTTATTAAATAAAAAACTGCAATTTTCTGCAGTGTAGAACCATATTGATGGGACCCAGACACAGTTTACTGATTCATTACAGAGCCTATGATCCCTTCATTGGGTGGGTGTGGCTCAGGAGGTGGTCGATTCCTAGCTCCTCTACTCTACATTTCCTGAATGGTAAGGCTGGAAGGAAGTATTTCTACACTGGAGAGAGGCTACAGTTGTGATCTACTATGGTCCACAATGGGTAGCTGTTGTGGAGATTTGGCTAGTTTAGCATTTTGCTAGAACATCCTCTTCTAGTTTGGTGAAGTCCCTATCTTCACCCACTTATCCTGGAGGTATAAGTGGGTAACTGTTCAGAGTACCCGACCTTCTTGGAGTCCCTGGGTGGGGTGCTTGAGGGTGCTCCACCTGGGGACTCTGTTGTCCTACTGGGAGACTTCAACGCTCACCTGAGCAACGACCGTGAGACTTGGAGGGGCGTGACTAGGAGGAACGGCTTCCCAGATCTGAACCTGAGCAGTGGTCTGTTACTGGACTTCTGGGCAAACCACAGTTTGTCCATAAAGAACACCATGTTCGAATATGAGGGTGTCCATAAGGACGCAGGGTGATTTTGTAATTGCATCATCAGCTCTGCGACCATATGCTCTGGACATACGATTGAAGAGAGGGGTTGAGCTGTCAGCTGATCACCACCTGGTGATGAGTTGGATCAGGTGGCGGGGGAGGATACTGTACAGACCTGGTGCACCTAAACGTACAGTGAGGGTACACTGAGAATGCCTGACAGAGGCCCCGGTCTGCAAGATCTTCAATGCACACCTCCAGCAGAGCTTCAACAGCATTCAGACTGGGAACATGTTCAGCACCTCCTTGTCAAAGACACTGCACTGAGCTGCGGCTGCAAGGTGGTTGGTGCCTGTCGTGGTGGTAGCCCCCAAACCAAATGGTGGACACCAGAGGTGAAGGGAGCCACCAGGAGTCCTATCAGGTGTGGGTAGCCTGTGGGACTTCAGAGGCAGCTCAGATGCTTCTCTGAGGTTCATCACTAACTGTAAATTTCAGACTCACCACTGTGAGTTATACTCTCAGGTAGGATGGCCTGCTTTGGTAAGTCGGAGGAACTCTCATTTATACAGTTTTATATATAAGGCGATACTTGGGTTGCTGCCTTCTTATATATGTTCCCTGCTTGTAATGAAACATGCTGGTCGGTATTCTCTTCGTCCGCATGGTTACTTGTTGCTTTCTGTTCCATTTGCCCGAACTGAACTTGGTAAAAGAGCTTTTGTCCATTTAGCACCCTCGGCCTGGAACAAACTGCAGAAGGAAAATGACTGAATTCATTTCATTAAGTGCTTTTAAATCTAAACTACGAATCCTTGAGGCCAAGTCCATAACATGTAACTGTTTCAATTAGATTGATTGTCATTTTAACTGACTTTTTTATTTTTATTTGAATTTTATTGAATTTTATTTTTTTTTTATTTGTATTCTTTCACTTATTGTTGCATGTGTGTTGTTGCTGCCTGTGTTTGAGTAATTTCTGTAACTGTGAGACACTTGCTGCTGCCTATCTTGGCCAGGTCTCCCTTGAAAAAGAGGTTTTTAATCTCAATGGGATCTTCCTGGTTAGATAAAGGTTAATAAATAAATAAATAAATGTACCGACTGTATGACTGTCGGTATCGGACTGTAGTCGGACTGTATGAATTGAGAATAGTAGACCCAAATGCAGACACAAAAGAACGTGGAACAAAACTTGATATTAACAAAAGGTCGTTTAATAAGGCTGATTTTTTTTTAAAAAGGTGCAAGACAAAAGGCAAGGCAAACTGATGCAAAACTAAATATTAACCTAAACTGGGAGAACTAAAAAACAACATGAAGAACCCTGACATGAACCTAAACAAACCTGGAGATGAAACCTGGAAACATGGCAAGAAACAACAGATGACCTGACAAGGAATGTATGAAAACAAACACACAGGAGGTGATCAGGGGAAGCAGAAACACATGGGGAAACAGCTGACACAAATGAACATAACAACATCACAGTGGAAGAGTAAAACTAAACACATTGAACAAAGAAAAACAGGAAACAAAACAGAGTCCCAAGAAGACAGTTCAGGGGACCGACCCGGAGGTCAGCAGCACAAGAGTCCATAACTAAAGAGGTCCGGAGCTTGGCCGCCTGGAAGCAGCTGACAGCCAGGAAGTGGCCAGCGACGGTGTGCTGGACATGGACAAGTAGGATGTGGATGAGCAGGCCGCGCTGGACATGGACAACAACAACCCTCAGGCGGCTTGGCAGGCGGTCGATGGTGGTGTAAACATGCACAGAAATCCTCTGGTGGCTTGGCGTGTCAAGCGCGCTGGACATGACTTGGCAGAGGCAGGACCATACGAGGCAGGATCAGATACGGGCGCTGGAGCTAGACCAGATGGCGCCATGGCAACAGTAGGCAAAGAAGTAGGTGGTAGTGCAGCAGGCGACGGCGTGGAAGCCACAGGTGGTGGAGCAGGAGGTGGCTGAATAAACTCACAAGAGCCCTCAGCGGACGCAGCAGGTGGTGAAGCTGCAGGCAATGCAGCAGGATGCTGGATGGGCTCGGCCGACCCTCCAGCGAGAATAGGAATGGGTGCAGGCACCTGCAGGACACTAGTCACTCCCACCCGAGGAGTAGATATAGGTGCGGAGGTCAGCTGTGTCTTGGTGGGCCTCACCTCAGGGACTGGCATGGGTGGCAGAGCAGACCGGAAACCAGCCACTCCCATGCGAGGAGTAGGTACAGGTGTTTGAGAAGGCCGGGTCACAGCTGCTCTGACCTTGGACACCGGAACAGGCACCGGCAAATGCTGGGCAACTGCTGTCTCCACCCGAGGAGCTGGAACGGGTGCAGGGATCGGCAGAGCCTCAGCCAGCCAGGAACCCAGAGCAGATGTTGAATGTCTTGTGGGGGATAGGGGACCATCCTGCCAGAGATGCTTGGAAAGTCAGGCTTACTGACTCATTGGCTCATTTCTCTCAAATCAAATACAGAGATTTGAATTTTACTGTTTTAACCTTCGTAAAAGTGAAAAAGTTTTTAAAGTTCTTTTTAAAGCTTGGGTATTTTTTATCACTCTGTAAAAGTCCTGCTCTGATCACATGAATATAAACATTTGTGTTTTTGTACCAAGGGGAACACTAAACAGACAGCAGTCATCAGCTTATGTCAGTGGACGATGACACATTAGTTCAGGAGTATGACCAGGAGCATCCTTCTCATTTTTAACTGATGCACCACAGAGCAGATTGTCAGTGTAGAGTTGCACAGAAACAGCCACAAGTGCAAAACACTTAAACTATAGCATTTACCACCACACGGTGTATTAAAAAGAAAGGAGATTTTTGGCCAAACCAACAAAATCTTTGCTCATCACATAATTTAGTTCCTTTTCCCAAGATTAATTTAAAGTTGAACAGTTGGAAACAATGGAGGAAAACACATAGAGCGTATCTATTTGCAATTGGGCAGAACTAAAAACTAAAAATACCAGCTGTGCAGACATACAGAGCTATCCAAAGAGAAGATTTTGGAAGGGAAATGGGCAAATTAAAATCAGTTGTTTTTTAATGAGCAGTCACAGAACACCCTGTAAAACCTAGACATGAACTATTACATGATTAAAAGTGTAAAATGAAAAGCAAGCAACTGAATATGGCATGTGATAATAAAAAAACACGTTAGTGTCTTTGTGTACTTAGAAAATAGAGTTTAACAAAGTTTTACTAAGTCAGCACACCAGTTAAAAATAACTTCTTTTTAATTGACATTTAGGAATCACTGTACAATACCATCAACTTCAGCAATTTGTTACTACATGTATTTTTCTTTTTTTCCTGTTTTTAAACAACTAAAATATCCATACAAAAGGAATGAAAGAAGAAAAAAAAGAAGCAAAACAGAAAGAAAAAAAATAAAATAAAAATACAAAAAAAAGGCATGTAGGGAGTTTTTGTTTCCATTAATATAACTAATATATCCTCTAATAGTTAACACAGTCAAAATCAAAATCTGGCCTGCATGTTTTTATATAGTCCATCCATTTCTTTCATCATAGTTCACATCTGCTGTCATTTTCTCCATCATGTAAATGTCCATTGTGATGTCCATCCACATGTTCATAGTTGGGCTCTCAGAAGAAAGCAAGTTTTTGTGATGGCTCTTTTTGCCTGCTGCCAGTAAAATATTAAACAAATATTTATCGTTCTTTGTCCATCCGTCTGGCATAAGTCCAAAAAATAGAAAAATAACATAACATAAAAATAACATATTAAATAGCAGACAATTTAAGTTTATATTGCTATACTATAGCTATAACTACATTAATGGTGATTAGCCATAGCAGATACTTTTGGAGAGACTGTTTCATTTAATCAGCAACAAAATGGGCTCAACCAGATCTCGTGGAGAAAAGTAAGACTCAGTTAAAATAGCTACTGAATATATGCTGTTTACGTTATCTATGTCACATTCTACTGTAATGAGTAATAATAAGAGAATCGGTAACAAATGAATAAAACTGATGCATTTATCTATTTGTGTCCACTGTCCCCTCATCCTTCTCTAAGATAAGTAACTTCAGAACAAGTAGTGCACAAAAACACCTCAGGCTAAATGGCTGTTTTAATGGTGACCTATTTCCCCAGAAAGCACCATGCCTCCCATTTTTGTGATGGATGCTTTTAGACATCCTTTCCCCCGTCCCCTCACTTGCTCATGGATGAGAACAGTTGCCAGTGTGTGCTTGGATGCTACAGTGTGCCACACTGTTGCCACCTGGCATTATTTTAATTCACAGGAACACAAAAGAGGAGAATGAGTGCAAAGATTGGACAAAGACTTGTTTACACACAACCTCTTTTCTGGCATTTTCTGAGATTTTTTTTTCATTGGGGTAGCAAAGCACAGGGTAGGTACAAGAAGAAAACAGGTCAGATTGGTAAAAGTGGTTTAGGATTAGGCATCAGATATAGAGATTGAAAATGTGACGTCACTCAGGGGTAAAACCGCAAAGGATTCTGGGAACTCGTGGCAAGAGGTACTAGCGCACGCAGGCTTTCAATTGAAATCAGTCACACAGCGATAAAAAGAAACACAAAAAATGTCAAGAAGCTGTTGTATTATTAACTGCAACAGCCGGTCGCATGACAGCCACGGGAAGCCGACGGGTAAAGAGATCGGTTGTTATCGGATTACGTCGTTGAAGAGAAATTGTTCGAGCCATGTTTCCGAAGTAACAAAGACGCGACTGGATTGCAGCCATTCAAAGACCAAATATAACGTCCCAGAACACTCCAGCTCACAGGTTAGTCTGCTCCAAGCATTTACACAAAGGTCAGTCTGCTGTTGTAGTTAATGCGTCATTTTCATAACATAATTGGTGATATAGGTTACAAGCAAGTCTGGCGCTGAACAGAAATTGTCGCGCTATGCTCCTGTGTTTATTGTGCATAAATAGTGAATTGTCCTGACACAATATTGCGTTTCGCTTCTGTTATTATGGTACATTGACAAAAACATATACTTTTATTCACAGGATAAAACAGTTGCTTTGTATCACTAATTGTCCAGTACGATTACAGCATACAATATTATTGTCACTGCTACATTTCTGTGATGCTACCAGAAATTATTTCCACTACTAATTAATTACCGTTGAGCTCAAAGGTCCTATTAATAAACGGTTAACGAATGTGTATTTATGACGACGATTTGTGAGACTGGTAAACTTATGATACGTACGATGGTCTTTACGTTCTACACGGTGCATTTCAAGGTCCTGCACCCATCCGTCGGTAAACTGTACCTGGGCTTGTTGCAGTGACCTGAAGTTACTAAACTTCATGAGTGTATGCACTCACTCCAAGAACCGTATAATTATAAATATGAGCGTGGTGAAAGTTAAGGCAGCACGCTAACGTCTTTTGTCCCTCTGTGTGCTCGTAAGGATCTAACACTTTCACTCCTTTGATTTTTTTCCTCGTATCTTTTCTTTGACTTTTCATCAAGTCTGTCTTTGTACGGACCGGCATTGTACACGTTTTGTACATAACATTTTGGGGGGCAAAGAAAGAGCAAGAATTTATTGGAACCGAAGAATGAACGTTTTGTGGTGCTGCAAATGCTTGCATTTGATGCGGTACTTGGATTGTTTTGCCACGAGTTACCGGCATGCAATGCGCGAAAGTCACGTGGTCTGTCAATCTCTATACTGAAGAAACGTAAGGTTTAGGTCAGGGCTTTGTGTCTGTGGTAGTGATGTGTCGGTCACAAACGAAACGGCTCTTAGAGCCGGATCTTTGACATGAACGACGTGAGCCGGCTCCTTATCACGAGCCGTCACGTGTTTTTTTTTTTTCTTACTCTCTCTCTCTCTCTCTCGCACTTTTTTCCCGCTTCATTCTGCACGCCAGCCTTGTGCTTTGCGCTGGGCAGAGGGGGGAGGGGCGGTAGTTACACTCACAGTAGCACAGGAACAGAGCGGGAGGGAGAGAGAGAGAGAGCAGGGACAACAAGGTCACATTAGAAAGGTATAGTAATCATCCACAACTATTTTCAGTTGCAGATGATAAAGGATTCAGAAAGTTTATTCATGCAGGTCCATATGACAGAGAATGTGCATCTTCTTTTTGTTTTCATATTTTAATTTATATTTAATTGTGTTGTGGTTTGCAGCGTTTTGTTGCTTCATTTGTTTAAAAGGAAAAAGCTGAAAATTTAAATAGTTATTTAAATAGTTAATAGGTGTAGTAATTTAATAGGTGAAATGTGAATAGTTGTTTTTTGTATTATATGATTTATTTATTACATTTTATGTGGAGTGAATAAATAAAAGTATATTTACGGTGAGTGCTTGTGTATAAATACACAAACCATACACACATGCTTTCAATCGTGTAGTTTAAGTGATCTAGGCAGCTCTGTTTTGGAAGTTCAGTTTATGCTAGAAATGCGTTTTGGAGTTTGTACGTGTTTTGTCTCAAGGGCCACCACATATATTTATATATAAACATATATAAATAAAACCACTTTTTTTTACATTAGTAATTCCTTTAGTGCATAATTTTATATTATTGTTAATAATAAATTAATTAAAGCAACAAAACAACCTGAAGAGCCGGTTCGGAGCCGGAAATCCCATCACTAGTCTCTGGTTTGGATGACCCTTGACATAAGTGAAAAAAAATCTCAAAGCTGCAGTATACACTCTAACTTGGGATTTAAGGAGTCACAAAGAAAAGAAAACTAGGAGCACAGAGCTCTGTCCTCAGTCCTATCTAGCAACTCTAGTACAAACACTTACTATGAGCTAAATCATCCTTTGGTCTGTGGATAGCATTACTTTGGCCTCCAAGGAAGCTCTGAGTCATTTTTGACTGTGATGACCATTTAATGCCAATAAATCTCTAGAAGTTGCTGCTTTAATTTGCACATGTTAATCATGTTAAAGTTGACTGATGCTGAATAACTGGTCTTCCCTTTACTTCTTAAATACAAAAGCTTTGCTTTTTTATTTCCTTACTGACAGTTTATCCTAAAAGTTTATCCATGAAAAGCATCCAGTTGATCTGAAACACCACGGCAAGAGTATGAATGAAGTATGAAGAAACTAGGAAGAGCAATTATAATTTTCATATTCTCCCGCTACTTTCCAGGGAGAAATATCACTTCAAAATTCCTCTATTCACATACAAAGCCTTCAACTGTGAGGTTTCGCCACAGGACGTTATCCCTGGAGACAACTTTCGATATTTCGCCATTAAAGACTAAACTGCTGTAACTCAAAGATACTTTTTTACTTTTACTTTTTTTTTTACCTTATGTCTAAATTTTGTTTTGCCACGTTTATTATATTTTATTGCTGTTATTGTTCTTGTGTTATTGTAAGGTGACCCTGAGGGTCTGAAAGGTGCCTATAAATAAAATGTATTATTATTATTATTATGCATTATCTATGTCAACCATATTCTAAATGCAACAGGAAGTCAGTCATTTTGAATTTAATGTGTAATTTTAGCAGCATTTTTCACTAATTTCAGGCACAAACACCTCCTAAGGATTTAATTAGATCAACGTGATCTTCAGTGAGTACAATTTAAAGACCTTGGTGACATTAAATTTCAAAGCTTTTGAGTTTTCATCGAAAGGATGATAGTCCTTTCATCGATAGTCATGGCAGCCCACCAAACTTAGATGGATAGATGCATCCAGCATAAATCTGGAGACATCTATGTGCCAACATTAGGTAGGGCCAAATATTGGCAATAGGAATTCACAGTAGGGTATAATCAGTGTTGGTCAAGTTACTTGAAAAAAGTAATCAGTAACTAATTACTGATTACTTCCCCAAAAAAGTAATCCCGTTACTTTACTGACTACTTATTTTCAAAAGTAATTAATTACTTAGTTACTTTTTAAAAACACGATTTACAACCTGAAGAGGTGATAAAGCGATAGATCTTTCAGCCCAATTCTACTTTTTCTACATAATCCATCATACAAAATGTAATCAAATGGAAAAGTCTCTTTTTTAAACTTGTTTTATCAGTTTTAATCTTTTAACTTCATGCATCAAGCAAAAATTTTATTATATGCAACATTCTCTGACTGGAATAAATTAGTTTAACATTTAAACCTATTTTCTGCACATTCCAGCTCATAAAATAAAATATTTTGTGTTTACACTCAGTCTTTCAAATAGATGCAAGTAAAACACAGCAGAAAATAAATAAAGTCAAAGACTCAGCGGTCCTGTTGCTCTATTTTCACCTGTAAAGCAGGAGTGCGGTAGGCGGAGGGTTACCCTGGTGCAGGTGTGCCGCGGTCAGTTAAAGAATCCATGACTTTCTCTGTGAGTTTCCCATTACGTCGTAGCTTATGTGCTCGCTTGGAAGTTTAGGGTTTTTTTTCGCTGTAAAAAGAAGTTTTCTTCCCACGCACGATGGACGCTAATGTTTTTGTCACTTTTTATGGAATCAAACTCAAAGTACGGTCAGTACTTCCACGCTTTAAACGCTGCACGCTCATACTCTCTCTGCACTCGATATGTGATCCATTGTTGATCTGCACACAGCTGTTGTCACTAACGGCGCACTCGCTTACGTCACTGTCATGAGACATTCTCGCAAAAAATCACGGTTTTAGTAACGCAATAACACAGCGTTCCTACGGGAAAGTAACGGTAATCTAATTACCGTTTTTGCAATAGTAATCCCTTACTTTACTCGTTACTTGAAAAAGTAATCCGATTACAGTAACGCGTTACAAGTAACGTGTTACTGCTCATCTCTGGGTATAATCAACATCCAATCTACAGGGTGGGCCATTTATATGGATACAGCGTAATAACATGGGAATAGTTGGTGATATTAAAGTCCTGTTTGTGGCACATTAGTATATGTGAGGGGGCAAACTCCTCAAGATGGGCGGTGACCATGGTGGCCATTTAGAAGTTGCCCATCTTGGATACAACTTTTGTTTTTTCAATAGGAAGAGGGTCATGTGACACATCAAACTTATTCGTAATGTCACAAGAAAAACAACGGTGTGCTTGGTTTCAACGTAACTTTATTCTTTCATGAGTTATTTACAAGTTTCTGACCACTTATAAAATGTGTTCAATGTGCTGCCCATTGTGTTGGATTGTCAATGCAACCCTCTTCTCCCACTCTTCACACACTGATAGCAACACCGCAGGAGAAATGCCAGCACAGGCATCCAGTATCCGTAATTTCAGGTGCTGCACATCTCGTATCTTCACACCATAGACAATTGCCTTCAGATGACCCCAAAGATAAAAGTCTAAGGGGGTCAGATCGGGAGACCTTGGGGGCCATTCAACTGGCCCATGACGACCAATCCACTTTCCAGGAAACTGCTCATCTAGGAATGCTCGGACCTGGCACCCATAATGTGGTGGTGCACCATCTTGCTGGAAAAACTCAGGGAACGTGCCAGCTTCAGTGCATAAAGAGGGAAACACATCATCATGTAGCAATTTCAAATATCCAGTGGCCTTGAGGTTTCCATTGATGAAGAATGGACCCACTATCGTTATCCCCATATACCACACCAAACCATCACTTTTGTTGTTCCAGCAGTCTTGGAGGGATCCATCCAATGTGGGTTAGTGTCAGACCAATAGCGGTGGTTTTGTTTGTTAACACCATTCACATAAAAGTTTGCCTCATCACTGAACAAAATCTTCTGCATGAACTGAGGGTCCTGTTCCAATTTTTGTTTTGCCCATTCTGCAAATTCTGTGGCCGATCTGGGTCATCCTCGTTGAGATGCTGCAGTAGCTGGAGTTTGTAAGGGTTCCATTTCTGAGTAGCTAATATCCGCCGAAGGGATGTTCGACTAATGCCAGTCTCCAGTGACATGCGGCGAGTGCTACAGCCACTGATGTTTCTTCATTAGTCACAGTTTTCTTGCGTCCACATTTTGGCAAATCCAACACTGAACCAGTTTCACGAAACCTAGCAAGCAGTTTGCTAACTGTAGCATGGGAGATGGGTGGTCTCGTAGGGTGTCTTGCGTTGAAATCTGCTGCAATGACCCGGTTACTGCGTTCACCAGATATCAACACGATTTCGATCCGCTCCTCACGTGTTAACCTCTTCGACATGTCAATGGCTGTGAACAAAGAGAAACTTGTAAATAACTCGTGAAAGAATAAAGTTGCGTTGAAACCAAGCACACCATTGTTTTTCTTGTGACATTACCAATAAGCTTGATGTGTCACATGGCCCTCTTCCTATTGAAAAAACAAAAGTTGTATCCAAGATGGCCGACTTCTAAATGGCCACCATGGTCACCACCCATCTTCAGGCATTTGCCCCTCACATGTACTAATGTGCCACGAACAGGACTTTAATATCGACAGCCATTCCCATGTTATTACGCTGTATCCATATAAATGGCCCACCCTGTACATGAAGCATAGCTGAGGGAGGATCCAGAGTCACCTGATCCAACTATATGCTTTATCACAAAGAAAAGTTTTAAGCCTAATTTAAAAGTGGAGAGGGTGTCTGTCTCCATAATCCAAACTGGAAGGGTTTTCAGAATCAACTCTATTCTGGATTTAACAGGGAGCCAAGGAGGAGGAGCCAATTTCTCCTGAAATATGCTCTCTCTTTCTAGTGTCTTCCTGCAGCAATTTGCGAAAGCAATCAACTGAAGGCTCTGTGGGATTTTTCATTTTAGAGATATTACTTAAGTAGCAGAAAGTCTAATATGTTTGTTTAACATGTGCACTGAAGGACATATCCTGGTCAAAACTGACTCTTATCTGGCTTCATGGACAGATAGAGCTGGGTGTCATCTGCATAGCAGTGTAAATGTATGCTATGTCTTCTAATGATGCTGCCTAAGGGAAGCATGTATAATGTAAACAGAATTGGTCCTAGCACTGAACCCTGTGGAACTCCATAATTAACCTCAGTGTGTGAAGAGGACTCTCCATTTACATGCACAAACTGGAGTCTATTAGATAGATATGATACAAACCACTGCAGCACAGTACCTGTAATACCTACAGCATGTTCTAATCGCTCTAATAGGATATTATGGTCAACAGTATCGAACGCTGCACTGAGGTCTAGCAGGACAAGCACAGAGATGAGTCCACTGTCAGAGGCCATAAGAAGATCATTTGTAACCTTCACTAAAGCTGTTTCTGTGCTGTGATGAGCTCTGAAACCTGACTGAAACTCTTCAAATAAACCATTCCTCTGCAGATGATCTGTTAGCTGTTTGACAACTACTCTTTCAAGGATGTTTGATATGAAAGGAAGGTTGGAGATTGGCCTATAATTAGCTAAGACTGCTGGGTCTAGAGATGCTTTTTGAGTAAAGGTTTAACTACAGCCAGCTTGAAGGCCTGTGGTACATAGCTGATCATTAGAGATAGGTTGATCATATATAAGATCGAAGAATTAATTAATGGCAGGACTTCTTTGAGCAGTTTTGTAGGAATGGGGTCTAAAAGACACGTTGATGGTTTGGAGGAAGTAATTATTGAAGTTAACTCAGAAAGATCAATTGGAGAAAAAGAGTCTAACTTAACATCAATGGTACTAAGAGTAGCTGTAGATAATATTACATCTGTGGGATGATTACTGGTAATTTTTTCTCTAATGATAAAAATGTTATTTGTGAAGAAGTTCATGAAGTCATTACTGGTTAACGTTAAAGGGATGGTTGGCTCAACAGAGCTCTGACTGTTTGTCAGCCTGGCTACAGAGCTGAAGAGAAACCTGGGGTTGTTCTTATTTTCTTCAATCAGTGATGAATAGTAAGATGTTCTGGCTTTGCGGAGGGCTTTCTTATAAAGCAGCAAACTATTTCTCCAGGCTACATGATGATCTTCTAAATTAGTAAGACTCAATTTCCACTCCACCAGAACACTACTCTGTGGGAGTAACGTACTTCAGTCATATTGATCCAGGTGGAAGGTTAGGAAAATAAAACATTCATGCCAGTCGAAATAATGACCCATCTTTCTTCTACAACCTATTTTCATTAGAGTGCAATTCAACCAACATCATCAGTGCTGGACACTTCAATACAGTTATCAGTCCCACACTCGACCGGTGACACTCACCTGGTAGCTTAAGACTTTGGTGTTCCACAGATATCATAAAACAATATATGAATCATTATGGTCTCAATGACAGCTGGAGGAAAAACAACCCTTCATCCAGAGACTTATTTTTCCATCAATCCCTCTCACGCATTGCTTTCTCTGTCTCAGTAACTCCCTTACAACAATCCACTCAATCATACTTAGTGAATGGGATTTTTCAAAACACTTTCAATATTATTAATATATTTAAAACCTTTTATAGCCAGCTATACTCTTATGACCACAACCCAAAGTAGAAAACTTTCAATGAAAACTTAGATTGACCCAGACTTTCCAAAAAGCAAGCAGACATGTTGAATGAACCTGTTACTATAGATGAACTCCATAAAGCACTTAGTAAATGCCAAATATGAAATCACAATGGATTTCCGGCACAATTTTATAAATACTTCTGCCAAATCATGTTGTCATGATCCCACAGAGTAATGACACAAATAATACCAAGCGATATTATGACTCTCCAACTAAAAACTAACCAACATATCGCTCTCTCTCATTAATAAACACAGACATTAAAATAATCACTAAAGCTCTAGCTACTAAAAAAGAAAACGTTACCCAAACATGAATACATCCAGAACTCTCTGCCCCCCTCTCACGGACAATAACCATATCCAACTTCTTAATAGCAATGAACTGGTCTGCATTGGTGCATCATATCTTTATTCTCTTCCCCCTCCTGCCCCCCCCCCCCCTCTTTCTTAAATAGATAACTATCATATCTGATATCATATCTCACAGTACAATAATATTGAATGGGTTGCATTGTTGTATTTTGTCATGTTTCTCAGGTCTTTGTCTGAATTTCTACGAACATTATTGCTAAGGATTGTCTTATTGCATTGGAGTCACACTGGGTTAAATATGTACACTTGGGTTTTAAGGGGTATTTATTATTTTCTTCTTTTTTTTGGGTTGTATGGAAGCCCCAAACGCAATTTCATTGTTCTTGACAATGACAATAAATAAATAAATACCTAAATACCAAAATCAAACCAGCTTCATGAAAACCTGAAATGACAGATTAATCAACTTCATAACTTACCTCTAAACACCATACCATAATAATCATGCTAGCATTAGATGCAAAAGAGGAGTTTGATAAAGTTAACTGGACACTTCAACCTACACAGACTGGCTTTTGGACGCTCAGAGAAAAACACTGTGCACTTCACCCAGGTAAATATAGCACAAAACCAACTCAACGTGTATTATTGTAGGCTCTGCCTTACAATGCAAAGCGCCTTGAGGCGACCGTTGTTGTGATTTGGTGCTGTATGAAAAATTGACCTCAACCATTTGTCAGTTTTAGTCTCTCTTTCCTACATTTCTGCACTAAAAAAAACAAACTACATTACAATTAGTGTAACTCTGACGGCCTGGTGGAATGCAAACAAAATGTCCAATCTATAATCAAATCCAGGATTACCATAACAAATAATCCACTACTTCCCTCCAGATTAACTGAAGAGACCATGAAAATCACTCACCCCAGAAAAATCAGAATCAGAATCAGAATACTTTATTGATCCCTGGGGGAAATTATTTTTTGTTACAGTGCTCCAAATAACCTCCAAACTACAATTTTCCAATATTGATGTATCTATCATGTGTTGTATATCATCATACAAATGGGGAAGTGACCTGGAGTACTCTTCCAGCGCTGACCTCTGGACAGAAATGTGCAGTAACATTTTGTGACCAAAAATGCACACTTACTATTTACACTTTATAAAACAATTCACAGGACCCACCTCAAAGGAAAATGTTTCAAATGGCTTTGGGTAGCATTGCCACTCGTTCACAGTGCGCTTCAGGGAGCTCAGGCAATGACTTTCACACCACATGGGTGTGTCACCCAGTCCTATAGTTTACATGGCTGTGACTGAGAGATTATCCAGAATCCCTGCATCTCCAACACTGTGCTTCATTGTAGGCTGAAACCATGCACATGTCCACATGTTTTGAATACTACAGTATGTTTTAGTTAAACAAATAAATACCTTGGCCCCACCTTGGAATTCCTTTTTAATGTATTGATTAGTGTTAACTTATTTTAATTCATTTTTTTATCCTTTCTCCCTTTTTTCTTCTTTTTTCCCCTCTTGCTGATTTCTCAGCATCTGTGTGGGTTAGACCGAGACCACATGCGGACCAAGTGATTTAGGAAGGCAAGCCAGGTCACCAATGTAGATTCATCATCAACTAGATCAGTGTCCTTCTCCCCTAATAAACAGGCTCCCTCCTTAGGGTCTGGGGGCAACCCGAGGCAGTGCTAAGTCATCTAGAACAGAGCAGTGCAGTACCACCTCCCGGTGGGACATGCCCGGAACAGCTCACCCAGAGGAGCCCAGGAGGCATCCTTGTCAGATGACACACCTCAACTTCCTGTTAAAAGGGAGTTTTTCCTTCCCACTGTCGCCAAAGTGCTTGCTCACAGGGAGTCATATGATTGTCGGGTTTTGCTCTGTATGTATTATTGTAGAGTCTACCTTACAATATAAAGCAGCTTGAGGCGACCGTTGTTGTGGTTTGGCGCTGTATAAATAAAACTGAATTGAAAATTGAATTGAATTAAATGTTAGTAGTAGTAATAGTAATGGTGATGGTGTTATTACTGTGGTTATTATCCTCGTAGCCAACAAACATGACATACAACACATATACATGTTTTGGCTTTGTTCTTTGTGTTTTCATCTTTTCCAGTTGCCTTCTTTCTTGTTTCTGTCTATGCACACCTTTTCCTGTTTTATGTTCATACAATGTCCAACGAAAGAAGAGAATGACATGGGAGAGACAATAATTAGTGTAAATAACAGAGTTCAGGTCCATCCCTATCTGTCAGATGGTCATACAGGCAAACACAAGCAAGCATGCATGTGCACACTCATATTTACACATACAAACACTTTGGTTTCTCTGGCAACCGCTACGGGAATCTTTGCCCAGTAGAGCCTCTCCTCCACAGGAACAGCTCCTGTGTTGGCAGCTCTCACAGATAGTTGCAACATTGTGTCAACATTGAACTTTTCTCATAGCTTTGCTGTATGATGCTTTTAGGGGGCCTTGCTCACATTCGCTGTGTGGCAACATCATGGCAGGTCAGTGAGGCTCTCATATTTGATGACAATGAGGATGGATTAGATGAGGAAGTTTTAGAAGCTGAAGTTGACACGGAATATAATCTGACCCGACCAAGAAAGGATTGATGAGGAGGAATCCAGTGATGAAGAGAATGGCCATGCAGAGGTTGATCTCACATTCAAGTGAAAGAATGGGAACTTATCCCCACCCGAGAATGAAGGTAGGCTTTCAACTGAAACTGTCATCAGGACTGATGACATCACATCCTGCTTTGAACTGTTCTGGACTCAGTCCTGAGTCAAAGCCATACTGGTAAACTTGACCAACTTGAAGGGGAAACAGCTTTACAAAGATGATTGGGAGGAGGTAAGTCAGAAAGACATCAACGCATGCATGAGTCTTTGATTTGAGTGGTGAGTACAGATCCAGAAATGACTCTACCAGCAGTTTATGGGATGCAGAGTCCACTCGGACAATTTTTTCAGGCCATCATGTCACTCCAGAAAATGTACATGTTGTTACGGGTGATTTGCTTTGACAGATACAAGACCAGGTCGTGGTCAACAAGACAAAAATGGCTGTGATGAGAGAAGTTCAGTTGGTTCGGTCTGGTTGCTTTAGGGGACACTGCCCTTTCAAACAGTATATGCCAAGCAAGCAGTGTAAATGTGGCATAAAGGTTTTGCAACATGTGATGCCAGGATGTGTTATGCTTGGAACATGTAGGTTTATACTGGGAAACCCACTGATAGTGTTGGTGAAAGAACCAGGAGAGGTTTGTGGTTCTGGAGACTGATTGGAGGTCTCAAGGGACAGTTCCTCCATCTCCTATGCTCTTAGTCACAAGCTGAGTCAGAAGGCAGTATGGTTTGGGGATAATTTACTCTTTACACAAATAGGTGTAAAAGTAACGCAGGTGTTACTTTATGTGACTGTATAAAAACTTGAAATGGTTTCAAAACAAATATTGATGCAAACTTTCAGCCACAGTGGTCTCTGATGATCAGTTTACTATGTTTCAACTGATCCTTCTTAGAGTGAAAATAATCCAAAAGTTAAACTCAGATTAATGAGACATGCAGAAACTGTAAAGTTCACAAGAACATAAGTTGATACAAAGATCTAACACAACAAGTGGTGATAATGTATCTATTGTTATAGTTTTTTATGATGAGTCTTAATGGAATGGTTGTTTTTGAAATTGTTTAACACCAAATGAACACAACGTTCAATAGCTTATCCCACATAACCTCTCCACTCTCCTATTTTATTTGTTTATGTCTCATGCTTTTATGATTCTGTAAACTTCTTGCTTTTATTCTACTGTGTACAGCAACCTTCAGTGTTTTGAAAGGCGCTTTCAAATAAAATGTATTATTATTATTATTATTAACGTGAGGGTTAACGGTGCCTCCTGTGCAGAAGCAGAGTTTCTCTTTCTAGTAATCTTTGAGTACAATTCCAACACGTCCCACTAGTTTTGGTTTTTAAAGTCTTTGAAATCTTTTCTTCTGTACTGTGTAGCTCTTGAATTTCTTCATGATACTTTAAGAGAAATAATTCTGTTGACAACCAACAAGTCCAAAAGTAACAATAAATACTTCCTAAATCACCCCGGAGTGGTTCCTATCTCCTTTCTGCTCTACCTGAGCACTTTATAGAGCCTGCCTCATTCACACAAGCACTTTCTGTCTATGCTTTTTTCTTCTAACAGTCACCCACATTCATACTCCAGTGGACGCATCAGAGAGCAACTCGGGTTTAGTATCTTACCCATACAGACTGGGAGCTGCCAGGGATCAAACCACCAACCTTCTGATTAGTAAATGACCTGCTCCATTGCACAAGCCAGAGCCAAGCTTAAAACACCTGGTGGTGTTTCCCAGGTGGTCCATCATTCAAGTTCTAAGCAGGCCCAACCCTGCTTAGCCAATGAGATAGGGCGAGCTCACAAACAGCCAGTGATGTTCTCTCCAGAACATCACTGGCTGTTTATTCTTATAATGAAGACATGTCCCATAATGTCACTGTGTTTACAGATTTAGGTCAGCTCCACATGAGCAACAACTGGGCCATACACACGGATACACACATGCACAAGCACACAGCTGGACAAACAAAGCCGGAATGACAACAACTGGGAGTCACAACAACTAACGCGATGCCATTTTGAAGAGGGAGAGCCCGGCTACATGCCACAGCATCAGCAGCTCATGTTTAGCATTTAACAACAGTACAAAGTGCATGAACACACACTGATGACAGGGAACGCGGGTGCATGCAAAGACAAGTGCGTCAGACTTTTGGGCTAAACCTTTAATAACACTGTCAATATTTTCAATCATGCTTAGGCTATTAAACATGTCTTGAACTATTTTTAGTCCCCTCAAAGAATACTAAAAATACCAAAAAAGATAACACCTGGTTCATTATCAGAGACTCTTTTGTTGCAATAAAACACAGTGTGTATAATAAGGTTAAAGCTATAATTGTATTTCTCACATCAGATTAGAACCTTGACAGTTTGAATCAACCATATTTTGTTAAATATTCATGTTTCTCAAAGATAAATGAGTGTGCATAAAAGTCAACCCTCTGCCTGTCTTATCATATGGGACTTTCCAAAAAAATGTCATCAGTGCCAGTTTAGACAGACGATTCCAGTGATCCCAGCTCCAGCCCAGCGAGTTCAGTGCAGCATTAAGTGCAACAAGCATTTCCACAGCGAAGACCCTTTGTGTGGCAGACAAGGACACACATTTCAGACCATAAGAAAGGGCACAGCAGGACACAGAGCTGCTGGCCTTTTCTGGCTCTCTCTGCATGACTAAAGCATCCGGCAGCCGGCCCACCCAAATATATTAGTACTGCACCGTCACTGTCAGTGGGTGTCAGCTGAACAGCTGGAACGACATGCACTCACGCAAAGCGTACCCAGTCCCATCCAATCCGGAATAACACACTACCACTTACCTGTGGTGGAGTGCAGACTTTCCAAACTCCAATAGCGAGACAGGACCCCCCTCAAAGTGCCGCCCAAGCTGCCTCCTCCTCCTCCACCTCCACCCTTGCATACACCCACTCCGAGACCTCCGTCCACCATGCCGTCCACCCCTCTGCCTGTTGGGCTCCCGCCGTCTGATTCAGAGCCCGGTGACAGCCCAGAGCTGCCACTGCCGCTACTACCACAACTGCCCCCTGGCAGCGGCACGCCCCCCTCCGAGCCCTGCTGAGTCCGCATCCCTGTGTGGAAACCCAACAACAAGGGGTGGAGGGAAATGTAAAAGGGGAGTGGAACTAAGAGAAAATAAAGAAAATGAAGAGAAGCGGCTAAGTAGATGGTTTATTCTCCTGGCAAGCGGACAGCACAATGGAGGAGGATGAGGAGGAGGAGGAGGTAGCCTTTTGGCTGGTATCTGCTGCGGTATTTGCTGAGGTAAGCTTCAGCTGTCAACTTCCCGCTTTCTCCTCCCATGCACAGAATAGAAGAGCCGTAGCAGCGCTCCACTCCACCCTTGGATTCTCTGCTCCCCAGTGATACAGCGCTCGTCTCCTCTCTTTCTGTTCCTGCTTCTCTTGCTCTCTTTATCAATTTGAACGCTGCTTCGCTTCCTTACATTAAATCACACAGTCATCTCCCTCTCCCCCTATCGCTCACTCTGTTTCCAGGCTCACATCAGTAGGGGTCCTGCAGGGGGGTTTCTGCATCTCGATCGTGTCATTTGCCTGCTACAGATAGCCTGGATGGCTCACTAATGGTGCAGAATCCATTAAGGTTTCCCTCCCGCAGTCTTATATAGTCCCCTGCTCTCCAAAACATACGACAAAGCAGAAACATATGCACATGCACACACTCTATATTCTGTTGGTTTTCAGGAATGATTTTTTTAAGCCAAACTGGGTTTCCTACCATTGTAAATAAGGCATAGTATACACATGATGCTGTTTAATATAGAGAGTTATATCAGAGGTGTGAAACAAACGGACCCTGACTGAACAGGTCAGAACTGTTCGGTCCAAAGACTGAAAACTGCAGAGACACGCTTTCTACTTACACCAAAAAGGAAGTGCAACATATGAAATAACTACAAGAAATTTGCAGTAATTACCAAGTATTTCATATATCAATACTAAATCATTAGTCTCCATAGTAGACTGAAAGGGCTCAGTATCTTTTCATTTGTAACTGTAGTGTCTATTGATACTGCGTTTAAAGTTCCCTGAACAAAAATGTAAATAATCCACCTGTTTAGAGGATACTTGCACCAAAACCCCAGCGATGTCCAGCTGGGCAGAAAAGTGTCCGTTTAAAAGGAAGACAGAGTGGGCTGGGTGACAGGCCAGCTCAAGCTCCTGCAGTGAGGGCACAGCAACTGTTGCATGTGAACATCATTTCTTTTATTTTTATTTATTTGACCCAAAAGTTCCCTTTAAAGAGATCAAACTGTGACCTTTTGAGCATAATTAATGCATTTATATCCTAATAATAGCAGAGTCTAGAAAAAAACCCAACATAAACAGATTTTTCTAAAGATCAAACCAAACTTCAGATGATAATATTGTGCAAAAATGTTTTAGGTCATTTGAAACTGCAGCTTCAAATTCAGCGATAAATAAAATAAAACATTCATTTGCGAGATTCCTTGAGTCGAGTAAGGGTCTCGTGACTTCAGAATGACCTGAATGATTCTGTTGCATCCTCATATGTACATGAATGATTACCAACCCAACACTGACACATTTCAAACTAAAGACAAGGTAAAATCAGACATCACTGGATGTGGTACCTGGTCTCAGAGTTCAGTGCTTTGACCCAACAGCCTGTGTAAACAATTCAAATGTATCAGTGACGGGGATAAAAGACAATGGCATGGGAGTGAAAAGGGCTGATGTTAAACTACACAGCAATGTCAAACATACCCATACAAGCTCGGAGCAAGTGTGGATGCTTCTCTGCAGCAAACCTAAAACTAATATACATTAGTATAAATGCTGGAGAGGAACATGACATACTGTTCATATATCGGGAATAAGAAAATATATGGATTTTAAAAACTACTTTTCTTTAGGACATAATGGAAGACATGTTAAATAAGTAAGAAGGTAATAAAATAAACAGTTAATTTAATATTTTTCACCACTGCTGTGCTTCAAAACATCATTATAGACCTTCAATAGCAGCCTCAGATGAGTGCTGCTTTTGAAAGTGAGACTGAAAAGGATAAAAAATCTGTAATTTGTTGAGTAAAGTTTTGATTATTTTTCTAACAATCTGCTAACAAATGGCAATTTCATAATAGATCGATAGTTGTGAGTAAAGCTTCTTTAGTTTGGTTTGTTCCTCTGCATTTTAAAAATAGGATGGAATCCAACCTGACCTCAGAGAGCTGTTAATGATCAGTGTTGGTCAAGTTACTTGAAAAAAGTAAATGGTAAATGGCCTGTATTTATATAGCGCTTTACTAGTCCCTAAGGACCCCAAAGCGCTTTACATATCCAGTCATCCACCCATTCACACACACATTCACACACTGGTGATGGCAGCTACATTGTAGCCACAGCCACCCTGGGGCGCACTGACAGAGGCGAGGCTGCCGGACACTGGCGCCACCGGGCCCTCTGACCACCACCAGTAGGCAACGGGTGAAGTGTCTTGCCCAAGGACACAACGACCGAGACTGTCGGAGCCGGGGCTCGAACCGGCAACCTTCCAATTACAAGACAAACTCCCAACTCTTGAGCCACGATCGCCCCACAGCAATCAGTAACTAATTACTGATTACTTCCCCAAAAAGTAATCCCGTTACTTTGCTGATTACTTATTTTCAAAAGTAATTAGTTACTTAGTTACTTTTTAAAAACACGATTTACAACCTGAAGAGGTGATAAAGTGATAGATCTTTCAGCCCAATTCTACTTTTTCTGCATAATCCATCATATAAAATGTAATCAAAAGGAAAAGTCTCTTTTTCAAACTTGTTTTATTAGTTTTAATCTTTTAACTTTATGCATCAAGCAGAGATTTAATTATCTGCAACATTCTCTGACTGGAAGAAATTAGTTTAACATTTAAACCTATTTTCTACACATTCCAGCTCATAAAATAAAATATTTTTTGTGTTTACACTCAGTCTTTCAAATAGATGCAAGTAAAACACAGCAGAAAATAAATAAAGTCAAAGACTCAGCGGTCCTGTTGCTCTATTTTCACCTGTAAAGCAGGAGTGGGGCAGGCGGAGGTTTACCCTGGTGCAGGTGTGCCGTGGTCAGTGGAAGAATCCGCGAGTTTCTCTGTGAGTTTCCCATTACGTCGTAGCTACTCGGTGCTTGTTGGAAGTTTAGGGGTTTTTTTCGCTGTAAAAAGAAGTTTTCTTCCCACGCACAGCGGACACTAATGTTTTTGTCACTTTTTATGGAATCAAACTCAAAGTAAGGTCAGTACTTCCACGCTTTAAACGCTGCACGCTCATACTCTCTCTGCACTCGATATATGATCCATTGTTGATCTGCACACAGCTGTTGTAACTAACGGCGCACTCGCTTACGTCACTGTCGTGAGACATTCTCGCAAAAAATCACGGTTTTAGTAACGCAGTAACGCAGCGTTCCTACGGGAAAGTAACGGTAATCTAATTACCGTTTTTGCAATAGTAATCCCTTACTTTACTCGTTACTTGAAAAAAGTAATCGGATTACTGCCCATCTCTGTTAATGACAGACAGCAGTGAAGGACCAATGCTGATAAGAGCACAGTGAAGTTTACGTTTGTTTCAGCCTGTCCTGTCCAGCAGAATGTGACGTCAGGCCAAACATGAGCTCTATAAACTCTTCTTCATGTGTTTCTTTTACCTGATTATTAATTTCTATCAGTAGTTTCTTATTACAGTCCATGTGTGATATTGATTGATTGATTGGTAATTTATTTCAACATGTGAACAATATACAAGTACATTATAAATATATAAAGGAGAAAATGGAATAAAAGCATACTAGCACACAGAGAAGTGCCATCCATGGCCAACTCCTGCACCTTTAAGAAAAAACATGGGCCCACAATAACAATGGAGTACCACCATAGACAGGGCCTCCACCAGGAGACCCCAGGCACCAGGGCCCCAGATCCCACACATGAAGCCCTGGCGAAGAAGCTAGCCGCTCAGCCCAAGGACAGCATCCACCACCACAAGGACCCAGACCACACCCCACCCACCCGGACCCTCACCAACAACAACTAGATCAAAAACACATACATGACAGAAGTGTCAGGCATATGGAGAGACAACACTGCAGCTGACCACACCCACTAATGCAACTGATTGATTCATTTATTGATTATTCGAGGAGATTATCTCCACTAATGTCATCTAGAAATAAATTCCTGTATTAAACAACAAGCAAGTCATTGTTGAATGTCCAATTTATGAGGTTAGTTTTAGAGGGAAACAGTAAGAACCAGCAACCTTCCGATTACAAGGTGAACTCCCAACTCTTGAGCCACGATCGCCCCTGATGACTAAAGCTGCACAGGTTCGAACACTCAGTCAAAAACGCTGCCACAATAAGACACCAGAATCTAAACCCAACAGAAGCAGAGTCGGTACTTACAGGAATAAGAGATTTGTCTCCTCCTGCCCAAGCAGTCAAGACCGATGGGGGTGCTGTGGGAGAAGCAGTGGGCCTTGATGGGCTCCAGGGGGGCTCCGGCATCTAGCTGTGGAAATAGAGCATGTTTTATTATCATCACTGTTCATTGGCACCCCGATGAGGATCATTAACATGTAACAGTCACATACTGGACAAACCTGAATCATGAATGGGTGTTCGAGAGACAACATGTGGGTTAAATAATGACAGAGCGGTGTAAGTATGTATTTCCAATCTGAGTCACTTTATGTGACTTATGTGGGTTGAAGGCTGAAGGGCTGCCAATCGTTCCAGTGAGCTGGGACCTGGACAAGGCTTTTTCTACCAACCTCTGCACTATGAGAACATGAAGGAGTTTTTAATCTTGTTCAACCGACTGAAAGATGTGAGAACATCCTGATTCTCTGGCTTAATCACCAAGAACAATCCTGAGTTCTTTCATCAATAGACTTCTTACTTCTGCTCTCTTTCTGGTTTTCCTGCCATGTCATCCAATGTCCATGTCCTGTCCAAGTGCCTCAGACTACCCTGTTGTCTGAGTTTTATCCAAGTTTGTATTTCCAATCCATATGTCCAATGGATATTATTCCTCCGAAATTCTATAATGGGGTTCTCCTTGTCATCTACCTCTGGCTCCTCTCCAGTATCAATCAGTCTCTATAATCGGGTTGGAGATAGCTTTAAACAGCTGCTGTCATTCCTTTGCTTATAAAACCATCCCTGGAAGGTTGTGTTTTTTACTAACACAACAACTAAAACACACGTCCTTCCTGGTGAACAGCTGTCTCCAGAAGACCAAAGGGAAGCTTATCGACTGGTCCCAGGTTGAATCCCACCAAAGGACACACAACTATCATCAGGAGGGCCTGTCAGTTTGGGGATTTTTGTGAAATAAATGTATTTCTTTTTGTTTAAAAAAATATCCACTTTGGAAATAAGTGGATCTTGATGACTACTTTTTAGGGCTCCTCATTCTGCCACTTCTTGCATGCACGCTATCATGGTCTTCATTTGTATACATGTGTTTGTGATATATATTGGCATGAAAAAAACAGTTAATTAATTGCATGCGTGCATGCGTGTGTGAAAAACTCGTGACTCTGTTTAACAGTGCTTAGGAAATACTTCAGAAATGCATCATTTTCATAAGGGGGCTAATAATTATGGAGTCCCTCAGGGTTTAATGCTTGGACCAATTCTCTTTTCTTTGCATATGTCATCCCTGGGTTATTAAATGATTATTTTCATTATTAAAGTGTTTCAAAGACATTTTCTATCACTGCTTTGCAGCCAATACACAACCTCAAAAGCCTCTCCCACCTGGATGAGTATTTGAATAGTGTCTTTTGTTGTAGTCTCACTTTTCACTGCCTTGGTTTTAGGTATTGTACAAGTGAAGACTGTCAGAAAATGACTACAGCAGACATCTCTTTACAAAACAGAACCAGCTTTACCCCGATCACATTTGCACACCAGACCTCTGCCTCCCCATCACATATTTATAATACAACAGATGAAAACATGGATGTGTCATGGGCTCCCTAGTTAAATTCAATTCAGTTCCATTTTATTCATATAGCGCCAAATCATAACAACAGCTGTCTCAAGGCACTTTATGTTGAAAGCTAAAGACCCTACAATAATACAAAGACAATCATATGACCCCCTTTTGTGCAAGCACTTTGGCCACCTCGGGAAAGAAAGTATTGCACAAATGGAAGAAAGCACATCTTCAAGAAACTTAAAGAAGTCCAGTTGCTTTCTGTCCAAGCGCCTTAGATTATTAGTTGAAGAACTGTGCAACATCCGTCACTCGGCTGTGACGGCCGAGCCCTGACAGTAAGGTAGATCCTACAATACGCAGGCAGCAGATCCAACATTGCGAGCTGGGTTTCAGCTCCACTTCTAACCCCAGTCAGTATTTGCAACACTCACTGTGCTCATACAAAGCTTTTTATCAGCCGTTTGCTGAACACATCAGCAAACGACTGTTGCAGTGCAGCAACACCTGCTCTCTGGGCCTGTGTAAAATGGTTATTACAACGGAGGGAGGCAGCAGTGGTGGAATTTGGCACCACCGGCCCCAGCTCATATATCTCCTTAACCAGGCTCACCAGAGATGCAGTTTCAGCCTCTCTCCATGCTTTTAGGACTTTGAGGTGATATAGCTGTGTGACCGTACCACTTCATAGTCAACGTTGCCCACTCACCGTGTGACCACAAAGGGTCCTTGCCACTCGGTGAGCAACTTTGAACTTGAAGGGAGTAATACAAGCATTTTTTTCTCCCAGTAAAATTCCCTGAGTCCTGTGTTGTACAGGCGCTGTTGACACTCCTGGGCCTGGAGCAAATGCACTGAATTTTCACAACAACCCCAACTGTGCAAAGATGCACACGAAAGGAGGTCGGACACCAACTAGTGAGAAACAGAATGACAAATGGAACAACACTGTCATCCCTTATGTAGCAGCTTTGTCAGAGAAACTCGGGAGAATCTTCTCCAAGCACGACATCCCAGAGCACATCAGACCCAGCCACACACTCAGGCAACAACTGGCCAGGACAGATTTCCCAAACGCAAACTAAGCAACAGTGTATGCTCTGCAGTGCAGTGAGGAGTGCTTAGACTTGTACATCGGAGAAACCAAACATCCATAAATGTATAGCACGACATAGAAGAGCCACCTTGACGGGGCTACAGACACCTTAGAGGGCAGGTATCAGAAGGAAAGCAGGCTGTGGTCTCTATGGAAAAAGGATAGAAGAAAAAAATCATGCAAGATCATTGCCTCTATTGCAGTGCTTACACACTCAAAGTCCACCCAGCACCCAAGCCTGGGGCTCTGGTGCAGTAGCACAAACCGAAGGGTGGCTCTCTGACAGTTACTTGCTGGGGATCTCTTCAAACAGAGTTTGTGAACAGCAAATATCCACCTTACGTGCAAATACAGTTAATTATGGATTGGGTGCATATATCAGCTTCTGTGATGCATGAACTGTCTTTGTGCCGTGTTCTTCTATGGTGTTTGGATTCTGTGCGAGTGTGGTGATGTAGAAATACTGTCACACGTTTGCATATTTCTGATATCTCTGAAGGTAGGAACTGCTGCATCGGTATTATTACCCTTGTTTTTATCATGCATGTTATATCACTCTCACGTAAGTCTGTTTTGTCTTCGCTGTGCATTTTTCCACATTGTATTTGACACTGATTGAACCTGTAAATGTTTTCCCTGTTTAGAATAAGAGGAAGTGTTATTTACACATAAGTGCTGAGCAGGTCAGGATTTTGTACTTCTACATGCTCAACGTTACATGTTTCTAATTTTACTCCACATGCCTTCTCTCTTCTTCTTAAATCTGTGAATGTGTCTTGTTTTCATGTGCACAATGCTGCTGCTGTGTCTCCACAGTACTGTCCTGTGTTTCCTAGTCTCTATTCAGTCTGTCCCCACTGTTGTCCTCAGGTTGTACAAGCAACTTCACTACTTGAGTGTCTGAAGTGTTTACCTTTGCATCAAATGTCTCCGTTTTGTGTTGCTTTTGAATATGCAGACTGCATGGCTCTGTGCCGCCTGTAACAACAGTTTGTAAACTGCACTGCTCTTTTAGTTTCTCTGTGTTTAAATGGGGTTGGATCTCAACTGAAAAAAGGTCTTTTTTGATGAGTTTCAAAGGAAGATTTGGTGCCACACAGTTTTCTGGTCCTTTTTTCATGCTGTAAGTAGATGGTTTGACATAAGTCTCTGTGACATCTCGGTGGCTGTCCTTTGCTGATACTGATTCTCTGCGTCGAGCCTTAGTGTGCCCACTGCAGACGCTGACTCCCATTGTTTGTCGAAAAATGTAGGCATCCTCCAGTCGCAGCAAAGCGTCCACAGAATCCTCTCCTTCTCCACTAAAATCTGACAGGATGTCACTGTGCCATGAGCAGGAGTCAAAGTACTCAAATGTTTCCCCATCTCCTGTGCTTTGCTCACACCACTTCAGGGAAACCGTACCAAAGCCCCTCTCCTCTGAGTCCATTGCTGCAGAGAGGCTGTGAGAGTCATCAGGGGCTTCCCGTGGCTGTGGAGACATTAAAGAAGACGAGGTTGAGTAACAAACCAACAAGTTTAGCACACACAGACATATATCTATCATTTTATACACTACCGGTCCAGTTTGTTATTGAAAACTATGCAGTTTAATGTCTCATTGCACTCTGAAATGAAAGCATAGTACAAATAACCAATTGGAGTTGAAACAAAAAAAAGAATTCATTAACTCATCAAAGTAGCCACCATCCATCCATCCATCCATCTCCATCCGCTTTATCCGAGGCCGGGTCGCGGGGGCAGCAGTCTAAGCAGAGTAGCCACCTTTGTGACGAATATTTGATTTCTATTGTAGAAACACGGCTGTGTTCAGCTGTTATATCTGCCAAAATTCTTCCCATATCTGCAGCACAAGTTCCCATAAATGTGGACCTTGTAGTTGCTTTGCTTTCACTCTTCTGTCCAGTTCATCCCAAAGCAGCTCGATGGGGTTTAAGTCTGGAGACTGTGCTGGACCTCCATGTTTTCAAGCTCACCACCCTGTTCTTTGTTCCTGAGGTGGTTCTGACACAGCTTGCACTGATGCTTTGGGTCATTATCCTGCTGTAGGATGAAGCCCTGACCAACTAGACACATACCAGAGGGTCCTGCATGGTGCTGCACATTGCTGTGTAGCTGTTTAGGTTCAGGGAGCCTCTCTTTGTGTGCAAAATCGTATACAGTATGCTCGTTTGTTTTGTGTATCTGTTTATTTCAGGTTCTAGCATTGTGCTATGCAAAGCTTTGCACATTAGCCTGTTTTTTGTTTTAGGCACCATTCAAAACACTCAAGGTCATCTTGAAAACTCATCAATCAGACTGACCAAGCTAGTTTAAACAAGTGCATCTGAAAATGGAGAGAGTCATTTTATGAATAGCTAGTGCAGCTGAAGGCTCCTGACTGTTGTACTGGTTCTCTCCTTCTTTGCACAGTCGAGGAGCATGTCAGGCTATCTTTCACTGTGTGTTGTACTCGTATGCAGGTGACAAATAAATAATCTTGAATCTTGTCTGCTGCCACTTAAGGTCAGTTTAACAAATATCAGGATCAAATGCTTATGTTAGCCAACCTTCTTCTTGTTTATATTGCTTTGCCTCTGCTACAGATAAGACAGAGGTCACAGTAATGTTTATGCTTTTCTGCATAGTAGACCTACCTTTGAACAGTCTGCAGTCTTATTGTTCATACATGTCTGCACTGTCAGCTCTTTGAAGAACCTCAAGCATGAAATGTCTCCATATCATTGTTACTTTGTAAAAACATTTCTGTTTGAAGCATCAGGCTAGTCCACACTCACACATACTACATTCTGTTAAAGGTCAAAGGTTGCACTTACTCTCCATTTCTTCAGTGCACCACCGCTGTGCAGCATCAGAGCACGAACGCGAATAGCAAACCAGCTCAGCAGAGCTCCCATGGTGTGGCTCACATACATTAACACTTCGAACACCAGCATTTACATACATGTGTCCAAGCTCTTCTCTTTCCCAGTACTACATCTTCAAAGATCCCTCCTGAACTCCTCTGCTTTGTCCATGATCATAATTAGTGTTTGTTAATGTCTTTGTTTGATCTTCCACCCCTTCTTTTCTTCTTTTACACACACAGATTTCATTAACAGAAAGTCTTGTAGCAAGATAACCGTAGACAGTGCAAAGAGCAATCCTTCCTGTTTCGCAGTGTTTCAGGGGTGTGGTTACGCTACATTAGCCAGAGCTTAGTCCAGCCTCAAAGCAGCAGGTACACCTTGATCTCTAAATAACAAGGAAAGACACTAAGAAGCCCTGCTATAAATACAGAGCTGCGGTTTCAGACAGAGAAGCTCGTGATCTCTGCACGTAACTCAAGGACATGGGATTGTGCATGGTAGACACAATGGTCTGTTGGTTGGGTCTGCTATAAATTGCTTTTCAAAACTATAAAAGTACAAATTGGCACAAATCAGCGTGTGACACTCTAAGATCAGGGTGTCAAACATAAGGCCCGGGGGTCATAATCGGTTCAGCAGGACTTAAATCCCGCTGACTGGATGGCTTTGGAAAATGTGAAGGAAAACAGAAAATTTAACTGCAATTTAGAGGTTTTACAGCTTTTCCTACTGATAAAGACCTCCCGCATGGCCATTCATGCTACACAGAAGTAATTAAGCCATAGGTTTCTGTCATTTTCCGCATTTAATTCTTAAAACTATAGCCAAAGAGTCGTGCTGACAGATTTCTTTCTGTTAAAATAGCACTTCATTTTGTATACAAGATATTTCAGGGACTAAATGTGTCGTTAAACTTCTGAACACTGGCAGAAAGGGCAGTTTCATTGGTGTGACCCACATATGATCAAAGTCAGCTAGATATGCTTCCAATGTAAAATGAGTTTGCAAACCCTGCTCCAGATGGTTTATACAGTCCCCATCAAAAGTTTAAGACCATTTGAAAAATGGCAAAAAATCCTATTTTGCATGTTTGGATCTTAACAAGGTTCCAAGTAGAGCTTCAACATGCAACAAGAAGAAATGGGAGTGAGACAAAACGTTTTTTTTGAGCATGCAGTTTATTGAAAACAATGCTTAAACTGAAACAGGCTGTTACAGCTGATCATAAGTTTAGGACCACACCTCCAAAAAAACCCCGTAAACCCCCTAAAACAGAAATCAAAGATCCAAACATGAGCTCAGTCGTGAGGAGCTCCACCGTTATTGTTGATCACTTCAAAAATGTATTGCAGCATGCTTGATGTGTTTCCATGAGGTGATGGGAACATTTCTCCAAGTGGGAACAGATGGCCGCATGAAGGGGATCTACTGCCTGGAACTGCTGTCCGTTTTTGTAAACTTCCCTTGCCATTCACCCCCAAAGGCTCTCAGTTGGGTTTAGATCAGGGGAACACGCAGGAAGTCCAGAAGAGTGATGTTATTCTCCTGGAAGAAGTCCCTTGTCCTGCGGGTATTGTGTACTGTAGCGTTGTTCTGTTGTAAAAC
This sequence comes from Aulonocara sp. 'chitande type north' Nkhata Bay, assembly GCF_057382095.1. Lineage (NCBI taxonomy): Eukaryota > Metazoa > Chordata > Actinopteri > Cichliformes > Cichlidae > Aulonocara > Aulonocara sp. 'chitande type north' Nkhata Bay. The sequence goes on along the minus strand of NC_141352.1, from coordinate 471,171 downwards.
CCAGACGAGGGCCCTCAGTCATGAGGGATGCTCTCTGCAACATCTGGACACAGCCAGCGGCCGTTTGATGCCCCTGCACCTCCTGAAGCTCTGTTGTTCCACTGAAGGAAAAAGACCCCAGACCATTATGGCGCCCCCTCCACTGTGGAGCGCAGAAAAGGTTGGATCTGCTTGTCATGCCAGTAATGTTGGAAACCATCAGGACCATCAAGGTTACATTTGTTCTCATTACAATAAAACGTTCTTCCACCTTTCAGCGTCCCATGTTTGGTCCAAACGGTCAGTTCTGTGGCGTTCAAGGAGACGAGGCCTTTGAAGACGTTTTATGTTTTTTATAACCCTCCAGTCTCAGATGCCATCTGATGGTTATGGGGCTGCGGTGGGCACCAGCAACGTTTTAATTTGGGTCGAGGATCGTCCAGTGTCTCGACGGGCAGCCAACTGGATCCTCCAGCTCAGTGCTGGTGACAGTTTTTGGGTCTTCCACTTGACTTTTTTGTTCCATAACCCTCAGGATCATTTAAGAAATTCCAAATGACTGTCTTACTGCGTCCCACCTCAGCAGTGATGGCGCTGCTTATGCAGTTCAACAACCCAACCACGTTCAAAACCGTTCTTTTGAACGTGTAAGTGCTACTGGAACAACAGAGTCACACTGCTCAGGTTTTCTTCAAATGAAGAAAAAGATATTCACATCAAACCTGGTTAAAATACATCTATCAGAGTATTTCATGAATGAGAACCAATGAACTCCAATGAAGGCCAAAGCTTTGGCTCTGTGATCTAACTCTTCACTTAATCTTTAAACTACATGTTCAGAGCCAAGACCCACAGAAGCCTGTTGGCTTTCAAACTGATGGAATAAATATGGCGGTTATAACGATAACTCTTTTGTAAAATAATCAGAAGTATTCCAACCAAACTGTTGCACTAAAATCGTACATTTTAAGTGCTGTCTTTCATTTACTCTAATTAAGTGGAGCTGTGTGCCTTAAGAAGCTTAAGGGCTTAGTGGAGGAACCTCTCCAGCTGAAGATGGTGCACAACACCGAGGCACAACACTGACGCCTTACCACATTCATCGTCATCAATGAGATACTGCTCAGAGATGCTCTCCATAGAGCCTCCACATCAATGAGTTGAAAAATAGTGGTTTGACTTTAAGTTTAGAATTTGTCTGCTAAGCATTTTCTGTTAAATGAACTGCAACTCTGTACTGTAGCGCTCACATTTGTAAACACAGGCAGATGTGTCATTTTCCTTGGTTCCTGTTGGAGAAGGTGTGGTACATAAAAATGTAAATGGTAACTTTCTCTCACATTTCCTCAGTAGGAATACTGAAGAGATTATCCACTCTGGGTCATGTAATGAAAAATGCCTCAGCAGAGGTGCCACAGAAGTTTCCTAGTCCTCAGAGTACACAGGAATGGTTCCACATTAAGCACAGCGATATTCAGCACCAAGTTAAAAATGCCTCATCTTCTTGTACAGCAGGGGTCCCCAACTCCAGGCCTCGAGGGCCTGCAGTTTTTAGATGTGTCTGTGATCCATCACAGCTGATTCAAATGGCTAAATGACCTCCTCCACACGTTTTAAAGTTCTCCAGAGGCCTGGTGATGAACTAATCATGTGATTCAGGTGTGTTGGCCCAGGGTGAGATCTAAAACCTGCAGGACACCGGCCCTCGAGGCCTGGAGTTGGGGACCCCTGATGTACAGAGTAAGCCAACAACAGCTTCTCCTTTTATTTGCAGTTTATAAGGCTTCAAACATTTTATATAAAGCAGCAAAGGTAAACGGTTTCTTTCTGTATGTGAAACAGTGAGTGAATCTAAGTGTCTGCCATATTCCAGCTGCACCATCAGACTACATTAACTGGGCTGGAATAAAGAAAACATTAAGCAGCTGTCTGCACTTCAGTGCAAACTGGTACATGTTCTAGTATTTATATTACTTATTATAGTCTCACTGCCCACTCTCAGCACATTCTATAGTTATAAAGAACAGCAAAAACTCCCTGAGTATTAAAAGAAGATCCAAGTTGGCTGCCACTTAAGAGTACTGTATCGAATGAAATGACTCGCCTAACTGTCAGTGTGTCTGTAACCACTGAAAACAAAAACACTCCCACATCCACAGACGAGGATCATGACATCTCACATCAGCCGAGCCTGCTGCTCAGCTGTTTCTGACATGCACACAAAGGTGAACATTTTATTGCTATTAAATTTTAGCTTCATATATAAATTACTTTTCATTATTTTATTTTTTTAAGATTTAACAATGTTGAATTTCCTGAGGGTTTGCCGTAGTCTGTTTTTGTGCAGCTGATAGGAACACCACGTCCACATGAACACAATCAACTGTTTGGGACTCGTTTCAAAAACCAGTTTTGAATTGAATTTCTGTTTGAAAATATATATTGAAACAGAGAAACAAGTAAATGGATTCAATAATCAAAGATGTACTTCTTACAGGGCAGCACGGTTCGCTTCCACCACCCGGCCGGGGACTTTAAAGTTCTGATGCTGGCCTATAAAGCTCTGAATGGTTTAGGACCAAAATACATCAATGACCTCCTGACCCAGTATGAACCTTCCAGATCCCTCAGGTCATCTGGATCCGGTCTTTTATCAGTTCCCAGAGTCAGAACCAGACACAGAGAAGCTGCATTCAGCTTTTATGCTCCTTATATCTGGAACAAACTCCCAGAAAGCCTCAGATCAGCTGAAACACTCAGTTTATTTAAATCCAGGTTGAAGACTCACCTGTTCTCAGCTGCATTTGAATAAAGCACCAAATCCACACTTTTAAGCTTAAATTTCAAAACTTACATTAACTACTGATTTTATCTACTGTTCTGATTTTATCTGTTTTGATTTTATATACTGTTGTTTGTTTGTTTGTTAATTAGTTTTTGTTTGCTTGTTTTAATCAATTTTAAATCATGCTTTTTATTTGTTCTTGTTTCTAATGTCTCTGTAAAGCACTTTGAATCACCTTGTTGTTGAATTGTGCTATACAAATAAACTTGCCTTGCCTTGCCTTTCTGTGGGGAGTTTGTGCTCCCCGTGCTTATGTGGGTTCTCTCCAGCTTCCTCCCACAGCCCACAGTCATGCAGTCAGTGGGGTCAGGTTGATTTGAAACTCTAAATCGCCCACAGGCATGAATAGTTGTCTATGTGTTAGACTGGTGACCAGTCCAGGGTGTACCCTGCCTCTCGCCCTATGACAGCTGGGATAGGCTCCACCCCCCACGACCCTGAAAAGGACAAGCAGCAGAGGATGGAAGGATGAAACTGAGCTCGTGATGGCGTTCCTCCGAAACAAAGGGCTCCATTTCAAAAATATACAGTATATCTGTAGGCTCTGAGAAAGAAGACAAGCGTAGCTACATTTTGAGGGTGAAATGATGGCTGTGGGGTGAAGATTACGGTCACAGCGGCAGGTTCAAGAGCTTTTGTGTGCCTCACACTTTAACCTGCCTCCAGCTCTCTGATAGCCATGAATGGGGAGGAATTTGATAGATTTTTGTGTGACATTTATGATAATAACTGTAAAAGCTGTAGGGGAATATACGGGTGTCTGCCTAAAGGAGCGACCAGAAAACTGAGAGAGGTAGGTCTCTCCATTCAAAGCCAATGTCACTCTATCAACAGAAAAAGTACAAATTTCAGCAACTGTACAAAATTTCAAAAGTCTGAATAGAGGCACATAGCATACAATCCTTCTGATGTATGAACAGTGACTAGTACTGTCGTTCCACGCCAGGAGAGTCCTGCTGGGGGTCTCTTTGTTGCTGCGTTCTCCACACTTCTATGTAGGTTCTCCTCTCCAGGTCCTCCAACTTCCTCCCACAGTCCAGAAACATCCATGGGATTCTACTGCTCATCAGTGTGAATGATGCCTGTCTGTATGTGCTGGCTCTATGACAGACTGGATAGGATGTAAGGAAGAAAGTGGATGTATTTATTTGGAGAAATATTTCCCTTTCTTTTCTTTCCTCCTCCCTTATCTGCAGTGTTCACTGTCTGCTCTGCAGCACCTCTGCTGTCTGACTCACTGAACGTGGTCTAAAAGTGTACATGCTGTGTGGATGCAGCTTGCAAACCAGGCTTTCTTACCTTAGCTTATATTTTAGCATTAGTGATCTGATTCCTCGTGAAGTGTGTGGCACATTCCCCTTACCGTGGCAACACTGTGTTAGTGTGTTGTATAATAGTGACATCTGCTGGATTAAAAAAGCAGCTGCAGGTAACCTGAGTAGAGCGCTCATGGCAGGGTTTGTCTGTGGCAGTGGAGAAGGCGGGGTTAAATCATGCCTCACTGGAGAAAAGTTTTCTCATTGGTTCCATTGGTGATGATGAGCCAATCAAAGAGCACCAAAGCCAGTCTCCCCTCCTCCGCTCAGTATAAACACAGCGTGGCATCTCCTCACTGCACGAACACGGCAGCTGTATTGGTCGTGTGAGCTTTCTTACTGCATGCATCGGTACAGTTTGTTGTTCTTTGTGCTTCATGCATGCACCAACGATTCAGTATTGTGACACCTTCTGTCCAAATCCCACAAAGTTGATGCTGTTCATGTGGACGTAGCTTTTTCAGTTTCTCTGCTACGTCCACATGAGCAGGGATGTCCTCACCAGGATGGCTTTCTATCCACATATGAAAATAACACATGGTGTCAATAAAGCTTCAAAAAAGAGCGCAGAAATCAATCGATGACTCCAGTGTAGCTGTATCCATCTTTTATATACAGTCCTTGTAGTTGTCACCCATGAACCACATGAGCAGCTCAGAACATGCAGACCTGAGAAAGGTGGCACATATAACAATCAGTACACACTGTGTGGCAGAAAATGCTATTAATGTTGAACAGCACCGTACAAATGTTGGCAATAAACGTAACAGCGCACAGAACTAATCTTCCCACCATCCACAAACATTCTGCTCCAGTCTCTAACTTTCAGTGCAAACTCAAAAAGAGGAAATGAGAGACATCACATGATTTTAACTTTGTGCAGATCCTCCACAGTGATGTACACCACCTGCAGAAACACATTCAGACGTCACTATAGTGGGGAATTGTAACCACAGGGAGACAGTAACAGCCATCTGTCATACAGCAGCATACGTACATCACAAACATTTCTAAGATCAGTGATGGCACACGATCTGAACAAAGGTTACTGTTGTGAAAACTGGAGCTTGGAAAGAAAAGTTTCTTGAAGACGTTTCACCTCTCATCTGAAAAGCTTCTTCACTTCCAACTCACAGCTGTTTGAACTCTACTGCAGGTTACTACACTTTCAACACCTGGGTCACTGAGCCACTATTGATCACATGACTCATCACACAAGCCAAGGTTTGAAAAAAGGTGTGGTCATTATAAGCAGAGGGTTCAGGTGAAGCCATGTCATGTGACCTATTGATGTGAGAGGATGTTGGCACGCCACCTCAGAACTGCGCTGTAGGTTCAGACAGTTTGTGTGTAAAGCTGCCTCCTGTCTTCACAGATGGTTATACAATCATTAATGATCTTATTGATCATGAAACTGACCTCACGACCAATGTTCCCTCTAATTTTTCACGTGTGTGAGCAAACTCACAGACTCCCTGAGCGGCCCCCTGGACCACTGTGAGCGACATCAGACGTGTGCACTGTGGTGACGACAGCATCGCATCCATCGAAGTTACATGGTTTATAAAAATAATCAAATTACAGCATTTACATTTCTGTTAGAATCCCTTTAATTAAGAGCTTTAGCCCACTTACAGTGACAATTACAAAAATCTTTTTTAATGACCTGTGCACTATGTCAACGCTATTGGAAGTATGAATATTTGAACTATGGCAAAACATGAACGGCCAACCAAATCAAGCCTACTATAAACTCCAATTTTGAAACTTAACATTTTTATTATAAAGCTCTGACTTGTGTTATGATGAGCCAGTCTGTGAAGCTCCTGTCCTACTGCGGTCTGGGAGACAGTCCTACTGTCCTGTAACTCTTTGTCTGTCAGTATATAATGATTATATGCATTTTTCTAATACTCAAACTGGTGACAGTATTTAATGATCAATATCCATAAATGAAAACTCAATAAATGACACTAGATGAGCAGAAAACTGATTAAGAGCTTAAATTTCACCTTATTTTTCCCGTCTGTCCTTCTCACGTCGTCCAGGTTGATGGCCTCGTCTGCTTGCAGCTTTGACTTTATGCGCATCAGCTGGTCCAAATGCTCCGCCTCAAGACGATTTCTGGATGCTGTTTTGAGACGATTCATTAAACTAAAGCCTCTTTGGCAATCTGCACTGAATGCTTGAAATATAGCACAAATATCCACAAGCTGCGAGATGTGTTTTAGCTCCTCACATTTTAGCGTTGCAGCCTCCATATCTGAGAATGTGCTGATTGACCCATGTTTAAGTTTGTGCCTCAGTATGTACTTGAAATCAGAATATTCACTGTTTATGACCTCCACTGAATGTGGAGGGTGGAGAATGGCCTCATACTTCTTTGCCAGCGTGGCAATGTCTGCTGCTCCATACTCAAACCTGATGTCTGAGGTCAATGCCTCAATGTCAAGTGCAGACCACTCCTATAATTCATCCTCTGGAAAATCCAAGTGATCACAAAGCTTACGAATAACACGAGTAATCTCACTGGTATTCCTGCCATCAGCAGATAAGGCCCTCATCGCCTCTATGACACGGTCACTCCACTTAACATCCTTTTCCTCTGTCAAGTATTGGGAACGCAACTTCTCAATCTTTGCTCTTGCCAAGCAGTGCCCTTCAGTCAGGTTGCATCTTTGAAAAGAAAGACACAGGTGTGCCAGCTCACCCAAAACATCTCCCAGAGCGGTGAGAGTAACCTTGAAGTTTGAATCGGTTAGCTTTTTGTAACAGTAATTTGCCACTGGATCTCTGTTATCACTGGATTCTCTCTTGCAGTATTCTTCCAGCACAGTGTAGTTCCTCAGCATTCACAGCTCAGTGACGTGACAGCCATCGCACTTCACTCAGAGGCCTGAATGACAGTGCATCCTCATCAAGAACATTTCTAGGTCTTCCCGTTTTCCCCTCTTTACAGTGGATCTAGAGAAAGTGGAGTAAACTGTTCTAAGAAGAGTTCCCACATCACACATCAAAGGTACATCTTTCCACGCATCATCAATGCCCAAGTCCTCTCTATGGGCCACACAGTGTTGTTCAGTTAACTGTGGTATTTTCCGCTTTAATAAAGCTGCAACTCTGTTGTGCTTTCCTCGCATTACTGAGGCACCATCGGAGGTCAGCATCACCATTCTCTGTAGGGCTGGGCGATAGAAACGATATACGATAGAAACTATATAAATTTGGCCAACAATAGAGATTTTGACTATACCACTCTATCGCGATAGCGCATGTTGATGATGTCATCAAGCTGCACCTGTTTTGGTCGAAAGCATCGCAGTGGCTACAACCATTATCACTGCAAATTATGCTGACAGTCACAGCAAAGAGATGAAGCACCTTTGAAATATGGGGAAAGCCAAAAACTGCGCTTCCTCCACTTCCCTAACATTGATTCATTAATGTTGGATTCTCTCGCAGCTGCTCTGTTCCCATGTTGTCGCAGTATATTAATAACTAATCTCGTATTGTGGATGAATAACCTCAGTTGTTCTCCTGACTGAAGTTTGGCCCGTGTACAGCATCCTGCTATGTGATTGCATTTGTCCCTGACCACCAGAATCCCTCACGTTAACTTTTATCGAGTGGAAAAAAAGTTGGCGTTCATCCTCCAGCTTCACTGTGCTAATGTTATGCTAACATAGCTGTGTCGCTAGCAATCACGTAGCACAACATTATATACCAGCTAGCCCAACTTCAGTAACCCTGCAAACACCACTGCTGTTTAGTTTTCTGTCTTCATTTATGTTGGAAGTGACAGCAGAGCTGTACGTTTGAATTAGTTTCAAATCTCTCTGTCAGAACATGGTAGGAAATGTTTAGGTGGAAACTAGCGAGCTAACTTCCTGTTAACTTCTAACTCCGTTAAATTTAATAAATTCTGTTTTCATGGATGTTAAACTTAATTGTTACACCTGGTAAAGCAGCAACGCTGATGATTTTATTAAAGATGAAAGAATTTAGACAGTTTTTAACTCTCAGTGTTTGTTTGACTTTGGGACCTGAAGGCGCGGAGTTTAGGACCCAGATTACTCCGTGAAGCTCCTCCCTACGGCAGCCGTAATGCTCTGACATCCATCAAGCAGTGCAGCTTACCAACATTTTTAAACTTAAAACATTTTTAACAGATTTCTGCCCAAATCGGTTCGAGGTCAGTAAGCACAACCAGAATTCATACATAAGGCACACTCTCTATTTTTGAGAAAATTAAAGGATTTTAAGTTTGGAAAATACGTTATACAAAAGAACAGAATATATCGTGATATATATCGTTACCGCACATGCTTCAAATTATATCGCGATATGAATTTTAGGCCATATCGCCCAGCCCTAATTCTCTGCATGTCTAGTTCATGCCGTGCATGCGGTCAGCTGGATGATGCCACCAAACAGTTTTATGGTTGACGTTATTTTCCTCCCTGGATTTAATATACAGGACTAGCATTTTGTGCACTGTTACGTCTGTGCTCTCACCTATGATCAGGGTGTGCCGAGGTGCATTTTTAACTTCACACATTGTCTCATTCTGCACTACTTCATTGATTGAATTCACAAACTCAAAGGCATCATCTTTGCTTCGCCAGCTTTCTGGTACACTCACATACTTTGCCATGTGATGGTCAATTTGTTGAACCGACAGCAGAGAAGAATTCATTTTGAAGGCTGGTAGAATCTTGTCGATGAGAACTTTAACTTCTTCGGGGTTGGATTTCTTTCTGAGTGACAGCTCGTTCCTCTTCTCTCGGTCTTTGGCGCTCTCTCCCAACAACGTACCGATCCCCATTCCCATCGTACATCTTCTCACAATTCCAGCTGCTTTCAAATGACTTTTCTGTTGAATGTGGCGCTTGAGGTATTCCAGCTTCCATTCTATCCACACTTTTCCCTCCGAAAACTCGCTTGCGATTTTAGCTTCGCAACATATTTTGCAGACCAGACCTTTCTCGCTCAAAAAAGAAAAAATCTCTCCCAGTTTCACAGTTTTTTCTCCTGTTTGCACATATTCTGACAGCCATTCCATCTTAAAAGAGTCGCATTTCTTTTTTACTTTGGCCACTGTCCGTTCGTTTTGCCATTATTTTAAAGGTTCAACATAAGCAGCACTCCACATCGGCCACACCCCTTTGTTAGCTAAACATGAGCAGCATTTAAGGACGCTGTCAACCACGTTGATGAGCTGTGCATATACGAATGTGAATCGCATCATTGGCTGGAGCAGCCAGTCACCGCTCACTTACTGACTCACACTACAAAACAGAATCAACTGCTAACGTATTTATTTTCATTTCAATTCAGGTTAGATTTTTTATTTTTGTGCGCTACAGAGATTTTCTGTGCGCAGAGACCGTGCCAGCAGTGCACAATTGCGCACGCGCGCAGCTTAGAGGGAACATTGCTCACGACCCAGTGGTGCCAGTTTAGCTCATTATGCAAACGTAGATGTTTATAAGGCTGGAAACCAGCAGTCAGCTGAGACTGAAGACGTCACTTAGATGAGTGCTGAAAACTCCTCGTCCACAAGAACAGAACCAACTTTTGGGGGAAAACAAACCTGTCTTTGGTGATAGAGCATTTAGGCAATGAAGAATGGTTTACACTCACCTTATCATGGCAGGGATCTGGATAGTCACAGATGTCCTCTGGAAAGGCAGACCGTATCAACATCTTCACCTCTTTAGGGTAGACGTAGGTAGGCTGACACTGATCCCCCTCCTTCACGCCAACCTTGTTAAAAAACTAGGACGGGGGTGACAGGAGTTATATGATAAAGATGATAGAATAATACAATGTATTTCATGACAGGGACCACCTGTAAACACAGAAGACCAGTTTGTGAGCAGTTACCACTCATCACCCAGTCTCAGTCTCAGTTTCCTTGTCCTGAATTGAATCGTGATGAAATGAAGTCCACACTTTGTCCTCTGCAGAAGACTCCTTCAGCTTCTTCTAATGGTTATATATCCTGCCTGGCTTTGGAATATCTGAGGACTCAGTGTGAGTATTAGTCTGTCATGACTGAAACATCTCTACATGAATGTCTGCAGGAGATTTTCTGATGGCACAAAGCTTTGGGGAGTGCTGTAACCACTGGGAGAAAACCTTGCTTATTGTCATTAATGAGCTGAACAAAACAGTACAGACACAAACATGTGCCATGGCTCCCCGGTGTCACCCATCGTAGCCAACCTTTACCTGGAAAGTACAGCACCAAGCCACTGGCACAGATAGGTGGATGTAGAGTAGTAGAAGCCTTCACTGTTCACATCAGCTCAGTGGATAGAAACAGAAAGTTCACCAGGGCAGACTCAAACAATAAAAGTTTGCTTTGCACAGTGAGGAGAAAGTCCTCAACATTGGAGTTTACTGGAAGCTATGCCTGCAGGTAAAGATTATTTTGGTAACTGACTAATCCACCAATTGTTCTTTGAATGTTTCAGTGACTCTTATCTCCGCCTCCTGTGGGCACACCTGTTCTAGGCTCCAGGACCTCACCTGCTCAAGACTGTGAAGACCAGCCTGTTGTCTGGTTAAAATAATGACCCAGGAGACATTTGAATTTGAAAGCAATCAATTGTATTTCTAACATTACTCAATATGTCCGTCAGACTAAAAATGAATTCTAATAATAATAACATAGAAGCTGTACATCTGCATCTAAAGGTCAAAGGTCACTCTTTGAAGAATGTAAATGTTTCCATTGTAGACAGACATGGCTTTTTTTACTCCTCTTTCTGTCTTCTCTGTGTCCACTGTGGACAACCATGCTTGAACAGAAGGGGTTCAGTCAACTCTCTGCAATGCTGAGATCGATTCCCAGGCCCCTCTTCTTATGTGCATATATGGGATCCCCGTCAAACACTAGCATATACTGTGCTGTTGTTCTGTGGTAAGAGAACGCAGTACTGTAAAGACATCTACGTGTTGCTACTAAAGTACACACCAGTTTCCTCTGCAGAAGACGGAAGACCTTCTTGCGACGAGCGTGGTCATTCCTGAGGCGTGTGGCAGCATGTAGCAAAGATGCTAACCACCCGGGAAGCCTGCAGAAGTGGCCATAATAGATATAAGTGTAGGTATAACTCTTTCCTGTACCTTATCCCTGCAGCTACCACCCTCTAACGTAAGTAGATAAGTACCAGACCATATACCACCCAGCTTTGCTCACTCCACAGTCCCAGCATATTCTTACAATATCCTCTGGGCTGCTTTGCAATAAAGACTTTGACCCTGTCTCTGTGTTCTGATTTAGAGCGCAGCTGATAAACCTAAAAACATGTTTCTATGCAGTTTAAACGCCTACTTCTGAACAGCCATCAAGTACTTATTTATCTGTGCATCAGCATTGGCAGGGTGGATGGAGTGTTACAGTTACAGTTTGGTAAATGCTGCTTTAAGTTACGTTGTTCCACATGGACACTAAGACTCACACTGTGGTGCAGGATATTCCTCACTTAATTTAACTATTACACTTATCTGCATTTATATAAAGCAGTATACTTGCACAGTGACTAATGGTAGTCTTAAGGTTTAACTAGAAATCCTACATTTAGAATAATGTCATCATTATTGATGCTGAGTTTAGAAACGCAACCAACTGTCACAACTTGCAGATCGTCTGGACTGTTTATGTGAGGACCCAAATCCACACCAGGAAAACAGGAAAAATAAACGAAAGACGTCCCGTTTATTAAGGCAGACACACCAAACGGGGAAAAATGCATAAATAAACTAAACAGAGGAACGGCTGAACTGGAAGAACTAAGGACATAAAGTAAAAGCCTGGAACACTAGAAAAACCTCGGAAACACCAGCGGGAAAAAGAAGAGACACGGAGGAACCATGGACACGATGACAAAGGTCACGGAAAACTCACACAGTGGCTGTGTCCCAATTCAGGGTCTGCACGCTTGAAGTACGCATTTCAAGTGCGGTTACGTCACCGCCACGCGACGACGGCTGTCCCAATTCGAAGTGTGCTTCAAATGCATACTCCAAATGCGCCGTCGAGTTCCCCAAATATCAAGCGTGGTCCGGTGCACGCTTCGTGGTCCCATATATCCCACAGTTCATAGTGCGGCGGTGGGTGTGGATAATTTTGCTGCAAAATACGGCAGAAGGGAGCGGCAGAAGAGTGAACTGTGAAAAGTAAGTACTGAATATGACGTCACTTATTTATGTGCGAATGTTTAATAACGAAGAAAATTAAAACATTACTGTTGGCCACATGTTGGCAGAGTTGTGCGACATTAGTGATGTTTGTACTTTCAGTGTTTACTTGGTTTTAAAGCCCCTACATATATATATATAGTCGACCTTAATCGTACAGAGAATCTGATGATTTCATGGATAATTAAAGTCAGTCATATATCCACAAACACAACAGGCTGAAAGTCAGTGATGCTGCTCGGTTTGCAGTCCTGAACATCGCGGCACAAGCAGGATCCACTGCACTGTTAATGTGAGCTGTGTTATATTGCTGCCTCTGCTCGGTGGTGTCGAGCCAAACGGACTTTAACGTGTGTTTGAACGAGCTGACGGTTCACTCGTTAAGCTGAAAGAAAGATGCTTTAATCACAGCAGTCACACATGTGTCCACTGCACCATCTGGAACTCTTCTTGTTTACACTCGTAATAACACAAACACTAAATCCTGCTTCTCTGGTGCTGTTGTGTAGCAGTGTGTACACCTGAGACTGTCACCTGTCTGTCTGTCCTGCACTCTCTCTCTGTTTCTTTCTCTCTGATTGTGGAATAAAAGTATGAACATGTGTTTATAAGTTACACTTGTGTTTGAATCCTGCAGCTTATCACACATTTGATTTCCATGTGTGACACCTGCAAGTGTCCAGAGTGAGGACAGACTGAGGGACCCACTGCTGCACATCATCTGTGAGGCTTTGCAGCCCTGATGATCCACCAGGACAAACTCAGCAGTGTGTGAGGAAGAGGAGGAGGAAGAGCCAGCAGCAGCTGACAGATGGAGAGAATAGACAGACTGTTCCCTGTTTGTGAAGGACTGCTAGGAAAGTTTAACATAACTGTCTGTACTGAATCAGTCTTATTAGGTAATGTTCAAATAATGTGATCATCCCAGTGTTTCCAGTGTGGGAGAAAGTACTCAGAGTACTCAGGGCCTTCAAGTTACACACCATGAAAGGCAGCAACAAGTTTAATGTTCAGAAACCTAAAGTCTGTATCAGCAGCAGGATGGAGCTAAAATAAATGTTGGTTTCAGTTCTATGAAGCTTTGAGTATTTTGGATCAGTAGCTGCTGTGTTTGTTGCATCATATTGCTGTAACTATTTATATGCTTTATATATTCTGAGCTAAGTTGATCTATAGTGTTACATCATATTCTATAAGGATGTTATGTGTTTGTAGACTTTCTGCCCAGTTTGACCCATTTAGCAGACGTCAGCCTGTTTAAGGCTCTGATATCTATTCTGTATGACTTACAGCAGTTATGACATGGTCTGATTTTCTCACCCAATAAAGGAATATTTCATATATCAGTCTACTCTTCATTCTATCAGACACAGTTACCACAGCTCCTACATTTGCTTTTTACACATATATGTAAGCATTGAGCCACATTTAGTACCAACATATTAAATGAACAATATTTGTCTCTTATATATGATACACCTATATATGCACTGTCAAAGATACTCGTCCTTGACTGAAGATTTAAGGTGATAGGAAATATAAATAACTGCAACTTGAATCTTTGACCCAGAATTCAAGCTCACTGCTGTAATATATATATATATATATCATAATAATCTGACAATAATATAATATTGGCCATATTATATTTACATCACCACAGTGAGATGACTTTAGTCTCATGAACAACATGAGCTAATTGTTATTTACTAACTAATCTTAAATGAGTGTTCAGCACAGAAATGAAGCCCAACAATCATGTTTACAGTCCCGTGGTCTCAGCCTCAGATACTCAACTAATCACAGTGATGTCATGACAAAAATGAAAGACAAACAAAACATTTTCTCCTTCATTTCTGTCACACAAAGCTGTATGTAACGTTTCTCGCGGTTAGTATCATGGTTGCTAGGCAACCTGAACAGCGCGACGGAGGCCAGACCGTCCCATTTCACACGCCTCTCACTTCCGCACTTCTCGTACTTATAGTACGAACCGTGCGTACTGCGCGTACTTCAAGCGTGCAGACCCTGAATTGGGACACAGCCAGTATATACAGACAGGAGGTGATGAGGGAAGTGGACACAGCTGAGACAAATTAGGGGCGATGAGGCAGAGGGGAACAAAACAGAACACACTGAACACGGGACGCAAGACTGTCAAAGTAAAACAGGAAGCACAGAGACGCGGGCCTAAGACTCACACACCTGACATAACATTAGGGATAAAACAGGGAGGCAACGAGACGACAAGAAACACCAGGAGAGCAACACGGGAGGGAGAGAGAGGGAATCCAAACATGGAGACGAGACAGACGGAGGGGCGAGCGACACACACGGGCGACACGGAGTCAGGCAAACACACAAGACGAAGCTCAGGGAAACGCACAACACTAAACAGAGTTTACACAGGAACCAAATCATCCCCGTACACAGAGAATAACACAGCTCAGGACTTCACAATAAGCAGTGCTCTTCAATACTAAACAAATGATTTCTTAAAAAGAAACACACTTATTATTATTATAGGAAGCAGTTTGTTACAATATTACTAGTTATTTCTTAACATTACATGCACTGTCCCTTCATTTGTAACTCACAATGTAAACCTCAGAATATCGTCCCACACTGACACAGGCTCCTACTGACACTCAGCTGATGTTCAATAACACAAAGCCATGAGCAAGTAGAATCTACAGTAGAGTCTACAGTAGAGTTTATAGTAGAGTCTACAGTAGAATCTACAGTAGAGTCTACAGTAGAGTTTATAGTAGAGTCTACAGTAGAATCTACAGTAGAGTCTACAGTAGAGTCTACAGTAGAATCTACAGTAGAATCTACAGTAGAGTCTACAGTAGAGTTTATAGTAGAGTCTACAGTAGAATCTACAGTAGAGTTTATAGTAGAGTCTACAGTAGAATCTACAGTAGAGTCTACAGTAGAGTCTACAGTAGAATCTACAGTAGAGTCTACAGTAGAGTCTACAGTAGTTTATAGTAGAATCTACAGTAGAGTCTACAGTAGAGTCTACAGTAGTTTATAGTAGAATCTACAGTAGAATCTACAGTAGAGTCTACAGTAGAGTTTATAGTAGAGTCTACAGTAGAGTCTACAGTAGAGTCTACAGTAGAGTTTATAGTAGAGTCTACAGTAGAATCTACAGTAGAGTCTACAGTAGAGTTTACAGTAGAGTCTACAGTAGAATCTACAGTAGAATCTACAGTAGAGTCTACAGTAAAGTCTACAGTAGACTCTACAGTAGAGTTTATAGTAGAGTCTACAGTAGAGTCTACAGTAGAATCTACAGTAGAGTCTACAGTAGAGTTTACAGTAGAGTCTACAGTAGAATCTACAGTAGAGTCTACAGTAGAGTCTACAGTAGAATCTACAGTAGAGTCTACAGTAGAGTCTACAGTAGAGTCTACAGTAGTTTATAGTAGAATCTACAGTAGAGTCTACAGTAGAGTCTACAGTAGTTTATAGTAGAATCTACAGTAGAATCTACAGTAGAGTCTACAGTAGAGTTTATAGTAGAGTCTACAGTAGAGTCTACAGTAGAATCTACAGTAGAGTCTACAGTAGAGTTTATAGTAGAGTCTACAGTAGAATCTACAGTAGAATCTACAGTAGAGTCTACAGTAAAGTCTACAGTAGAGTTTACAGTAGAGTCTACAGTAGAATCTACAGTAGAGTCTACAGTAGAGTCTACAGTAGAATCTACAGTAGAGTCTACAGTAGAGTCTACAGTAGTTTATAGTAGAATCTACAGTAGAGTCTACAGTAGAGTCTACAGTAGAGTCTACAGTAGAGTCTACAGTAGTTTATAGTAGAATCTACAGTAGAATCTACAGTAGAGTCTACAGTAGAGTTTATAGTAGAGTCTACAGTAGAGTCTACAGTAGAGTCTACAGTAGAATCTACAGTAGAGTCTACAGTAGAGTTTACAGTAGAGTCTACAGTAGAATCTACAGTAGAGTCTACAGTAGAGTCTACAGTAGAATCTACAGTAGAGTCTACAGTAGAGTCTACAGTAGTTTATAGTAGAATCTACAGTAGAGTCTACAGTAGAGTCTACAGTAGAGTCTACAGTAGTTTATAGTAGAATCTACAGTAGAATCTACAGTAGAGTCTACAGTAGAGTTTATAGTAGAGTCTACAGTAGAGTCTACAGTAGAATCTACAGTAGAGTCTACAGTAGAGTTTATAGTAGAGTCTACAGTAGAATCTACAGTAGAATCTACAGTAGAGTCTACAGTAAAGTCTACAGTAGACTCTACAGTAGAGTCTATAGTAGAGTCTACAGTAGAGTCTACAGTAGAATCTACAGTAGAGTCTACAGTAGAGTTTATAGTAGAGTCTACAGTAGAATCTACAGTAGAGTCTACTGTAGACTCTACAGTAGAGTCTACAGTAGAGTCTACAGTAGAGTCTACAGTAGAGTCTACAGTAGAATTACAGTGGAAACAGGTTTTTGTTCAGTTCTTCGTTTCATCTGATTCCACATGAATTATTAAGGTTCGTTTAGATCATGCTCTGAAACAACTGTCCAAAGAAGAACCAGGAAGTGTTTCATAACAGGGACCGAATGGCAGGAATGAAGCGATATACATAATGAACTCTGCAGTGAACAAGAGCAACAGTGACTAAAGGAGAATCAGCACAGGTGAAGGGAAGTGGGCGGGCCCCGAGGTAAACTTTCCTCTACATCCAGGCGAAAGCCAGAGTGAAGTACACTGCTGACTGACACGTGCCCTCGTACCAAATACCACAGCTCTGCTAGAGGACTCATTAAAGGGTCACTTTAGAAGAACTGGAGCTGACAGCAGGCGCACATTAATGATTTAGCCGAAAAATGACTAAAACAATCAGGCTTTATGTATGTTTTCACCCCCGTGGGGATATTCTGTCATTCTGTCACAGCTTTTGGACGACTCGACGCTGGATTCTAAACTGAAAGCTGGGAAACTTGAACTTACCCGAGTGAATGGCAGAGATCAATATACACATTCATGATGATGGACAACAGCAAAGTCTGTGGACGAGAACGCCAACAGCATATTAGGGTTATTATAGTTAAACTAAAACTAGGTGTGAAAAGCACTCTGCTGAATGTGAATACAAACAGCACCTATAACTAATACGAACCCCAACAACAGTATAAAGCTAGCTGGACCGGTACATTTGGTAAGTGGGGCTTTTCTACATGATCAATGCACTGATGCACGCACACATAAAGAATATCAGCTGTTATCTGTTCTAACACTGTTATTTCATTACTATGGATTTTTTTAAATCCACGGAACTGCAATAAAATGTTTCAGTAACTCTGGATAATTGAAACATTTTAACGCCTTGTGTTTTTATTGCTATTTTGTAACAAAGGATATTTTTATACCATAAAACATTTTGTATTTACATTTCAATTCTAGGAGGAGGGACATGAGCTCATCATGTCTCACGTTCCTGACCACACAGCTACTATTACAACTTATTATTTTAAACAGTTCTTTGCTCTGTGTCAAAGTCGAAATGCGCTCATAGTAAAGCAGAACCTTTTGGATGCGGTTTCCGTTGAACAGAACCAAGTTAATGTGGATTATAGATGAAACTTTCAGTCCACATCGCCTTTGTTCAACGAGTCCGAGCTAGCAGCAGGTAGCTAGCTAAGCTGTCATCCATTAGCCTCGCTCAGCCTGCTAACTAGTTTGACTGCAGGTGATGAATGTGACATTTTACTGCTAATGTTTGTTAAACTGCTAACAGTTCGCTTGGTGAGGACTCGCGCGCTCCTACCTGTCACCTCTGAAGAACACCCTCTCCTGAACAGTGCGCGTGCACTCTCCGGACTTTTGGGGGCGCGGTTTAACCCTGAGTGACGATGACGGTGGCAGCACTGAGCAGGCTGACCGACTGATGACATGGTTACGGTTCAGTAGAAAACCATCACCCAGCGGTTCCTGTCAGCTCCTCCACCTACGACCTGCACACTGTAGTCATCATCACACCTGTGTGTATGTATGTGTGTATACACACACATACATACATACATATATTTAAAAGGGACAGTGCAGTTTCACATAGTCCAAGTACAAACATGAAAGTAACGCACGTACGTTTATAGCTATTGCTAATTGTCAATAACTGTGCCTTGTTGGGCTTACAATCAAAATAGATACATTTTACAATAAAACCAAATTACATCATAAATGCAATTACATTAATTAATAGACAATTAAAATTAAATTAAAATCCTTAGTTGACTACATTTCCCTTTAACCACACTTTAAGCTTCAATGTAAAGGATCTGATGTCTGTAATCAATTCGATTTTGGTTGGAAGTGTTCCACAGATGGCAAGCTGACTGACCGAATGCAGATCTGCGATATGACATCTTGCAGTTGCCGTTCACCTTACTCCTGGTAATACGATTACTATCTGGTCTCTGGATGTTTCTATTGAGACACTCTGGGGCCATCCTATTTATACATTTAAGAAAACACAAATGATTAAAACTCTTAAAACTAAGTAGTAGCAATATTTCTTTAAAATGTGACAATGATGCCACTGAACAGATTTTTTATCCATTATTTTTAAAGATATAAGGACACCACAGGCTGACTGGTGCTGCTTGGGTCCAAACTGTCATACAATATGAAAAATGAGAGAATATCATAGAACGCATAAACATCTGAGCTGCTGAAGTGGGTATAAAGTGCCAAATTAACTTAAAACAACTCAGATCAGCCTTGACCGTCTTAGCAATCTTTTTTACATGCTTGTCAAATTTAAGATCTGAATCTAAAATTATTCTAAAAACGTAGATCTCATATATAGATAGATCTATATATGATATATCTATATATGAGATAGATCTATCTATCAAAAAATCCGGTCTGTTTCTTCCAGTCTTCCCACAATGCTCTTCTTCTTCTCCATCAAACTTTTCAACAGCCAGAAATCAAACATTAGTAATGGAGGCATGTTTATTAAGAGACAGAAACACTCGTTACAGGTTCACAGGCTGCACACTCGACCATGGTCATAGAAAACATTCAGCATCTAGTTCCTCACAGGCTGTTTTAGACTAGCAGCAATGCTAAGCTGGCTTTGGGCTTATCCAGGTGACTTCAGGGCTAATGGTGGGTTTGTTGTTCTATGAAGGCGGTTCACTTCATCGAGGTAACCTATGCTGTGAAACTCCTGCAGGTCAGAGACCAGCAGGTATCACTGAAAACAGTGACACCACACCTGGTCCCCCTGTGTGCAGACAGTCCACAGTGTCGTGAGTAATAAAATAAGAGATATGGATTTTTATAAGCAATAACATATGATCCAAAGACACCTGTGCCCACCTTAGGTTGAAATTGTGTTTTTCTATTGAATCTTTACTGTCAAATCCTTAAACAGCACCAAGTCTGCAGCTAAAAGCAGAAAAAGTAAAACTGTTCCAAGTTTCTGATGAGCTGGATTTGAGTAGGCGAGTCTTTGGAGCACAGAACTGTAGTGTTGACTCCACCACAGGCTGAAGGCCAGCTGCTCTTCCCAGTGTGCATGTGACTGGGCTCGCTCTTAGTATGGTTTGCCTCCCAGTGAAGTAAGCATCTCCAGCCTCTCTGCAGCAGTGGGCATGTCAGGTTTCACACCATCTCTTCTCCTCTGCACCATGATGTTGTGCTGCAAGACAAAACAGACCAGCCAAAGAAAGCACATCAGATAATTATCAGAACAGCACCTGCTAATAATGACGGCTGAATAAATAGCACGACACCTTCTAACCAAGTCAGTGTGACTGCTCAAGTCTCGCTTGTAAAGGTCACAGTGGGTCTGAGGAAATAACCTCGATGACATCACAGTGACATCATGGAGGGCTTTGAGTGCCAAACTGAAACGATTACATCATCAATTCAGCTGGTTTCAGAATTATTAACTGATGCATTTAATCAATTCATTACGTGTGTAAGACAGGTCCATCCTATCGCCAGGTATGATGAACAGGTATCCCACAATGCATTTCAAATCACAAGTGGCAGTGCTGCTCTAAACTGTAAGCAATAGGGTGGCTTTAAAAAAGAAATCACTTCCTGATTCAAACTGATTTCAGTTTGATTAAAGCTGGATCAGTACATCGCTTTTTAAAGACGGCAGAAACTCAGCCTAAAGCTCACAAAACTATTTCAACAACCAGCAAACGGCTAAAACTGCAAATGACAGCAGGTACACGGCTTCAACACAAACATAAGTGAACCGCCTCAGGCTGGGCCTCAGCGTCAGCTCGTACTCACAACGCTCCTCAAACCCAACGCTGAAAATGACAGACTGAAACAAGTACAGCACACGTACAACCATCAGAGCTCCACCTGTGACAGGCGGAGGGGGTGTTGTGTCCCACTTTATAAGGTGCGGTGCAGCACAGCTCCAAACACTTCAGCAAATATCCTCCAGCTTTAGAAACTGACCACAGGTTTACATTTAGATCGGCGCTCACAGCCCTCTGTACCACAAGAGCACACAGTTACCATACCTGTGTGAAACACTTGTGCTGTGGAGTCTGACGTGTGACAGGCGGCTGAAGTTAATTACATTATAGTAATAATAATGATAATAATGTGTTAGTCCCTGTAGGGAAATGACTCCTCTGCATTTAACCCATTCACCCAGTGAAGCAGTGGGCAGCCACTAGTGCAGCACCCGGGGAGCAGCGTGTGCAGACGGTACCTTGCTCAGGGGCACCTCAGGGTAGCCGTTCAGTGGATTCGAACCCCCGACCTTCTGATCAAGGGGCAACCACTTACCTAGTGAGCTAGCCCTGCTTGTTGATGTGAGCCAATACTAAGAGAACCCCCGTTTGGTGGCCTTTTCTTTACACACACACACACACACACACACACACACACACACACACACACACACACACACACACACACACACACACACACACACACACACACACACACACACACACACACACACTAGGGCTGCCACGATTTGTCGACTAGTCACGATTACGTCGACTATCAAAATCGTCGACGACTGATTTAATAGTCGACGCGTCGTTTGAAACTTTGTAAGATCACAAAAGACGCAGGAATAAGTAGCAGGATTTAAGAGTGTAATAACGAACTGAAACAGAAGATGGCAGCACTGCATGTACAAGGATGCCAGCTGCCGTTAAACCCCGAAGAAGAAGAAGAAGAAGCAGCTGTGTCCCAGAATTCATAGCGCGGCCCAGCGCAGTTTCCAACAATGGCGGCAGCTAGTTAGTTTTAATGTTACTCTTATTATTCTTTCTGGGTCACAAAATAAACGTTTAACATATTTTCAGGAGAGAATGTAGCTGTGTAAACCTCAAATATCTGCTCAGTTTATCAGGACACCACATATTTTCAAAAGCGCTCCGACGTTTTCGGAGACATCTGTTACCCACTAGCTCGATAGCTAGCCGGGGGCTAGGCTCACTAGAGCCGTGAGAACACCGGACTCCCCACAAATCGTTTTCAAACCCACCGCCGTCTTTCGCTACTCAGGTTAAATATATATGAGTCACGTGGATAACTTAAAATGTTGTTGTTTGGCTTTTTTTTTTTTTAGTATTTTATTTGTTCCTGAGTAAATCGGTTTGTCTGAGATTAAAGTTATAGTTTTTACACAGCTGAATAAACTTCAAGCAGACAGCTGATTATCAGAAGTGTGAGATGCTGGAGAATTTACTCCGGTGTCCTGTTATAGTTTAGATAGCAAGGAGTTTATTAAACTTCACCGTAACAATCTGCAGATTTCATAAAAATTTAACAAACTATCATCTTGTCTTTATTTTTAGTTAGCACAGACCTTAAACACATAAAGCTGTAAGCTAATGATAGTTATATAAGAGCAGATGCTGCTGGTGCAATAAGCTGTAGTTTTACGTCTAATGGATGATGATCTGATTAGTCGACTAATCGCAAAAATAATCGGTGACTAGTCGACTATCAAAATAATCGTTTGTGGCAGCCCTAACACACACACACACACACACACACACACACACACACGGTGATGTGTGACCCAGATGTAAACAGATTGGTCATGTGACCACTGCCGTGTGACACAGTAATGATAAACACTTCCACAGTTACAACAGCACGGCTTTGCTGTGACAGTATTCTGAAGAGTTCACTATCGCGAGCAGGCAGGTTGATCCTTTACTCACACGTGGAGCTGAAACAACAGCAGGCTACTTTCAGTGCTTACATTTGACTGATGCCATTTCGCTCTGGCTCCATGGTGTACTGGTTTACAGGTTAGCCTACTGAAAGATTCCCAGTTGATCCCAGACACACAAATCCCTCTATGGTCATGTCCATAAGAGCAACTGAGAAATGTGCTGATGTGACGCGAGATACGACTGCACCACAACAGCGGTCACTGATCATAGCGCTTATGAAAAGACTAAGATGCCCTGCATACTGTTCGCTGCACTCAGTGATCAAACAGCCATTTAGATCCTTACAAACAGAATTGTGGCGATATAATTATGAGGGTATATTGACCCTAAAAGTGCAGGATGTCCATTTTATTTGTAGATATGAGCACTTCATGAAGGAGCGTGTTAACCCACGTTTCCATCAGCACCCACTCAGATCAACTCGCCGAGGCTCGCCACGACTCCACTGACTGCTTTTTCATTACAACCGAGTACCACCTGACCTGTGTCGTTATTGTCATGGCGACACAACAGCACCCCGTGATATAATTAGTATGTAATATGCTACAACAAAGGCGGACATTGAGCCAATGATACACCCGCTGCTCGGCCTGTAGCTTTGCGTCAGACTCGGGGACCATGGCGATGTTAGTTGCCAGGTTTAAAAAATGTCAGTTTTGGGTTTGTGAAGGAGACGCTGTGATGACTCATCGAGTGACGTCTCTGCCCAGCCAATCGGAGGCCTGCCGTCTGCTGGTGTCACATTTTGGGCTCACCTTGGATTGCTTGGAACCCCGGCCGAGTAGGTACTGAAAAAAGGACCTGGTAGCAGGTACTCTGACCTAATGAAACTGTACCGAACTGTGGCCTGGTCTCTGTGCCGGGGGTCCGAGTCTGTCTGAGGGACTCCCTTTCTCCGTTTGTTCCAGGACAAAGCTCTGTTCTCTACTCTTTCATGTCTTTACTGAACTTGGTGATGTTTCCGTCGTGTTTACAGTGTAAAGTAGCTTTCCTCACTCACTGCAGCCTGCATGCTTCTGCTCAGTGCTGCTGAGTCACGTGACCAGAGGACGGCTAATCACAGCCTGCAGGAGAGGTGGTGTTTGCACAGACACGCCAGCTTTCTGAAGGGCGGGAGCCGAACTTAGGACAGAAACAAACTAAAGCATCGAGTCCATCCTGTTAGTGTCGATCAGATACCAAAACCACTGATACTGCTGGCTAACATGTGTTGCTCATTACTTGTGGTGCCTTGAGCATCCACCACTGCAGCATCAAGGATGAAGATCTTTCAAGATCTTTGCCAACAACAAATCGAAACATGAAAACATTACACTCACCCAGTATTTCCTACAGTTCTTATATCTCTGGAAGTAGGTGGAGCACATGCTTTTATCATAGTTGTAGGCATTCAGACACTTCTGGGAGTCATCGCTCTCCTGAGAAAAGGCGTATTTCAAAGCACAGGATTAGAAAGCCGCAACACTCATGTGCCAGCAGCAGGCACACAGCCGACACAGCGCAGCACGTGACAGACGGCGAGCTTACTTCGATGCAGGGGTTAATGTCCTGGTTCCGAACTTTCCGTGCATTTTGATCCATCTGAATCTGGATGGATGGAAAGAAACAGGCTAGTTTTTCTCAGAAGCATTTACCTCTTCTCTTTGTGACTCCAGGCAGCATTTTAACATGAACCCATAGACTAGACAGAAAATACGGACATGGTCAATGTCATGTCCCCCACTGGTTAATTATGTGACTGTTTTCAGTGTCATCGTTGTAGCTTTTTTTAACTACATGTCACAATTTCCTATCTATACAACCAGAAGTGAGCCGCTGGCTT
Source organism: Aulonocara sp. 'chitande type north' Nkhata Bay (assembly GCF_057382095.1). Lineage (NCBI taxonomy): Eukaryota > Metazoa > Chordata > Actinopteri > Cichliformes > Cichlidae > Aulonocara > Aulonocara sp. 'chitande type north' Nkhata Bay. The sequence continues at coordinate 446,800 of NC_141352.1, read as the reverse complement.
CCCTGTTTGGATCCATCATCTGTGTCCACTAGAATTAGTTAACTGAACTGAAATAATGATAACACAGTGACTGCACAGGAAGGCAGACGCCTACATAACTGCCTCCTTTTGCCCTACTCAAAGGCCGTTTTTTCCTTTTTCAGCGGCAGACATTGTGATGTATGATGGACGTTTGTCTTGCAGTGAACCAGGCATTTCAGAGGTACTATATCAACACTGGACTGTTATTGTGGGCAACATTTAAAGATCAATACACATTAGCTCACTTTCAATTGTTACATGGACATGACACGTGGTTGTGGTTATTTGTGCACCAAGAAATCATTCCAGTGCATTTTACTGTAATACACACCCCAAAATGTTTATACTGTGAAGCTCGAGTTTGATGAAACGCATCATTATTTATGCCACAGGTCGATTTACAACTTGAGGATATCAAAGATTAAGTTGTGATCAGTTTGGAGACTTTTATATCATGTTTACAGTTTTTCTTAGGATTAAACAAATGAGTGAAATAAAAAAATGTTTGTAGTTTGAAATACATGCCGAATTAAAAGGCAGTTCTTTCACACACTGAGATCGGAAGCGTTAAAAAGAGCACTTGTTATTTAATTAGCAGATTTCCTAACGACGGTGGGTGCAGCTGAGCGTCCTCCCCCAGCACGTTTCTATATCGTATCAAGCGAAAGCTTCTTTAATGTCTCCAAACGGTGCAGAAACTTTGCAGCAGCTGAATGTGAGTGGAATACTCACCATTGCCTGAATGTTACAACGTGCCTTGTAGAACCCGGCGTTAGCCTAGCGAGCTGTGCAAGCAGCTAACATCCACTGCAGTGAAGACGAGCCAGCTTTAGCAAACACACAACCAGGCTAGACTCCGAGCAACACCGAGCTAACTGATAACGCAACCTTCTGTCACCTTACCGCCGCCTCTGGTTACTGCACCGGCGCACCGCGACGTCACCGAGGACTGACGTCAATATGAGCCAATAGACGCTGTAAAAACCTGCAACGTAGAAAGATAATCCAGCGAGCCAATAGGATTCCGACCCTAACTGTTAGGTTTCGTATCCTTGCAAAACAGGGGCGAAAAGAAGTTTCGGGGATTAACGGCGAGTCCAGTTTTTGAGTTTTATTTACAGACAATGTGAGCGACACTAAAGTGAAAACGACAGCGCCTTTCACAAATCAAAAAGCGCCTTGTCGGAACTTTAAATGGGTGTGACTAACTCCAAGTTCGGTTGCATCGCAGCGCATACACAATGGCTGCTCGAAAGAGGAGAAAGCAAACAATTTTCAGGCCCGCCGCGTCTCGCAAAAAATATGAGAAAAAAATTATTAAAAATTCGGAAAATAGTTGAAAGTGAAGAAAAACTCAACAGAAAGGATGATAAAGCGTCCGGGGTAAGTCTGGTGCAAAATAAGGAAACGGTTACTCAGTTCTTCAATTAAAATATCGGGGTTATTTAAATTATGAGCGGGGTGAGCTGGGGGAAAAGTTAGTGTTAATCAGTACCCAGCTTTGGACCACAGAGAAAACGAAGGCAGGGCACAAGGACTGAGAAATGTCAAATCAGCGGTGTCACTGCTGATATTAGTGTGACGGTGCGTGTTCACGAATATTAAAGATCCCACGAAGCGGTGGTGTGAAGGATACTTGAGGAAAGTTGAACACTTGGTTTATTTTTCTAATATAATAACAATGGCAGTGCCGTGAGCCCCGTCACGAACAGGCGCGCTGAGGAATAATGTTCATTTTCCTCCGCGCGGACTTGACTTTAGCGCACGCAGTGTCAACATTCGTGTCGGTTCAAGCATCTCCTCGCAAACCCGCAGCGGCCGCACTGACATTTTGTCTGCGGCCGTGTACTGTATGGCGTTTCCCCTCCGCGCTATTGATCAGTGTGACACAGAAGCTCGCGTCCCGAAACAAGCGGCTCCGTTTCTTGTCGATAAAGTAGAAAATGGAGGGAGAACTAATGCGGCAGCGCCGAGCGACCCAGCATAGTGTCTTTAAAGTTACCGTGGCTCGGTGTGATTTGTGTGGCAGGTTCACACTTCGTGGGCTGTTAATGAAATGTGTGCCTGTCGCTGTTCCGCCGTGCACAGCCGGTCATATGTCAGGCTACGGTGCCTTAAACGTGAAGCTTCCACAGACTTGTTCGGTGCTGTCCAATCAGCAGCCAGTCTGTCTGTACCTGTCTCACATACATTAAAGCGGAGTCTGCGTGAACGCTTCTGCGACGCTTGCTTTGAACCCGCCCGTAGTTCCGATGTGCTGCTTAAAGAGACTGCAGAGACACAGCTGTCCAACCCGCTTCATCACATTAGGAACTGATCAAAGTTTAGGGAAATTCTGAGAATTTAAATGCGGGTATAACCGGATCCTAAATCAGCCAAAAAGTAACTTTCTGCTTGTTTCTGTACAATTCACCAAGTTTAAAGCGGTTTATTCTTTCTGATCAGACGGAAACGATTTCATTTGTTTTTCTTTTACAGATGAAGAGTTCTTTGTTGGAATGAGACACATTTAGTTTCCTTTTGCTTCGAAGAATAAAGATTATTCCAAGAGTATAAATTCATTCAGACCTTCAGAGATTAAAGCAAAGAGCTGCTTAAAGAATAATAATAATAATGATAACAATAATACATTTTATTTGAAAGCACCTTTCAGAACACTCAAGCACACTGTGCACAGAAGAATCTATCCACACTTTCACTAAAACATGAATCAATGCTTCAAAGTTTTACCAAACAGGCACAAGTAGTGACCGTAGTAACAATTAATCATGTTGCTAAAGAATACTGATACTAAGTAGATACATTTGTAACTTCTCTAAAATAAACAGTTATACATAAAAAATGTCCTTTTTTTCCCCCTTTTTTGATGTTTTCTTATGGTTTTTGTTTTTTTTGTAAACATTAAAAGTTCTTCTGCTAATTCTTAATTATTCCAAAATAACCGAGCATGTACTGTGTAGTTATGTGGAATCATTTAGTGAATGTTTTCAGCTCATAAGTTAAACGAAATTCTAAATGTGTTTAATTATAGAGGTATCAGCCCCAAACCATCATCCGGTGCAAGGAGTGATGCAGTGTCTTTATTCATCAGTGTTTTTATTGTCAAGGTTTCATGGTGCTGCGTGAACTACTTTGCAGATCAGGCAACATTTAATTTGACATAAAATAATTGTATTTTTTCTTTGGTCAAAAATGGATGAAAATGCAAGATGTGATCTGTTTGTGTGCACTGAACAACTCTTCTCTTTGTCAAATTCAAATTTTATTTGTCACGTACACAGTCATACACAGTACGATATGCAGTGAAATGCTTGGACAACTGCTCGTGACCTAAAGAAAACAAAAAAGGAAAAGGCTATGAATAAGATAGGAAATAAATATGAAAAATTAAAAAGGGTAAATTTAACTAAGAAGGAATAAAATATAAATTAAGGTTAAAAATGAAATAACTGTACAACACAAATTAGAATGAAGGGTAAATTTAACTGGGAGAATAGGATAAAATATATAAATTAAAGTTGAAAATAAAATAACTGTACAACAAAATACACAATATAGAACTATATAAGAATGTATGAAGAAATATAAATAAATATATACACAATAACAGCAGCTGTACAAGTATTAACTGGAAATGAAGAATATAGTGACCAGTGTTGTGCAAAACCAAAGTCCAGAAAGTCCAGTGTGTGTGTAAGAACCATATGTGTGGGTCAGTACTGTGTGGTGGTGTGATTGAGAGACCGTATCGCCTGCGGGAAGAAGCTCCTCCTCAGTCTCTCTGTGTTGGTCTTCAGGGAGCGGAATCGCTTTCCTGACCTCAACAGAGAGAACAGTCTGTTGTTGGGATGGCTGAGGTCCTTCACGATCTTCCTGGCCTTGGTCCGGCACCGCCTGCTGTAGATTGAGTGCAGGTCAGGGAGCTCGGAGCGGATGGTGCGCTCAGCTGACCGCACAACCCTCTGTAGAGCTCGTCTGTCCTGCATGGTGCTGTTCCCGAACCAGGTTAAGATGTTTCCCGCCAGGATGCTCTCTATGGTGCACGAGTAAAAGTTCCTGAGCACCTTGGAGGGCAGTTGGAAGTCTCTCAAGCGTCTGAGGTGGTAGAGACGCTGTCGGGCCTTTTTCACCACGGTGTTGATGTGACAGGACCATGACAGGTCCTGCGTGATGTGAACTCCGAGGTATTTGAAGCTGTCCACTCTCTCCACTGGGCACTCGTTGATGACGGGGGTCTGGTAGTTCCTCTCCTGCTTAGTGCTGAAGTCCACTATCAGCTCCTTTGTCTTACTGACGTTTAGAAGGAGGTTGTTCCTCTGGCACCAGTTCTCCAGATTCCTAATCTCCTTCAGGTAGGCCGTCTCGTTGTTATCAGAGATCAGGCCCACCACGACGGTGTCGTCAGCAAACTTGATGATGGTGGTGGAGCTGGTAGTGGCCACGCAGTCATATGTGTACAAAGAGTACAGCAGGGGGCTCAGAACACACCCCTGGGGGGCTCCAGTGCTGAGAGTGGTGGAGGCTGAGACATGTCCGCCCATCCTTACTGCCTGTGGTCTGCCAGTTAGGAAGTTGGAGATCCACTGACACATAGATGAGCTGAGTCCCAGATGCTCCAGCTTGGTGGTGAGTGTGGAGGGAATTATGGTGTTAAATGCAGAGCTGTAGTCTATGAAGAGCATTTTAACATAATTCCCCCTTCTAGTGTCCAAGTGAGTGAGTGATGTGTGGAGGAGATGAGAGATGGCATCGTCTGTGGAACGATTTGTCTGTGTTTGAAAACTAATTTAGAATAGAATTTGAATAGAATGTCCAACAGAATAGTTTTTATTTTTAATAGTTTGAAATACACAGTTAAAGATTTCACACTAAGGAGATTTTATTTCTTTTTTGTAGATTCCAGCAAGTTGGTTAACTGGGGAAAGTAATGGTGTGTGAGATTGTGTAATTAGAAAGAGAAGGGCTGTCGGTGTTAGCTACTGATCCTGAAGGATTCAGTGCACCTCACCGCATCAGCAGCAGGACAGCTTCATGTACAGGGCTTAGCTGGTGGACCCTGCACACAGAAATAAGACCTTTCTCTGTTTAAAGAAATGTAAGCAAATAAACTAAAATAACCACATCTTTGTTTTATGTTACATTCTTTTAAATGACAAAGTACACATGCATGTGTGTCACGTTATTAGCATTATTAGATCGGTCTATATATATTTCTGTAAGGTTGGATAAGACCATGTTCCCTGTGTGTTACATCACCTGTGATTAAATCGAAATGTTGGCCCATTTTTGTCTAACGTAGGATTTCAGCTGCTGCTCGCTTCAGACGCTGTTGATATGATTTAAATACCTGGACTGCAGGGAGACAAGTCTGACAGACGGTTCAGTTCGATTATCTTGGTATAACAAACAAAGCTTTCCCTGAAAAAGACGTGTATGAAAGTTTCTCTTGCCATGTCACTAATTCCCCTTCACATCATGACTGCTAAACTCTGCACTAGTTAAAAAGACCAATGGTCTGACTCCTCTTTAGCCCGTAGGACACAAAAGAATTAAAAATACAGATGAGTCAAACCATGAGACAGTTTTCCACTTTGCCAGGCTTCAGGTCCACTGGTTGTTTTTTCCCAAATAAAACAATTATTAGATCTAATTATAGTTAAATTATTGATCACAGCTCAGCCATCTGGTGCCACTGTGGCCAATGAAAGGGCTGCCCACTGGGGTGGTTCTTTTCTACATGACCTACAAAAATATTTAAATAAATGATTTTGTGGTCAGAGGTTTCTGTGCACTTACAAAGACATGATTGTACAGCACACATCTTTGATGGCTTTAACAAGCAAGAACTGAGTGCACACGTTTGAATTTGTTTTGGATTTGCATCCCTGCTGATGGGTCGACAGAACCCATCAGGCCCAGAACTTGATGTTAGTGATGGTGTGACAGGTCGTGTCCCTTTGCCAGCATAAAGGACTCGACTGACCAGTACTGTCCAAGGAGCTCAGTCAACATCTAAGGAGAAGAATTACACGTGTTGGGAAGGTCTCTCGGAGCCATATCTAAACAGCTGCATATTCCTAAATCTTCACCATTCTAACAATATTATATCAGTGCAAATTATTCTGTATGTCGTCTGGAAGAAGACCCCAACTATCACTTTAAGATGAGAGGAAATTGGTTGGGAAGTTCAGGAAGAACACAGGAACCACCAACCACCAAACCTGCCATGAACTGGAAACTGATGGAACTCCATGGCAACAAAAAAGAAGCTTGTGCTCCAAAGTCACCGTCTTCAGCCCGAGTTGAAATTTCCAGTTCCCCATATGGACAAGCCAAATGGGGTATTTGGCCGCGACGATGACGTATGTTTGGAGAAGTAAGGCTTTCAGACCCAAGAACACTGAGCTCATACGATGGAATAATAAAGACAAATTTCAGCTTCACCTCAAACCAGCAGCTTGGAGACGATTGGCTCATCAGAATTTCTTTTAGAATAGCTAAAGTGGGCCAACACTCAGCTTCTGGGATGGCTTTCCCTAACATCTACCTCAACCTTAGTGAAAATATTTGCACTATACATAAAAGTACGGTTTGGACATGGAAACCACTTATTTTAAATGAGCCAATTATCACGAGTAGTCCATTGTATACATTTGAGACGGTATGTAAGACTTTGGCGCAAATCCAAAAGAAATTCAATTTGCACCCATGTTTTCAGTTCAGAAGGGGCTACCAATCTAAACTGGTCATGGTTTCTGATTCGGGGGACAGGAAGAGGGTCCAATTATCCAGTTGAGGGTTCCTGGGGCCTGGAGTCTATTCCAGCTGCCATAGGGTGAGAGCTGGGTGCATCTTTCACCAGTATTTTGCAGGATGAGTGTGTTGTGCTTATTAGTCACCAGTTTGACATCATTTGCAGGAGTTATCCCGTTTCTATGTTGATGTATTTTCACTGCAGGTCGTTATTGGCGCTCCTGCCGTGTTACAGCCTTGTCCTATACCGAAGCTCTGACGATATTTCTGCCCTTTCTCTCCCTCTCTCACAGACCCCTGTGTCCAGGCAGTGCTGAACACATAAAACTGGACAGAATAATCACATCAGTACTAGTCCGGCGCCGTGCATCGGTCCATGTAGCTGGTCAGCCTTAGGGTGCCATGGCCACGGGAACCCAGGGCCACCGTGACCAAGTCCTGGACAAAGCCAAGCTTGCAGTACCTCTGGGGAGGCGCAAGAGAGCAGAAGGCAAGCTGAAGAAGAATTTCCCTTGTCAGGAGTGTCAGAAGGCTTTCAACAGTCTGGAGAAGTTGAAGGTGCACTCATACTCTCACACAGGAGAAAGACCCTACCGCTGCTCCCACCCTGAATGCACCAAGGCTTTCGTCTCCAAATACAAGCTGCTACGGTACAGACAAGCAGCAGTACATAACAGGCTGCAACATGTTGCTTTCTCTTTGCACTTTTGGTAACGTAATGTTGTGTAGTGGTCAGATTGATGTGTTGAATTCTAGTTTGTTGTGTTTATGTGTAAAGCATGCCTACTTTAAACATGATTGCAACAATTGTGAGTGCTCATAGAATGTGTCTGTGTTCCAAGGCATATGGCAACTCACTCGCCAGAAAAAAACCACAAGTGTTCATACTGTGAGAAAATGTTCCACCGTAAGGATCACTTAAAGAATCACCTACATACTCACGATCCACACAAGGAGGCATTCACTTGTCAAGAGTGTGGCAAGAGCTACAACACGAAGCTGGGTTTCAAACGCCACCTTGCCCTCCATGCTGCCAACAGTGGAGACCTCACCTGCCAAGTGTGCCTGCAGCCATTCCCCAGCACTGGGGTTCTTCTGGAACACCTCAAAACACATGCTGGCAAGTCCTCCGGTGGGACCAAGGAGAAAAAACATCGTTGCGAGCATTGCGAGCGGCGGTTTTACACCCGTAAAGACGTGCGACGGCACATGGTAGTGCACACCGGACGCAAAGACTTCCTCTGTCAGTACTGCGCCCAGCGTTTTGGAAGGAAGGACCATCTGACGCGTCACATGAAAAAGAGCCACGCTCGGGAACTGCTGAGGGTTAAAACTGAGCCAGGCGATTCGCTGGAGCCCGTCGTCTACGACTTGGCGTCTGGGAGCGTAAAGGGGGAGCTCCCGGGAATGCTGACGCCAAGACTGCACCAGCTGAACGTGTACACAGGCCCCGTCCTCGACACCGAGCCCTTCTCCAGTCCCACACATCCCTTTTCTTTAAAGTACCCACTGGGCTCCAACTTTACCTCATACGCCGTGTCCTCACAGGAGCGGGAGCAGAATCTTAAGGGAGACCTGGAGACCTACCTGATGGAGCTGCAGAGCAGTATGCCATCCTCTGCCTCTGAAGCCCAAGAAGCCCAACTCTCCTCCTCCAAACTTGAGTTGGTTCCTGAAGTGGGTGTGCTGGAGGAAGCCAATGAGGAGATGTCCCTGTCCAAAATGTCCACATCAGTAGCAGCACCTGCAGGTGACTCTTTGGCCTTATCTTCCTCTCTAATGGATTTTTCACAGCTTTTCAACTTCCTGCCGCTCAACGGGCCTCCGTACAATCAGGTAGGGGGCAGTGGGGGGCAGGGTGTCACTTTTCTACCCAATGAAGAGCCTGCATCTCTAGTTCAGCTGCCCTCTCAGGCTGCCACGGGCTCAGAGGCTGCTGAGAGTCCACTTCAGGGGCTCTCCTCCTCCTTCATATCCAACCTGAGCACTCCAACCACACTGCCCCGCTTCCACCAAGCTTTTCAGTGACCCCAGTACATCCGGCACATGCCACTCACAAACACTGACACACATGTAGAGCTGCATGCCCATATTAAACGCCATACAAGATGCAAGTGACTGAAGAAATTGGCACATCTGTCCATTCATGATACCAGCAGACACTAACCTGACAGGAGACACAGCACTGACAGCAGCACACTCGCACCACACAGCCAGGTCAGCTGTCTGATGATGAGGGTTTGTTTTGGGCCAAATGTAAGTTATTCTCTTTTAGAGTCTTGTTTTTTTTGCCTCGGGCAGTTTAAAAAAGAAATGAATAAAATCCTGAGACTTCAGATGCATGCTGGTTACCACGTGAAGCAGCCGTGCTCAGACTCAAACCATTCTCTCTGTAGCTCATTAATAAGCTTGATGCAAACATTAAAGGGCTGCTTTGCATAACAGCATGAACAGAGCTGACACTGAGATGATTCACATGGATAAGTGTTACGACTCAGACACTTGATTGACTTTGTTATACATGCGTACAGTTCTTCATATAGCACTTTGGATTTCTGGTCTTCAAAGATCGTTATATGTGATAAGATTTAAAGAGCATCCGTAGTTTTGAGGGTTTCTGTTTAGGAGCCAAAGTATAACAGGAGGTTTTTGGGAGCCATGATGGGTCGTAGAACTGAACTTTTCTTTTTTGACTGTACTCGAGTGAGCAGCCAGGTGCTTTACTGTGTCATACATTTGCACTGTCAGTAGTAAGACCATGTGCTCAGCGTGTGGGATTGCCCAGTTTCAGCCATAGGCAGGATAAAACATGGACTCCAGGTCTGAAACCTGAAGCCAGTGCAGAAGTGCCTTAAACCTGCATCTTAAATGACCAACAGATGGTGAGAGCTGTGTTTGCAGTAACGTCCTCTGAGCTCTTGATCTCTGCTCTCTTTCAAAAAACTAGCTTTGTGTTTGGTGAACTTCTGTTTCTATGATCTGGCATCACTGTGTGATGTTTGTCCTGACAGGTGCCATAGAAATAAACTGTAACTGTGTTCTGGTCCTATAGACGTGGAGACCCTGAATCTCTGTCACGTGACATCTGTAAAGACTTCCTGCTGGGTTTTATATGCTCAGTTACTCATTCCAGGTTGCATTGAATTAAAAAATGACAGTATTGTGTTTAAAAGGATTATCTGTGATAAGCTCATTGGCTAAAGACGTGTGATTCACAAGTTGTTAGCCAATGAACGCGTGGCTTCACTGTCAGACCTGCCCCTCTGTCACATCGTGTCCACCTTTTATACTGTCTGTAGTTCCAACTGCTCCTGAGCTTACTATTGGAAGGTGGGAAGCATGTGCAGTCTTACTGGAGCACAGTTTGCTCGCAGAGCTCAGACAGGAAGTTGACAGAACAGTACAAACATGTTGTTGATGGATCCATTAAAGTGGTGGTTCATTCACACTATTATACACAAAGTTACTGAGCAGCAGTATTACAGTTGTCCACCAAAGTTTCCATTAACTGTATCATTCAGTGTTGCCTGCAGTTCACAGCAGTACCTCCTCCTTCTTTTTAAAGCAAACATTTCTTTCTCACAGTTTCAGAGTAAATTAGCCAGCGTGCCTCTGGCTGCTGAAAGCACATCCATCAGTTTCTTTGCATCGTAAGTGTTATCAGCTGTTCTACTGACACCAAATTCATCATCAGTCAGCTTCACTCATCACGTCACTGCTACGAAGCTCTGTAGGCGCATCTAGAATAACTGGGAATGAACCCTCATAACCTGCTCAGTGTTTGGAAGTCGGGCCTGTGGACTTACCAGAGTTTCTGCATTGGTTACCTGTAATCTGTGGTCTGATCACAGTTTCCACACTGACAGTCCAGTAACACCAGAAAGTGTTATCAGAAAATGACCAACAGTGACACAGTCCCATCCACGTGTCGCCCACCCTCTCTGTCAGGGTCTGTGCTGCTGAGTTGGGCTCAAAAACAGACTATTGAGTGGTAGAAAAATAGTTTCACAATTGGTCATAGTGACAGTGGGACCCCAGTGGAGCTTCCTGGATGCTGCCGCTGTCCCTTCAGTTGCTACTGTAGTTCCTGTTGTCTTTTGCACAGACTAACCTGACTCTAGGCTGTGAAGTTTAAGTGACCCATGTTTCCTCGGTATCTGGTATCTAAGACCTGAGGAGGCAAAACGGCCCTAAACTGTGAGAATGTGTCATAAAGTATTTTCAGCTGCTTGCTTCTTTCAGGGGCTGCCACAGCAGATGGACCCACATGTTTCATTTGGCACTAATGTCACACTGCACCCACATTTATCTGGGACGGCCACTGTGCAAGGTTGGACCACCAGAGACTGGGTTTCTCCCAGTCTCAAACCAGTTTCATGTGTAGGTGAACATGTTAAGCCCTACAACATGACTGATTGATGATCATGACATACAGAGAGATCAGACCACATGTTGGGTATTCAACACAGAAATGCTGGGAGTTTCAAATGTTACCATTGATGAACCATCAAACTGCAGGCATCACTTCTAATGTTTTTCCCTTTGACTGACGTTCATATCTTACGAATAATAAGGTCCAATTCAGTCGTTTAAAATGTTAACCAAGCAAACAGGCTTTGTGATCTCTGAACAAAGAGCTAAACACACTGCTGATACAACTGTGACATGAAGGCTTTTTGGTTTTTACTGGTTACTTTGTCACATCCTGGCTGTCGTTCCATTTTTAAAAAGGCTGTTGAGCATTTTCTTAAGTTGTGAAGTGTGACTTGAAGGGAACGTTTCAGTGTTGTGCAAACCCAGCATCAACTACAGCTGACAAATAGATCAGTTTGATGGTCAGACACTAGTCGTACATTAGTCTCTGCTGACTACATCTATGAAGATCTGAGCACTAAAACAACTTCCCGGGAGACGTAGCTGTGTGACAGTGTGTGAAAATAACTGAAATCCTGTTTATAAGGAAACATCTTACTGCAGTGCTTAATTGGTCTTTACAGATGAAACCACTTCTTTGACATTTAGTCCTAAAACCTGCCTCTGAGGTGAAAACCTGTGTGCAGCATGTTAGACTGAAACAGTTCTGCTCCTGTATGATCGTTCAAATGAAAGGATTCACAGCTCACAGATCGTCACAGTTCATCCACACAGTGCTTTTCATTTATGTAGAAACCTCAAATCCTGGACAAAGAAAGTCAAATTGGTAGATGTTAATACATGGAGTGTTTTTGGATCTTTAATTATAACGATTTTGAATGGTTTTTTATTGAAATGTGGTTTCTTTAAATTCTTTGATCAAAAGGATGACTTCTCACAGAGCGGGCTGATGTGGCTGATGCTCGGTCAGAAGCAGCAGGCAGTGAGTGGGAGCTCCACTCTGCCTCAGCTCCAGGTGCCTAAATCGGCTGGTTCTCGTGACATGGTTCAGGATAGCATCAGATCTCAGCTGAACAACAAGTGTTCCAGTCATAAAAATCAGACACCGCTGATGCATCGTCGTCCATGTTAGCTGTTGGTTCTCTTGACCTTTGGAGTGAAAGATGCTTAACCTCCTAGGACCTGCGTCCACATATGTGGACGCCACATTTTGGGTTATTTAGACCAAAATACTCAATTTTGCTCTACAAGGGCCTGATATCCTCTTACGAGGACATTATGCTGCTACTGTTCTATCAAAATGTTAAACGAATATCCTCATGTGTGGCTCTTATTTTTCTTAAAAACAAGAATAAGGAAAAAAAAATCTGGTAATTCTTTGTTTTTACATTCATTGGGTCCCAATCAAATATCAAAGAGAAATTAAAAATGCTGCCGTGGAAGAGTTCGGGTCTTAGGAGGTTAAAGATCTTGACAAATGGATAAGAGCTCACCTTGTGCCAGCTTGTAGTCACACTTTGAAGCATCACGGTGTCGGACTGTAGTCCACACAGTAACTACGTGACAACATGAACTCGTGCTGCTGGCAGACCTAAGTGGCCGGGCGTATTCATCTGTAATTCTTGATTTCATTCAGGAATCATTCAAGTGTGACTGAAACTGTAGATCTGCTGGCTGCAGACATACAGGCCGCAGGCGTCATCTTCATTTCCTGGACGTGAAGTCCCAAAGACGATGCTCTCGGTTGGATTTCTGAGTTTTGTACATAACTGAGTATGGAGTCGATTCAAAGATGTTCACGAACACATTTTCTCTCCATCTGCATGAATGCATTGATGGCGTGGAACATAGCTGGCAGTGCGCTCCATGTTTGTGTCCAGTATGAAGGAAGCACCGTACACCCCATGGCGTACTGGTTCCAGTTAGAGTGGTGATGTGTAGACAGAGAAACGCTGTGGGGTTAGGGTTCGTCACTTTGACGTGCTTTTGAGTTTCTCTGAGGTTTTTTCATTTGAATGAAGATTTCTTCTTCATGGACATGTTTCTGATTAATGGGGGGAAATGTATGTATTTGAGTAATGCCTGTGTATTTGTGCCCTGGACTAAATTGACATATCCAAACTGTATTAGCTCGTATGTTACTCTGTCACCAAAGTTTGGTTGATGGGCCACAGCAAACTGACAGATGGGAAAGTGTTCCCACACAGAATCTACTAAACAAGCGTTGAGTCTTGTTTAAACTGCTGTTTCCAAGGTCAGTAACGATGGTTCATGCTCAGCACTGGGGCTTCTGTTGTAAATGAGAAGGTATAAATATGTGGTTTCATATTTCTTGTAGCTGGATATGAATTGTTTTTCGTTTGGTTGGAGTCTTTTTTAAACTCTGGTATCAAGCAGTGACAGCACAGACAAGTCTGCTTCATGTTTGTTGCTTTCACCACTTCCACGAGCGTCAGCCACACCTGCCCTGAAGGTGAATAGATGGGATTTAGTGCGATAGCGTCAGCACGTTCTTGTATGGTTTGACTCCATGTAGCTGTGTGCATGCCCTGCCTGCAGGGGGCTGACAGCCATAAACAAATCTCATTTCATCCAGTGAACCTGTCTGGACACCTGATCCCTTTGAAGAGCTACTGGGCTGCGCACTCTACAGAAAATGTGAATTTCACAGAAATTGAGTCGTCACTTCCCTTCCACCACATAGTTAGCATTTCCACACACGTGTGGTGACTCGCCTGATGCCCGTATAACCCAATAGTGTTATAATTTACCTCACTGTTCTTCTTTGAGCTCCAGAATTCTGAGAATAATGACAGAAAGTGCCCGTCTCCTTTGTGAGTGAGCAGAGATGAACACCAGTGGAAACCATATTTCTGTAGGTCGTGTGAAACGTGGAGCTGAGTTCTGAATGTTCCCAACCTTTATGGAAGTTTGCTCTTTGGATCTTGTGAATGTTTGTGGTTTTACAAGAGATGTTAGCAAGCCGCTCTTTTTTATTAGCACTTTTTGTAAATGGGATGCGTTTATTTCCTGCAGCATCGAGTCTTTTATTACAAATGTATAGATTCTATATTTAGCTCTTTTAGAGAACAATAACATGTAAATACAATATAAATGTTTTATTTTTGCAGGTACAATTTTTGACAGTGTTTTTCCTATAAAGTGTCATTTTTGCTTTACTTGCACAATTGCTCTGTGTTTCTCATTGAGGCCTCTTGCTTTGCAGCTTTGACTTAATTGTCTCCTTTGACCGTTCGTACGCTGCTTTACGTCAGAGTGTACCGTGGTGAAGCTGAAACGAAGCTACTTAACAATATCACTGTGTCACAGAGTGTTTAGATGTTCCAAAAATAAGATGTGTCCAATAACTCCATGAGTGTGTCCTCTTCTGTCATTTTTACACCTCGGTGTGGTACATTACTTGATTTCCTCGTGGTCTCTGTCTGAAAGCTGCAACTATGTGATGTAAAACTCTTATGGACTGTACGACAGATTCCAGGTACAGAGAAGCAATAACAGTGGATCAAAGCTGATTACAAGTATTTTAGCGTGTGTGTGTGTGTGCGTGTGTGCACGCATGCATGTGTGTGCGTGGTCCTGGCACGTGCTGAGGCAGGAGATGCTCTTCAATGAGAGGCACAGACCAATTCAAACTTCTTTATAAGCTTCAATGGTACCAGTGAACTTTATTGAATGTTATGAAAAAACACTGCAATATATTTTGGTATTGGATCAAGCTGCTAACACACTTCTAAAGCTCCTTAAGGTGCTACAGACCTCCTCACTATCTCTTCAGATGTATCGTTTGTACAAAGTATCCCGTGTAGCTGAACAGTTGGCATGTGTGTGCCTAGTCGTACTTTATAGCTTCATATATTTTCTTGTACTGTGACTTTTGTAGTCTTTGCCTTTAATATAGCCCCCCACCCGCACTCACCTGCGTGTGAGCGTCCACAGACTGAGTTGTGTTGGGAGGTTACGCTGATGCTGGGAAACTGATAGCAGTGAGCTGCATCCAGCCACATTTAAAAACAGCATCCTGTGACGATGATCGACTCGTTGCAAATTCTTAATGTTCTTCATATTTTACTTTTTTTTACTTTTACATTTATCTTACAAACTACTGTTGTATTTTTATAGGCAAAGTATCACCTAAACACACAAATACATATACAGCTCACACTTGTCTGTGTGTGTTTATAGGTTGTGTAAAATAAATGTTAATGCTGCAGCTTTGACATCATCCAAAGAAGCAGATTATTTATTGCCTGGCAGAATAACCTGATTTCATTCACATATGTTGCTGCTATAATAGAAGAGCTGCAGTTGACAACTCCGATGTTTTATTCAATGTAATAAAAGAAATCAAACAGAAGAATCCAGCTCGTCTGTTTTCAACCTGTCACTCTGAGAACTTTGTTACAGTAACACACAGTGACACACAGACTGCAGGTTTCCCCAACCTTACAAACAGGTCTTCATCAGTGGTTGTTGATCAATGGTCATGAGAATTTGCATAATTATGATGAACTGACCTCCCAGCCCATTCAGTGGTTTCAGTCATTATGTAAATGTGCTGTTTATACCATTGGGGAAACCTGCAGTCAGCTGAGACTGAAGACGTCACCTGATGATGACGACACGTTTCTCCTACTGAAAGCATCCAGATGAACAGAATCAACTTTTGGAGAGTTACGCTTCCTTACAACATGAAAAATCTCTCTGACCCATGAAAATGATACCTGGTACACCGAAGCTCGCATCAGACTGGTTCCAGTAGCTTGCATTAAAACACAGTAATGTACAGCTCCATGTTTTCCTTTGTTACCAGTGAGCAGGCTGTTAGAAAGTGAGCATCTGTTTTTGCGTGCTGGAAAAGTCGGAGAGAGTGAAACAGACAGGCTGTGAGCTCCACGCTCCTCGGTGGAGCACCCTCCCCCAGCCTCACACTCAGTCCACCCTGACTGTTCAGGCAGGGCTCCCCATCCGCAGCTTTAAACACTGCGCACACATTACCAGCTCACACGGCTCGCCGGGTCGTATATATGACCGTAGATGTTATTATGCTCACTATCCCAGATGTTGTTCACACAAAGCCGTCCTTTTACCCGGCTCTGCTCTGTTGTATAGAGTAAACTGAGGTGAACCATCGGCATGAACTCAGTGACCCCAAACAGAAGCATTACGTCCTCCAGAACAGCAGGCGGCAGTGCGGAGCGCGTAAAAGCCTGAGCTGAGCGCAGAGTAGCTGTTCGGCTTACAGAGCAGTATGGTGCACAGCGTGCCATGCCGTCTCCCATCCCGCTGACCCGCCTGCTGCCCAAAGACTTCTGCCCCTTTCTGGACACGGGGCCCTGCAGCAGCCCGCTGACTAAGCACGGCTCCACCTTACAAGTGCCCGCTCAGCGGCTCCATGGCCGAATCGCCACTCGGCTTTGGTCCTCGGTTATCCACTGGAAGCAGCTGCGCTCTGTGCAGCCCGTGGGCTCGGGAGGCTTCGGCTCGGTCGACCAGGCGGAGTACTTCGGAGAGACCGTGGCGGTGAAGAAGGTCAACAGGTCCACCAAGAACAAGCTGGCGTCCCAGCAGAGCTTCTGGGCCGAGCTGAACGCGGCGCACCTGCGCCACGCCAACATAGTGCGCGTAATAGCTGCCACCACCTGCGTCCCGCCACAGTGTGGAGACGAAGGCAGCATCGGGGTAATACTGATGGAGTTCGTGGGCAGAAGGAACCTCCAGCAGGTCATTTACGGTGGCACGGAGCCGCTGGGACAGCACAGGTGCGTCAGGTACTCGTCGGACATCGTTCACGGCCTGAGGTTTCTCCACTCCCACGGCGTCGTGCATCTGGACATTAAACCAGCTAACGTGCTGCTGACCAGCGAGGACGTGTGCAAAATCGCAGACTTCGGCTGTTCTCTCAAACTGGACCCTGGCTGTGAGGTCAGCGCCGCGAGCCACCAGCCTCTCGTGGGTGGCACGTACACGCACAGAGCCCCAGAGCTGCTCAGAGGCGAGAGGGTGACTCCTAAAGCGGACATCTTTTCTTTCGGCATCACTCTGTGGCAGCTTCTCACCAGAGAGCCGCCCTACACCGGCGACAGGGAGCACGTCATCTACGCGGTGGTGGCTCACAATCTGCGGCCTCCTGTTCAGGACCACCAGGTGTTCCGGTCGGAGCCGGGGCGGCTGTTTCGGGCTCTGCTGAGCCGCTGCTGGAACGGAACGCCCCCCTGCAGACCCAGCGCCCAGGAGCTGCTGTCGTCCCTGGAGCAGCTGCAGCCACAGACCTGATTTGATCTCCGAAGCTGCGCACGGGTGTGTGGACAGCTGTGGGTTCGAATATGTTCAGCTCCAGGAAACGAGCACTGTGCGCTAGGCCAGGTCAAAGCTGAGGAAACCATGGAAACGCTGGGCGTCTATGACTACATGTTTCTACTGTGCAAATAATAAGTGTGATAGTCCTCAGACTGTAGCATTAAAATGAGCTGGTTTATTCTCCTCTCAGCTGTTCGTGCTGCTGTCAGGTCGGTCCTGTGGGACCAGGACACCGTTTCCTCCCAGGCGTCCTGATCCATCTGTGACAGTTTCCAAATGTTTCTTAAATGTGTTGTGAATCCTAGTGTGTGAAACGTGATATTTGGGTGTGATGGGTTTCATTAAAATTCTTTTTTATGCCACGTTTGTCTGGAGTTCACATCATTAGAGGGCAGCAGTTTGTTTACATTTCAAATATTGTGTAGCAGCACTAAACACGTGGGTCCTCTCTGACTGCCATTGTGTTCGTATTTAACCACAAACTGCATTAGATTCTTCACGTCAGTGTACGGCTGAGGTGGGGCTGAGGTGGGCCCGGCTACCAGCCTCATTCAGCCAATCACAGGTTTCTCCTTATTTACCAATCCACCCCCGCACACACAGACGTGCATCCTGAGCGCGTGAGGAGGTTACCCACTGTCAGAGTTGTCGTTGAGCCTCGTAATGATTTGCAGCTGTGTGCAGAAACAACGAGATTCTAATGAAATGACCAAACTCAGACTTGTTCATGATAAAGTTTATTTGTACTCTGACGTCGAGCTTGGGTCTGCCGCCCGGCCCGTCGTCTGATCCAGCTGCTGTAGATCTCCTTCATCCTTAAAGCTCACAAACTCAATGCATATACAGAGAAGTACGATTTGTGAAGCCGGACAGCAGAGGGCGCTGCTGCTCATTTAACCCTTGTATGGTGTTCGGGTCTGTGAGACCCGTTTTCAGTTTTTCCCAAAAGAAAAATTAAACAATAATTTTTTCAACCTGAAATTCATTGGCTTTGGCTTATTTTCTGTGAAGAACATAAACTAATTTTCAATGACCTCATACTGTACCTCCCCCCACGCATTTACATTACATACAAGGTGCTCGGGTCCACTGGACCCAGGTCTAATAAAAGTGTTGAAAGTGTAGGTCCTGTGTTCCCACACTCTGTCTTCCTCCTTTCTGGTGCTGCTGATAGTGTTTTCTTCTCCTCCTGCTCCGCACAAAGTTGCCACATTGTTGAAAATTCAACTATCAACACCGTCTGCTCTTACATTCCTGCACATTTTACCCTCTTTCTCGAGGGATCCAAATTTTATTTTCTCATACCCTGTCCCTCCTGCAAATTAGGGGCATAATACTATAAATAAGACTTTGCCAGTGTGGTTCTTTATCACAACTGATCAAGATGGCAAAAGATTATCTGCTACGAGGGCCATCCAATTGATTTTGGAAGAGAGAGGGGCTTCTGATGATGATGTTGACAAAGAGGTTTCAGAATATTTCACATTTCTGAAAATTCAGAGTCTGACAGTGACTTTGAAGAAGAGGATGAGGTTGAGCATCATTTAGTAACAAAACGAAGACGAGTACCCCATCTGCAGCCAGCTCCAGGACCAGAACAAGCCCACCAGACAGCAAGTGAAGAAATATGGATGTCAATAACTGGTGACATTGAATGGTGTTCCTGCCCAAGAAATGAGCCACCCTGCAGAGCTGTTACTGTGATAAGCCAGGGCCAACACGGCTGACAGGTACTCATGTGCAGGACATCAAGTCTTCATTTGAGCTTTTCATCCCAGATTCCATCCAGAAAATTATTCTGGATTGCAGTAATCTAGAAGGAAGGTGTGTTTTTGGAGAGAGGTGGAAGGAGACCAAATTAATCTAAGAACCCCAAAGGCCTACTTTGGGCTTCTTATCCTTGCAGGAGTTTTCAGGTCCAAAGGGGAATCCACAGAATCCCTGTGGGATGCAGAAACCGGCAAGAACCTATCCGTGCATCAATGTCTCTGGAAAACTTCCACAAAATTTCCAGGATTATTCGTTTTGATAACCGAGACGATAGACCAGCTCGACGGCAGAGAGACAAGCTAGCTGCCATTAGGACAGTGTGGGATAAGTGTGTGCACCACCTCCCCCTGTTTTACAACCCTGGGCCTAATGTCACCATTGATGAGCAGCTGATCCCATTTAGTTGTGAAACATATTGCTTCACCTGTAAATGTGTTGTGTCTTTCCACTCACTCCACTTGATTATAACTGATTTATTTTTATAACATTTTATAAAACAAAAAAGAAACGAGAAGCACATTGATTCATAAATGTGATCTAACAAAGGTAAAGGGAAAAATTAACCATGTTTGCTGTTCATATGGTTTGTAACTGGGATGAAGTAAACATCTGTTGAGTAATTTAACATAAAATTGTTTGATAGTGTTAAACTCTGGCGGGTCCACCAGACCCATGAACACTGGCTGAGTAAGAAAAATATGAACACCACACAAGGGTTAACTGCAGATTAGACACCGGCTGTTCATTCACTGTAAAAATACAACGAAATACTATAAACTAACACTCAGTGTGAAGCTGTGTGTCACATGAGCGTCACAGGAACACGTCTCACTGACTGACACACAAATGTTACACACTTCTACCACGGTCTGTAAGGAAAACAATGTGTGAATGACAGCCTCAGATCGCACTGCAGACACACACAGGTAAACGCAGGTGTGCAGCGTTACAGTGAGGAGAGGCAGATGTGCTGCAGCTGTCCTCCATCATCAAAGCTGCAGGGCCCACCGACAGCGCCTCTGCTACACTCCAGTCGCGATGTGATGTCACAGAAGAGCAAACAGCTGTTCTCACAGATGAGCAGGACCTGTACAAACTGCAGTTTCAGTTACAGCAGCGACTCAAAGCAGGGACGTGATGTCCTGATAAACACTACACAATAATACGAAGCAGCATCGTTGGAACAATATGAATAAGCGGATACAGCAACAGGTCCACAGCACGAAGCTGTCATCAGACACAGTCCCGCAGTGAGAGTCACTACAGCGGTTCCTCACCTGGAGCTACGAACAGGCCGATCACATAACGGTGACCCTCTCAGGGGAAACGTGGGCAGCTGAGCCCACCGGCTCCATGCGCTTGCCCCTCATCTCACTGCTGTCCTGACCCCTGCGGATCTGGTGGAGCTTGCGGGCAACGCAGGGGAGCAGGATCAGCAGCTTCCCAACGATGACGCACACCGGGAGCGCCAGGGCCACGACGAAGCTGGGCGGCAGGTAGAAGCGGTAGGCCTCCTCCTCAAAGGCGCGTTTCCAGCCAAACAGCAGCCCGTGGAAGGTCGCAATGAGCAGGGCGATGTACCCCAGAGTGGACTGGAGCAAAGACAGGAACACTCAGACACAGGCTTTTGTTGTGATCACATAACAGCACGACAGTGACTTACATTAGACACGCCCCTAACATCGAGACTACAGCAGAACATGTTTACACGTATGTAGTCTGTCATGTGACTGTCTAAGAGAGCATCTCGGTCACAGCACGTTTCCCCAAGTGTTCACAGCAGGAGAGCTGGGAGTGACGGCACGCCGCCTCAGAGACACAGCAGCTAAGCTGGTTTCAGGTACACTCGTCACAAGCCGCCATTACGCACTACTGATCACGTACACAGACTAGACTGGACTCCGAATACTCTCTGAGGCACGTGACACGACGGGCTGGTGGACTCTGTGGGTACCTGTATGAAGCCGAACTCCCTCCAGTTGAGCGTGCTGTGGACAGACGGGATGGAGGTGACAGCCAGCAGAGACAGCAGCCCCAGACTCATGATCCCAAAGGAAACGTACATCTCCACCCTCCACACCTCTTCCTCGTTCCACGTGCTTTCCATGTTCGAGTGGACCTGCCATCACATGAGAACACGTCACAGAGAGTACAGTTCATCAGGAGAAACCCTACCGCTGCTGCCAATCAGATTACAGCGTTTCTGGTTTACTCCACGAGCCTCCCATCGCTCCTCATGTGTTTGACACAGATGTTAGACAACGCCGACGTGAACACGTCTCTACTGTGACACAAACAGAAAAGTTAAAACCAGGAAGGTTGGTGGTTCAATCATGTGGTTCAAGATGCTAACCCCCTATGATGCATCCATGGGAGTGTGAGTGTTAGACAGGAAGCTTGTGTGATGCTGCCTCAGGGTGACACTTGTGCTGACCTGTAACGTTTCTGGATATTTGAAGGGAAAACCTGTGATGTTGCCAGTTCTCTTGCTAATGTGTAACGATTCAAATCAAAGTGATCTTCAGAAACAGCACTGATGTTTGTAAAGATGTGCAAAAAGCTGTTTCACTGACCTGCTGATAAGCAGTGTTGAGCAGCAGGTATCTCTCAGACCTTCTCAGAGGCAGGCACACACTGTAGAGGACATGAACAGCAGCCAGGAAAAAAGCGAGGAGGCCCAGCTGTTTGCGGCTCTGCAGCCAGTTTTCCAGCCAGTGTGGGAAATGCTTGTACTTGGTGCCATAGTAGAGCTGGTGGGCAGCTGCTAACTGTCCTGCAAGGTACACCAGGGCCAAGAGAGTGATGGCGACGGCAGGCAGTGTCCGATTCACTATCTCTATGGGGATCTTGTAGAAGTCACTCTGCTTGTATTTCATATATGGGTGAATTATATCTCGAATAAACGAGTAAGAAAAAAAGAAGATGGAGAGGGCCACGGCAGCAAGAACAGGGCCCTTCCAGCCAGGGAACAACTGGATAGGCATGTTCTCAATATCACGGGAAGAAGACAGGGTGCCCATGTCCACCGGCTGGAAGTTGAGCTGCCGGGCTAATTCCATGATCTGCTGCCTGGCCTCCACCGAGTCACTGCAGATGAACACCTACAGGAGAAACATGAGGGCGGGTTAGAGACGACGGGCCGGTTCAGAGGCGTCCTCCTGTTTGGACGGTGCTGCGAGACTCATAAAGAGTCCATCTCAGCAGCATCAGTAAGCCTGAAGAGCCTGCTACAGACCTCTCTGCACCCATGCTTCTTATTAATCTCTGGATATCTCCCACAGCATGTCTTTGTCCCCCCTGAGCCTGGTTCTGCTGGAGGTTTCTTCCTGTTAAAGGGAGTTTTTTCTTCCCACTGTCACCAAAGTGCTGCTCACAGGGGGTCACATGATTGTTGGGTTGTATTATTGTAGGGTCTGCCTTACATTATGTTGTTGTGGTCTGCTGCTGTATAAATAAAGTTGAATTGAAGTCATTTCGAACGCTGCCACTAACCCAAAGGAAGCACTTACTGGTATTTCTTCACTGACTCAGTGTCATCAACAGCTTTAAACTCTCTGCCTTACATACAAAGTATCACAAAGTCAGATTCATGAGCACGTGGCTGACCTCTCAGCTGAGGCTGTGGTATTTTAAGGTAAAGACCCTACAACACTACAGACAAACCCCTGGTGGGCGAGCATTTTAGCAACAGTCACAGGTCAAAACTTTGGTTTTTAAACAGGAGGAAAGCTCCAGCAGAGCTCAGGGACACGACAGGACAAAGACACGCTGTAGACGTGGACACGTGTGGCCCGGTTACTGCACCTGTGTGCTGGCATCCTTAGGGTAGCTCTGCTGCATGGCCCAGGCTGAGATGACGTTGAAGCCTTTGACCACGATAGAGTCTGGCAGCAGTGAAGCCAGATACTCGGCGTTGGACTCTGGATACTGGTTTGCTCGCTTATTGTTACTCACATCCACCAGGATCTTCCCTGCAGAACAAACACAAGCACAGGGCCCAGGTCACCAACACTGATAACCCAGACGTCTTTGCCCTTGCATTTCCTCCAGTCTCACAGACGCGGCTCAAACCAAAACCTTTGGGAGGTCAGTAGCTTGATCTGCATGCTGGGATAAGAAAATCAACCACCGTGTCCAGTATGTGTGTGATGGTGTGAAAGCACTTAGAGGTGTGTGACATACCTTCCAGTAGGTGTTTGAGGTCCCACACAACAGAATAGTGCTCACGGCGGATTGCCAGGAATACGATGTTAGCCTTCCCCACGGCATCTTCATGGTGCGTTACATCCACCACATGTGGAAATGAGTGGGCTGCCAATTTGGGATGGCGGCTACCCACCACCACATGGAAGCCACAGCGCAGCAGGCGAATGGTCAGGCACTTGGAGAAGTCACCTGATCCCAGAATGGCCACAGTAGGCTGAGCATCCCCGCACCAGCTTCCTGGACCTGCAGCTCCATTCTTCAGGCCTTTGGACAGCAGGGGGGCCTGGATGTGGTGGGAGGAGGAGGCTGTGAGGAACACGGGGTTCCTGCTTCCACTCATCAGAGACATAGAGTCCATCCTGCGTGCTGCTTCAGTGGGCCTGGAGGAGACAGAAGCACGGGTGTCTGTAAGAACACAGCAGAGGATCCGCAGGTTTCACGCATTTAACACACTTTGTTCCACATTTCTGAGAGCTACAGCAAACACGTCCACGCTGTGTGTGTGCGTGCGTGAGCGCGCGCCGGGACAGGAGGCCTCCACTGGCTACCCCAGTGACCGCGCGGGGAGCCCCCACACGACATCGGCTCTCCTCGCGACCTTGTGACTGCAGACAGTGGTTTCGCGAAGGACGCGGTCGCGCGTGTGCTCGTGCACCTGCACCAGATGCTCTACCGAGACACGACGAGCTGCCCGTTTACCCCACTCACGCGCACACGTATGATGCCATGTTACCGTGTGTGTCACGCGGGGATGCTGTCGCAGCTGCTAGCTCACCCTCCCGGTCCTCCTGCTCAGCCTCTGCCGCGTGACGTCACCACACTCGCTCGCGCCATCGTTCACTCAAGCGGAAGTTGTTTTCAGGCGATATTATCTGCAGACAACACTGAAGCGAAGCTCTCTGTACATCACCCACAGCTCCACCGTGAAACAGGAAACACGTCACTGTTGCCTGCTCAGCACAATGTGACGTCATGTACGTGAGGGCAGAGCTTTTGTTTACACTCGGGCTTCATGCTCGCGCTTGTGTCGCCTCTGTCTGGTGACGTCAGCTCAGTGTGTGCACGTGTTTGTGCATTTACACACATATACACTCTATGGTATTACAACTGTTGTAGATCAGTGAGCAGCGGGCCAAACTAACTGCAGTGCACATGAACCACGTGGTGCAGTGTTGCCATTCACAGTAGCTCCACATCAGCGTTAACACGGGAGGGCGAGACGTCCACAGTGGAAGACAAAGATTCCAGTTTTGAATCTCGGCTTTTGTCTCTGAGCACTTTAATCACTCTATGATCAAAGTGTTGAAACCAGCACCATCGTGCACCTGTGTCTCCAGCCCAGCTGTGACAGATGTGACCGGATGAAAACGGTCATCAGACACAGGCGTTGGTCAAGCACAACACTAACTAGGTGGTCATGGCTGCCAGAGGAAGCCCATGATTAGTCCAGTACGATCAGAGCAGCAGAGCTGATGTCTGGACTACAGCACTGACTCTTAGCTGACAGTCACGTCAACAACACTTATTCCTGATTACCTTAGAAATCAAACATTTACTAAAGGGTGACGACATCACAGGTCAGTGATGTCACAACCCTGTTTCATTTGGCCAGTGTGAAAGAAGCCTCGTTCTCATCTGGGACATTTTTAAAGTCATTGGTTTGCATATATCAGCACGGTGATCACGTGCACAGGTGACACCTTTGACATCATGTAGGAAACAGTCTTGAACAGAAGCACAGGTAAGTGTGGTTACTGCGTAGCACTTTAACCTTGTTTACAATCCTCTTACTGCCCAAACCTGCACAGCACAGGTCTCGTCAGCTATCAGTGATGTCAACCTGAACAAAGACATCAGAACCAGGAAAATCAGTGTTTGCATCTTCTAGCCACTTCCTGTCCCACACCAGGCCGCAAACACTTTGAGCTATAAAAGCTCCACGAACACCATCAGTGTAGCCGCCGTCTGTGTACAGCTCACATATACTTAGTATGAAATGTGAACAGGATGTGGGCGATGGTCAGAACACTGATTCACGACTGACTGTGACGACGTATTCTGCAAGTAAATGTCCTACAAAATGTCACAGAAGTAAAACTGTGTACAACATAAAGTAAGTCAGGGTAAAAGCACTGATCCTACATGTGACGGCAAAGACATGTCAAGACAGGACCAGCTACCTCTGAGGGTGTCCAGCCCGTTTAATATGTTCATGCTGTTCTAACAGCTGCTGCCTTTATTTCAAGTCAGTAACTGATTGATTGTTTCAGCTCTACTTGTTTACATCGTTGGTTAGTTCAATGTATAACTTGATTTTGTAACCAATGTGGAGAGGTGCAGCAGCTAGCACTGCCTCACAGCACCACCGTCCTGGGCTTGAATGTGGTCTGTGTGGAGGTGCTGCTCGGGTACGCGCCCTGGCTTAGGTTCACTGGGACTGTAAACTGGCTTCAGTGTGGACACTGTGCTGTGTTAGAAACCTGCAGGGTTGCTTTGTTGTTGACTTCAATGTTAAAATAAGTTCTTTATGAGCAGAGAGCAGTGACAGACTCACAAACTCATGTGTAGCTTGATTTAGACACGAACACAATGACAGCAGCAGTGCTGCCTCCTGTCACACAGAGACGACCCATGTGTGTATGAAAAAGTTTAGTCTTGTTATAAAATATTTGAAATGAAAACAAACAAAACATTCTCAGAAATATCTGTTTTCCTCGTTTTTGTTTGGTATGACTTGAACACTGAGGGGGCGTGTCAGCAGCGGCCCACGGCTGCTTTCAGGTCCACAGCCCTGAGATCAACCCGATCGTTGAAGATTCAACCTTCTTCATTTGGCACATTCAGAGTTATACGAGTACAACATGCAGTGAAATGTGTGCTGACACGCTCCTCCGCTGTGCAAAACACGGATAACATTGTCATCATTATTATTACACTTACAAATTACAATGAATTTAAAGTGAAAGTCGACGTATATTTTTCTTTCATAAGCTCCACCTCCTCAGCACACTGCAGATTTATAGACACGTGTCCAGGACGTCTGAATAGATGTGGAAGCTAAAAACAAAGTAACGTGAACACCAAGCAGGAGCTGGCTCTGCCTACCAGCCCGCACTCAGGGCTTCCCCGCCCCACGCCCTGTCTGGTTTTGGGCACGCCAGGCTGCCGTAGCCGTCACGATGTTGCTGTTGGGGTTCACATCAGCAGTTTTACTTCTGTGTTTATTTTTCATCATTCGCCTTTATATCGTTGTGAAGACGGGCGCCAACTGCAAGCCTGGAAGCAAGGGTCGGGTCACTGTTCTGGTGGTCGCGGGATCAGGTAACAGCGCGGAACACGGCTGCGCTGCGTTCAAGTGTCACAGAGAAAGCGCGCTCATGTTGTTACGTTACAAACAGCCGTCAGCCGGCCTCCGTAGCTACCGGGCTACACCGGGCATGGAGCCATGTTTCACAGTGTTTCAGCAGCACTGTGACACCGTGGGTGTATCGGACACGGCGTGGACGCATGCTAATTCTAGCCATGCCACGTATCTGCTGTTTTAGCTGTGGATACTGAACATGTTTGCTTTGTGTCGGGCAGGAGTGCGACACTTCCGCCACCGTACAAGCAACATCCCCGAGCTTCCGGTACACTATACATACCTAGGGTGTACACAAAGGTCATTCTGGTGATTAGTGAAGTGAAAATCCGTCAAAATACTGGATTTTTCTTAATAATTCCATCCAGATTAAGCGATGCTGCTTATTTTCTATGTATTTAGTTGTTAAAAGTCCTTAGAGGCAGGAATAGTTGTATTTCCTTGAAGAAACACAGTTTGGATGCATGCGTGGACCTGTGACAGGCGTGAGTCCGCTGGTTTTCCACGCTGAGATGAGGGGAAACTGCTGAGTCAGTCATCTGTGTGAGGTTGTTGCTCTCTGCCCTCCTGCTGCACACGGACCACATGTTTGACACCCCTCTCTCCGTCTTCATTCAGAAACGTCAAACATAAACTCACACGTGGATTTTGAAGCGACTTTTTAAATGAAGTCAGTTTGTCATCAGCAGTTCAGTCAGAACCTTTTTCCACTGAAAATCTCCTGATTCACTCTCAGTGGGTCTAACCAGAACCACATCCACGTGAAGGTGTTGGGCTGTGATGATTTTCACGCCACATCCTGTGGCACGTGGGCTGGTTTAAAGACACGAGTGTACGATCCGAGCCTGCTCCTTTCTCCAAACGTCAGCAGCATCTCTACGGGGAGAGCTCATCTCACCAAAGGATGCACTTCCAGTATGCATGAGCTTTGTCCGGCTCCAAGGTGACGTTTTTCCTTCTGAGACTCTTCAGTCCATTCCTGTGTAGGTTTCCAGTGGCTGTCATGTGTGAGACTACAATTCCCAACAGTCACTAGTGTCTCTGCAGTTGTTCCTGGGTCTTTAGACACATCTCGCACTAGTTTGCTTCCTTTCCTTGTTCTGTACTGCGTGGTCCTGCTTCTCAGTGCAGTTCTTGATGTTGGGGTAACTGTGTGCTCGTGTGCATCACAGGCCCATCGCTGTGTGATGTGTTTGTATTCTTGTCTTCAGTTTCTGTCAGCTGTAGTTTGTCCCTGTTAGGTAACAGCTGAATGATTAGATTTAAAAATCCAAATTCGGATGAATCAGAAAGTTGGTTAAATGATAACCACGAGCGTTCCTGCTGTCCATGGTAGTGACAGAGTGCTTTGGTGAGAGGAATAGTCAGCAGTATTCACATTACTCTGCTGGATTCAAACGGAGGCTCTGACGTATCAACTCAGGCTTCATCTTAAGAAGTGTTGCTGAGCATGCTCACTGGAATTGGGTGCAGGTCTGAAACATGCAGCCAACACGACCGTTAGCCAATGGATGTGCAGTGTTCCTGGTCTCAGTGGTGAAAATACTCAGCTTAATGCTGACGATCCAGTACAGTCTGGAGCGTAGAGCTGGTCCTGGGGTGTAGCTCTGCAGCTCAGTCTTAGTTATATACAGTGAAATTACAACAGCAGTTATCTTCACACGTAACGACCCTACGGTGTTAGCGAGAAACCACAACAATCAAATGATCCCCTATGAGCGAGCACTTGGTGACAGTGAGACAAAAAGCTCCCTTTTAACAGGAAGTGACCTAAAACAGAACCAGGATCACTGGACTAAAGTATGGGAGAGAGGCTCCAAAGGCTAATGACATGCAGTAATAGCACATATACTATAGACAGCATGAGAAAGCTGCTTCTGCAGGGGTCATATGATAATCCGGTTGTTCAGTGATGACGCGACGAATCCTACTTCCGGGTCTAAAGTAGTCTGTGTTTAATATGGCTTTTGTGTTGTTAACATGTTTAATGTTTTGTATTTTCTTCTATTTAATCTCAAAAAGCTCCTAAAACAGTCAGTGATCACTGTTGACCTCCCTCGGCTTTTATTACCACTAATCATTTATTTAAGCTCAGTTTTTAAAACCTTAGGATGTAACTACAGCCCAGCCCATGCAGCAGTATATGAATGACTAACCTCGTATTGTGGATGGATTATCTCAGTTGTTCTCCTGGCTGAAGTTTGGTCCTTTTACAGCATCCTGCCATGCGATTACATTTGTTCCTGACCACCGAGAACACTCACGTTAACTTTTATCCAGTGGAAAAAAAGTTAGCTTGTTTATATTATGCTAACATAGCTGTGTCGCTAGCGGTCACGTAGCACATCATTATATACCAGCTAGCCCAACTTCAGTAACCCTACAAACGTCACTGCTGTTTAGTTTTCTGTCTTCATTTATGTTGGAAGTGATAACAGAGCTGTACGTTTTAATTTGTTTCCAAAACCCCGCAGTCAGGACATGCTATATTGTATTTAGATAGAAGCTAGCGAGCTAACTCCCTGCTAACTTCTAACTCCGTTAAATGTCATAAATTCCGTTTTCATGGATGCCTGGATGTTAAACTCAGTTGTTACACCTGGTAGAGCAGAACGCTGATCATTTTATTAAAGATGAAAGACTTTAGACAGTTTTTCAACTCTCAGTAATGCCACAGTGATCGTTTGATATATGGACCTGCAGCGGAGCTTAGTCCCAGACACGGCTAGTGACGTCAGACTGAACAATCGGATACTCAGAGGTCTCTGAGGTCTGATGGGGCTCGGCCGTTTTGGGGAGATTGGAGTTGTCGTAGAAACAGTTTGTAGTCATTATGGGAACCTGCTGATGTGAGAATGATGTATAAACTATGATAAAGCATTTATAATGTAATGTCACATTTGACCTTTAAGGTCAGTAGACCGATGTGAAGTTCAAAGTGATAATGATGCTTTATAGAGCTGTTGGTCCTAGATGCTGAGCAGACTCCTGGCTGTTTCTGGCCACGTGCACGTCCAACACTGTCAGTGATGTCCTGTGGTGTGTCCTCGCTGCCGCTTCACGCCCAGCACGGACTGACCTGTTTGAACTCATGCTGGGATGAAACATACTTTCTAAATCAAATTGAATGTCTGTCTTTATTAAGTGTCCATCTAAAGATGAGCGTGTATGACGAGCGCAGTGAGGACTAAGAGTTCAGTGTCCTCCAGGTCGTGGTTAACCTTGTAACTGCTGCTGTGCTTCTTTCTGATTTGTAGGTGGTCATACCACAGAGGTCCTGCACCTGCTGCAGTGCATGTCTGCAGCCTACACACCTCGACACTATGTCCTCGCAGACACAGACAGGATGAGCGAGGAGAAAATTTGCACGTTTGAAAGCCTCAAACAACAGTCGGACTCACAGGTACGCATGATGGAGCTTTTGGTTTTAACTCAGTGTGGTGATGCACAGCGAGAGCTCACTGAGCTCTGTGGTCTCCATGGCCCAGCAGCTGCACCCCAGCACAGTGCAGAGGTTCAGATATAGCAAAGCGTGCCACCGCTGGACTCTGCAGAGGACTTGCTGCTCCCACAGGACTGCATCATCATAGGCAGGAGAGTCCTGACAGCAGCAGGCTCACACACTGGAAGAGTTACTTATTTCCTGTCCTTCAGGAAAGTATCACACTGTGACAGTACTCCACTGCCAGGCAAAGAGCACATCAGCAAAACAAAAAGTAAAGTTTGGCCTGTTGGCCACCAGCGTTTCTGAAGTAATCCTGTTACTGTGTGGTTTAAGCTGTCTACCGAAGCGCACGATCTGATATCCTCGTGTTGGTGTTGTTCCCAGATCATCATGAAAATGTTCCAGGTTCAACATTGCAAGTGACCAATCACATTGTTGTGACGTCATACTTTTGCGACTTGGGGAAAAAGCGGCGTAAAACAAAAAACTGTACTTAAGCTGCGAGAAACCGCCTCTGTCCGCCGATCAACGGACCCTGACCCTAACTCTTTAATAAACAGTAAGCAGAATTGATATTGTCCTCGCAACATTGGAATTTCATAAATGCACGAATGGCTTGGCGTGCAAAAGAATAACGTCACAACAAAGTGATTGGTCACTTGCAACGTTGAACCTGGAACAACATTTTCATGGTGGTCTGGGAACAACACCAACACGAGGATATCAGATCATCCCTACAGAAGCACGTCCTCGTGTGTCTCACAGGTCCAGGCGTGTGGTTGGTTTCTGTTTGTCTTCAGTCCCTGTCAGCTTACAGCTCAGTGAATCCATCTAAACATCTAATGTCAAATTCAGACGAATGTGACGCACACGTGTTTGTTCCTCAGTTCACCATCTGTCGGATCCCACGGAGCCGCGAGGTGCACCAGTCCTGGAGCTCGTCTGTCGTCAGCACTCTCGATGCCCTGCGCTATTCCCTGCCTCTGGTGTTCAGGCTCAGACCGGACATGGTGAGTGGAGCAGGCTGTAGTGAACAGTGGCTCACACAGCGGTGGTTAGCACGCTGCAGCTGAAGGCATGTTACCAACGGAATATTCCATCCGTTATATTTGAGTCACAAATACTGTTGTGTTGTTAATGAGCGACAGTAAATGGAGAGGAAACGGCTTCTCACTGGTTTCGCTTTACAAAAACATTTGTTTCTGCTGAAAAACTGCTTCTGTTCAAACGCTGGCTGTTTCAGGTCTGTTTTAGTCGCAGCTGAAACGCTGGCGCTTACGTGGCGACGGCGCCGAGCGCTAAACGAAGCGTCGAAGCAAAGGATAATTTTCTGATCAACTTATCGCTGCAGCCCTGCTGCTGTAAGAAGGTTTGTGCAGGGAAACAGACGGCTGAGAGGTGTGGGTGTAAGCTGACTGCAGAGTGGGGCTCTGCATGCAGAGGAGCTGTATGATTACTTCTCCAGACTCCACGGCAGCTTTCCTGTAAACTCCACCAGCCTCCTTCAGTGCTGAGGACTCGTACTTACTCAGCCCCCTCCCTTTGTCTCACTGAACGCAGTCCTCGGTGAGTCAAACGCGTATCTGTTTGAAACATTCTGATGCATTTGTGGTTTGAGACGGTTCAGCTCAGCCGGGTTTGGCCTTAAATATGTTCGGTAAGCTCCAAACCCCAACAGGGTTTCCCTCTTTGACTCTCACAGTTTCTACTGAAGGACCTGAGGAGGGGAGGTCACTGTGTGAGAACAGAGGCTGCTGCGCTGCATGTCCGAGTCGTCCTGTGATGACAGGGAGTGCACATGAACCGAGCCAGTCTTTGTCACATGACACACAGTTTTGTAACAGATGTACAGAATAACCTCTTTCCACGGATGTGTGCCCGCCCCCCCTGTCTGTGTTTTCAGGTGCTGTGTAACGGCCCGGGGACCTGCATTCCCCTGTGTGTAGCAGGACTCCTCCTTGGAATTCTGGGAATAAAGAAAGTCCTGATAGTTTACGCTGAGAGTATTTGCCGTGTCCAGACGTTGTCGCTCACTGGGAAGATCCTGTATCCTGTATCCGACTACTTCTTTGTACAGTGGTCGTCTCTGAGGGACAAATACCCCAAATCCATTTTCCTGGGAAGAATGGTGTGAAAGTGTCCGATCCACACGGACTCATTCCTGCTGTGTGATGAATAAATGCTGTGTCTGTATTGTTGAGTTGTTTGTGCCATTATTTACTCTCACTACTATTAAACTACTCAGAAAACAATGCAGTGAAGGTGAAACTGCTGCACCTGCGCATCGCTGGGGAGGCTGATCGTTATCTGTCCGACGTGGCATCACGTGTGATCGCTGTGGAGCCCACACCGAGCACGAGTCCCTGCATGAGAGGAGAAAGATGGACACCATGTCCACCCGCACATTCCAGGATCACCACAGTGCACGTGGGTTAGCATGTTTTCCCTGACAGTACACACGCGTGTGTCTCATGAAGCTGAACGCCTGTTAGTAAGCCCACGCGCAGCCTCTGCTTCCACGGCACGGCGGGGAAAGGAGCGGGTGAGATCTGTGCGTTTCTCGGGTGCTGTGGGACTTGGTTAAAGCCGCACCAGCTTTTCGTTTCCAGCCAGCCTGCAGACCAAAGCTGAGCTGAACAGGATTCCTAAAAATGATCCCGGTGTGGAAAGTTTTGGTCATGTGTGGAAGTTGTACTCATCCAGGGCTTTCAGGATGCAGCCGACACTGAGGGGAGGGGACAGGAGGCGGGGGGCTGACCGTGCTCTCGCCTCGCGCACTGCTTGAGCTCCCGTCGGGCCGAAACAGTCGCTGAGAATCCGTCTTTTCCACAGACGACTCCGCGGACTTTGCGAGTAATCCCGTGGGTTACAAAAGCGCCACGATGACTCACTTTAATAAGGGACCAGCCTACGGCCTGTCTGCTGAAGTCAAGAGCAAAGTAAGTGCTTCGGTCGCGTCTTTACTTTGTCTCACGTTTCCTTCGCTTTCAGACTTTTTGTGTGGATGCTAGAAGCCCGCGGGCCTGTCGGTGTGTCTCGCTGTGGGCCGAACACGAGAGTTTAAACAAAGGTTCGGTCCTCTTGTTTGTCTGAACGCTTGTTCCCGGCGCTCGGGAACTTTTCCCTTCGTGTCCAGCACGAAGAAAGACGCGGGGAGCGTTACTGTGACCGCAGCCGCCTCGGTGCCAAGCGCTGCTTTTACGCCTCTAAAGCGTTTGAAACAGTTTGTTGAACTTCTGATGAGATGTTGTGATGAAGATGTTTGATGACGACAAGCTAAACGGGATCTGTGGAGCAGCTGGGAGGAGCCCGGACACACTGATGCTTCCATGTTGCCTCAGATTTTAGGAGCAGACTTAGAACAGCAGTCAGTGTCGTGGCAAATATTCAGAGCAACCAAACCATCTGTTAGTTTCACGGCAAACGGTCTCCGTGGACAGTCTGTGAGGGATGGCTGAAGGATGACGCCATCAGAAACACGTACAAACGCGCACTCTCCACGAAGTTCGCGTTTCTTCTGTCTGCTCCTCACAATGCCTCCATCTGTTACTGCGTGTTCACGATGCCCCGTGAGATTTACATTACCCACGCCACGCATGACTCGCTGCATGGAGGGACTTCTGCAAACTTGGGATTTGAAAGTCCGCCAAAATGAAGTAAAGGACTTTCGAGAGCGTTGATTTGAAAACACATCTTTTGTGTAAGCATGAGAAGTTGGTGGGCAGTCTGCGTGTGTGTGGACGAGTTAGTGTTTTTGGCTGTTCGTGTGCCAGGACGTTTGTTTGCCTTTGGCCTCGTCTTCTGTCCTGTCAGCAGTCTGAGATTTTAAGAACGAATGACACGTGGAACCAAAGGTAGATGTTCCCCACGTCAGCCAAAGGCTCTGTCCCTGTGGTTCTTCAGCATCACAATGATGGTCTGAAGGCAAAGAAAGATACACAGCAGGTTTCCTTTACCAAGTGGATCATCACGGCCTAGCCACAGTGGTCCGTTTGATTGACCTTTATTATTATTATGTATTTATTTTATTTTCAGTTGTTGCAGACGGGACAGACATGACTGGGGAAGATAGAAAAACACAGGGGAAGAGGGAGAAAAGGCACTTTTCACCTGGATCACCTGTTGAGAGGAAGGAAACAAGCAACAAACGAGCAGCATAATAAACACAACAGCATCACAATAATCTAGCTGACAGTAGATATTAAATATTGAATGTTATTGTGCAGCACGCAGGACTGACAGCGCTCAATGTGCTTTGAGGTAGCAGCCAAGAAAGGTGTAGTTTGTGTCTGTGCACCCCTGTGTGCACCCCTGTGTGCACCAGCACGCTTGTATTCAAAAGGTTTGTCTATGTAACGATCTGCTAATGTCTTGTGATTGACAGGCCCCTAGGTCGAGAGTATGTGCTTCTGGGACACAGAATGACAACGATTTATAAAACAGACCTATTTTTTTTTTATTCAGGACGACCCAAAGTCGGTGACAGAGCCCAAAAACAAAGAAGGAAGATGCTCACAGACTGCAAGAGAAACGTTTTCCCATGAGCTTATTTTAATCAATATTTCGATCACCACAGTCATCTGGCTGCAGATTGAAGACACTTTTTCCCACCTGGAAGTTCCATCCGTGTTTCCCGTCTACAGCTGATAAAAACGCGACGTGGCAAAGCCAGCGTGCCAGTTTCATCCGAGGATGAACTTTAGGCTCTGTGGTGATGTCACTGCAGACGCTTCCCTACAAGCACACAACCTATGTGTGTCAGTCTTAACATGAACAAACAATTAGTCCTTGTGACCTAAATCAGTCTCCTCAGAACTTAAGCTCAGCATCTGGAGATGCAGGTGAGCATGTGAAGCTCCATCAGACTGTTTCTGATGATGGACATTATGAAAGCAGCTGCTGGTTAGCTTTGACTGTTGGTTAGCTGCTAATGCTGTTTGAGTCACATTCATGGTACAGACTGTAACCGAGTCACATGGCTCTGTGCCAAAACACAGGACATACAACAGCAGCCATAGAAACCGTAGACTTGTACGCTGCAGCTAGTCTCACGTCTGTCTGACACTCGGCGAGCATCAACTTCTGTTTGGACGGTGGACAGCTTTCTGATTTTGTGTGTTAACCTTCAGTGTAAGAAAAACGCCTCCTGGGATATCACCTGGTATACAGCTGTCACTGCTCAGCACAAACCTCAGTATCAGAGCTTCAGCAAAGGAAATGCATCAGTCAGCTTTTGTTGCTCTTCACCATGAAACAAAGAAACACAGAGTGAACATGAAGCAACTGGTTTAACGTGAGAGGAAGAAGCGTCTGTTGGTCAGTAACTCAAAAATGGGAGGCACAAATAAATGTGCCAGAGTGTCCGTCAGCATACCGAACCAGCAGTGTGGATACAGTCCAGTCACACAAGTCCTGCACTGTAGTGACGTATCAGCAACAAGTGTGTGTGCACAGCTTTTAGCTGTCGCAGGTCCTCCTCCCAGAGCCTGTTTCTCTTTGTCATATCAGTGTGACCAACAACTGCCACATTACCACCTACTTAAATGATCAATTCCATCCTAATACAGAGCTGCAGCCAATACAAGGCCACCGGTGCTGCGCCGGAACGTTCCAGGTGAACTTCCAGGATTTGCTTCCTGTGAAGGATAGTAAATGATTACCTGGATCACAACACAGCAATGGGACGAATGCACTCAGCCCGACTGCCCTCCTGTTCATCCAGGCGTGTGCTGACGTTAGCATTGGCAGTATCAAAGAAGCATCTGTGAAACAGGCCAGGAATCTGTGCAGGTTTTATATTAGTAAAAATTTCCCAGAGCCCAAAAATGTCTAAATATTTAAAGGGTTTTCCATCATCACAGTGGAAACGGGGAAACACTAGTGTACTTTACACAGTGTGTTTGTACAGAGGGAACGTCATATCGAAGCTCTGTGAGTTTGTTGGCTCACACACTTTTCTATGTGTGTTTCATATAGACATGAATGGAGGAGAGGCCTTTTTGATGACATGCTGAGAGGAACCACCACGGTTCCTTTGTGTGCTCGCATGAAAAACACGTGGAAGCTCCTGATGCCGTACGCTGCCTCAGTGGTTCCCCCTAATTTTACAAGAATATTCAACATCACTGTCAATACATTTTTCCAAAAATGTCTCTGTGTGCAAAGTGGGTTTAAAAACCTCAAACTGTGGGATACAGTGTGTCCATGATTTGGGGAACAAACTGTGGCAGGATCCGTGTTTGTGCCAAGGTCGGTATCACCGACACAATGTGTTCCTCCTGCGTCAGTGGCTGGACACGGGATCCAGTTTACTGCATTATAGAGAGTTAGACGGGGAAGTAGTGATGTTTTAGTTTTGTGAACGGTGAGTGTCGTTACATCGCCATTCTGTGGAAGCCAACAGCAACAAAAGAAGTATCCATAACTCCAAATTTCGAGTCATTTGCTCTGTCAATCAGTAATCCACGTGGAACGCGCACTCAAAACCGGGTCGCAACAACTTGGCGCTTTCGAGAGTACGTTTGCTGATAGTAACGCTAATAATTCAGCTAATAACACAAGGATTTCATCATTTGTGAAGCCAAGCTGAAAATAAGCAGCAATTTGTGCATTCATGACTGTAATCCTGGTAGCTTAGCTGTAGCATTTGTAGCTGAGGGCTTCAGCTTCCGGGTAACAAGGAAATGACGCCATTCACGTAGATTACTGACTAACTCGAAATTTTGAGAAAATAACTCAAAATTTGGAGTTATGTGGATGCTTTTTTTTTTTTTAGTGGTGGAAACGGGCCTCCATACCATTCAGTTTGAGGGTTACAACAGAAAATTATATATTTATTGTTCTCACGTGGTGTTGGACGGGACTATTTTAACAAACGAAGGACATTTTGCCCGATAATTACTTTTATCCTCCTGTAACTGTACAAAGTGCTAACATCTCCAAAGTTTCAGGAGTAGTTAGTCGTTATAAGAAGTGTTTGTGAACTAAAAATCAAGAATGTGGGATCCTGTTTGTCCGTGATTTGGAGAGCCCAGTGCTGCTCCCCACGCAGGGGAAACTCCTTCTGTCGGCACGACAGCTGCTCTTCTAGTCTTTGGCTTGGAAGCATCTTTGACGATGCTTCAACCTCTGCTTTGCGTTTGTGTCCATTATACTAGCAGTGTTTTCTTATAAAAACCATACTGCGCCCCCCCTGCAATGGCTCTGTGCCCGCCACTTTGGGAACCACTGCACTACATCATGATTACTCTGAAAGCAGCATCGTGCACTGCTTGAAAGTAACACTCTCTCTGAAAGTTGAAGCACAGATAAAGCCTTGATCAGAGACAGGAGAATGACGCATGTCCGACAGCAGGCCGGGCGTCCGACGGCAGGCCGGGCGTCCGACGGTAGGCCGGGCGTCCGACGGCAGGCCGGGCGTCCGACGGCAGCACATCCTAAAAACCTGTTTAAAGTGGGAGAGCACCCATTTTAAACAGGTTTTTAGGATGCTGTCATATTGCCGTGTGCTCTGATAATGGTGTCGATGTAAGAACTGGATATGATTCCCTACCAAAGTTCTGGATTTTGAGTCACGTTGGTGTGAAGCCATGTTCCTTCTGAACATGTAAATATGACTTTTGTTCCCTTGTGTCAACAAAAGCAGAGCAGTAAATGGCTTCCATTGCGTAACGTGCGATCAGGAGTCCACGCTCTTATCCTGTCAGCATACATCACATTCCTGAGATTCTTCAATGCCTCGATCCAGCCGTCCGCCCGCTACTTTTCACTCGGCTCAGTTGGCAGATCGTGTTATTCCGGTCTGTTCAGTAGACGTGCTGCATAATTCATGTCGAGTACATCTCCTGAGTGTCATTGTTAGCCTGGGCTCTGATTGATCCGCTATGGAAATCTTATTTATTACCATATGTTTGATTATATCGAGGTTTTTATACCCGATGGCCTAACCTGTCCTGTTTAGCTGGGCTCAGGAGTACACTAGCTTAGAGCCCCCTGTTGGTCTTTACCTGCTGCACATGCAGCATTAGTACAGTAGCCAATGTTGCACTGGTGCTGCAGGGTTTGAATCGTATCCAACAGCCTGCAAATTGTTAATGTAACTAGTAAAGGTTATTATGGAGTTCCACAGGGTTCTGTCTACATCATACATGCTTCTCTTAGGCAGTGTCATTAGCAAGTATAGCACGTGTTCTCACTGCAGTGCAGATGACACCCAGCTCTATCCATAAGGATGACATTGATGAATATGGCAGGGATGTTTTACAGACTTGTCAACAGTTGCAGTGAGGTTTCTTTGTTGCTTTTGTGCTGAAATACCAGAATAATAGTTTGATTATATGAGTATCAGACTCGGGTTTAGTCTGTTGCCCCAGCAGTTCTGCATGCAGAATGGAGCAGCCAGTTACATAAAAGTACAATTTTCTTCATTGTGACCAAAGAATTTTACGCTGGTCATAAAACGAAAGCAAGCATTCGACAGTTTCCAGTATTGTACCATTTATTTCACTGGTTTTCTATTACAGTGTAACGTTGTTTCCTGTTGTGTGCTCAGCACGAGTGCTGGACTGAAACCTGCTGTTTGATATCATCATGTGGAGACAGATTCCAGTGTGTTTTGAAAAAAACAAACCTGATAGTGGGCTGACAGACCAAAATAACACACACGCATGTATGTAAACATGCATTGTTTGAAAATGAAAACTAAATATTGAGTGAAATGTCACTATGAGCATGTATTTGATGGGGAACATGAGCTGCAGTGTCTGTGACTGGAACGTGTTCGGTTTGTTGGGTTTCAAAGATAATGTTTGAACATTTGACCAACATGTTTCACACGATGGACACATTGTTGCATGTTTCCTCAGGCTGCTGGAGGGAAGTGCTGTGATCAGAGCTGTGAAATCCTAACATGATCGTTTAACACTGCAGTGTGTTGGTGTGATGAGTCAGACTGGTCTGGTTACTCAAACTGGAGTTCCTCCGTGCTGCTTTACTCTTTGTTCAGTAAAAATGTGAGACGGTAGTGACTGACAGCCTTGAAGCAGCTGTGCCTGAAACTAAAGCTGTGACACAATCTGAGGAGTTTGAAGCCCTGCAAGGTTTGAAACGTCAGTTCCACTGTGGAACCAGTTCAGAGTACATACGTGCACTGGTTTCACTGGTCGTGTTTCCAAATACATGCTGTTTGGTACTGATGACAGAAAAAACCAAACTGTCAACGGTGGGGAATCCTGGTCAGAATCAGACGGAGTCTGTTTGACTGGTTTTCTTGTGGCTTTTATCAGGAACTGGGAGAGGAGGCCGGACTGGTGGTCGGATAAAACGAGGTATCTGCAGAACTGTGATATTTTTATTTCTTTATTCTTATTGGCTTGTTCATTGTATTTATTGTAATAGTGGTGCTTAAAGTGTGTGTGTGTGTGTTTGGAAGAGAAACAGGTCAAAGCATTTCTGTATAAGTGGATTAAAATGGATGACCATGCTTCTTAATTCAGATCAAACTGAGGTTATTGTACTTGGCCCTGAAAATCTTAGAAATATGGTATCTAACCAGATTCTTCCTCTGGATGGCATTACCTTGGCCTCCAGTAACACTGTGAGGAACCTTGGAGTCATTTTTGACCAGGACATGTCCTTCAACGCACATATTAAACAAATATGTAAGACTGCTTTCTTCCATTTGTGCAACATCTCTAAAGTTAGAAATATCCTGTCTCAGAGTGACGCTGAAAAACTAGTTCATGCATTTATTACTTCCAGGCTGGACGACTGTAATTCATTATTATCAGGAAGTCCTAAAAACTCCCTGAAAAGCCTTCAGCTGATCCAAAATGCTGCAGCAAGAGTCCTGACAGGGACTAGAAAGAGAGAGCGGATTTCTCCTGTTTTGGCTTCCTGTTAAATCCAGAACTCAAAATCCTGCTCCTCACATACAAGGTCTTAAATAATCAGGCCCCAGCTTATCTTAATGACCTTGTAGTACCATATCACCCTATTAGAGCACTTCGCTCTCGCTCTGCAGGCCTACTTGTTGTTCCTAGAGTATTTAAAAGTAGAATGGGAGGCAGAGCCTTCAGTTTTCAGGCCCCTCTTCTGTGGAACCAGCTTCCAGTTTGGATTCAGGAGACAGACACTATCTCTACTTTCAAGATTAGGCTTCAAACTTTCCTTTTTGCTAAAGCATATAGTTAGGGCTGGACCAGGTGACCCTGAATCCTCCCTTAGTTATGCTGCAATAGACGTAGGCTGCCGGGGATTCCCATGATGCATTGAGTTTTTCCTTTCCAGTCACCTTTCTCACTCACTATGTGTTAACAGACCTCTCTGCATTGAATCATATCTGTTATTAACCTCTGTCTCTCTTCCACAGCATGTCTTTATCCTGTCTTCCTTCTCTCACCCCAACCAATCACAGCAGATGGCCCCGCCCCTCCCTGAGCCTGGTTCTGCCGGAGGTTTCTTCCTGTTAAAAGGGAGTTTTTCCTTCCCACTGTCACCAAAGTGCTGCTCATAGGGGGTCATATGATTGTTGGGTTTTTCTCTGTATGTATTATTGTAGGGTCGACCTTACAATAAAAATTGCCTTGAGGTGACTGTTGTTGTGATTTGGCGCTATATAAATAAAATTGAATTGAATTGAATCATGATCTAACTGAAGACTGATGAAGCATATTCAAATCTGCCTCAGTGTTCGTGTGTAGAAATTCTAGGTTACAATAAGACAGAAAAGAAGAAAAGTTTGGGCTTTAAAATCTGAAGAGCTCAAGAAGATTTGGATTTCTGCTCAGCCTCTAACACGGGGAGAGTGCATCTTCAGATCTGAGGGTGCTCGTCGTCTCTCCAAGCTTCTTACTCCCAGCGTTAGCTCAGACTAGGTTATATTTCAGGTGATTATTATTTTGGGATTATTACTGTCTGCATTTGTTTTTGCTTTGCTAGTTTTCTTTAATAAAATATCCTTCATTAAAGAAGTCTAAACTTTTGACATTTTCGGCTTTTTAAGGGCAAAAATCTGAGTACTACTCCTCAGTAGTATAAATAACTTTTAAACTGCTGCAGTAACATGTAACAGACCCTTGAGACCTGCTGTCCAGGCCGCTAAATTTAAGCCCTTTTTGTTAGAGCTGGTAGTTTTTCTCTGCCAGTATAAAAAGCATCTGTTTGACCAAACTGAAAGTGCAGTCGTTCAGAAATGGAACCATTTTGGAACAACTGCAGGTTCCAAGATCGTGAGTTCTAACAGTTGTATGCAAGGACAAGTTCTTCGAATGCTCCCCTCTTTGCCAAGGTCGAGAGGAAGACTCAAACTGCCTTCCTCGGATTGGAGAAGGTCGGTTAGGATGTTCGGGAACAACCTGGGATCCCCCAAGTCTCTGGCATGATGTGGGACAGCAGCTTCTCTGAGTGCCAACTAAAAACTAAAACCTGCTCCTAAGTAGATGCTCTCAAGCTCGACTGAAATTTGGAGTTTTGAGGGAAACTTTTGGGGGATTTTTTTTTAAAACGTGTAATATAGCTAAACATGACAGCACTGATTAAAGAAAGGCCCCACAGATATAATCAGCCCTTATTCAGTGGACAGTTGGCCATAAAGCAGCTGTGTCCATCCAAGTCTGGGAGAGATCTTTCTTTGCATGTTTGTGCATGAGCTCTGTGCTTTTCCTGCTTCATCACAGAAGTTCAAAGAAACAGTTTTGTTATCGCGTTCTGAACTTTGTCCCGTTTTTCATGGTTTTCTGTTTTAGTAACTGAACTGGGAGCCAGCCAGTTGTGTTACCACACAACACAAACACAACAGCTTGGCTGCCTGAGTGAATGTGTTAAAATAAATATGTGGAAATGGATGTTTTTAAACGATATCAACAGTAGTTTTGGAGCAGCAAAAAGAAGTTGTTTTTCTGGATAATACATTTACAATATGATGAAACTTCCTACAAAAACAAACACTCAGAGATATTATCAGATAAAAGTCCTCCATTGTTCCTCCGTATGCTTCAGAAAAGCAGAGTCCCTGTGCTTTGGATGGGTTGTGGTCCATCTGTCCTCTGTAGCACAGGATTACCTGGTGAGATGGATTCAGTGGAGAGTGAGGCTTCCACATGTGTTTGGGGCATGAGCTGATCCCAGCAGGAGTGTTTGTTTAGTCCACATGATAGAATAGAACAAACCACAGTGATCAGCAAGGGCGCTCTATGTCCTGTTGATTCTGGAGACTTTGTGAACCACTTTAATCTGTCAGCAGTTCTTTACCAGCTGAACGGGTAACTGGATGTGTTACTCGGCATCTTAAAAACCCCAAAGCAGTAATAATTAGAAGCAAAATGCCAGTGCCTGTTCTAAATCAAACCGATAAGAAGAAAAGCCCTGCTGGCTGCTCTCCGTTACCTCCCTGACCTCTTTCTAGGAACGCCCTGTTTCAGTCTTTTACTGTGATTGATGGAGAGCCTAAGAGAAAACGACGGTTCAGGGTTAACATGTAAAAACCTTTGATGGAAAGTGTACCATGTGACAGCCCACCATTTAAAGGACAGCACAGAGAGACTCTTGGACCTCAGCAGAAGATAGTTTAAGACCACCAAGCACCTGTAAACCACAATTCTATTATTCATGACTGCAGTGTTAGTGTGTCCCTCGTGGTCTGAAAGTTACTGAGAAAAGGTTTTAAAAAAGCTGTTTCTGCTGCAAGTGGCCAAACCTCATCATTTAAGAGTGCCCAGACCCTACAGGACCCTCTGAGGCTGACCTTTGACCCTACAGGACCCTCTGAGGCTGACCTTTGACCCTACAGTACCCTGTGAGGGTGAAATATTTATTTAGTTCTGTATAACCAAAGAATACACGTTATACATTGGTGAGGCTTTGGTCAGATGAAACACGACTGATGATTTTTGAAAGCTCCGATGTCTGTAGATGGTAAAGGCTCAGCATGGTCTGCTGGGCACTGGTGCTAGCAGCTGTGCTATCACAGACTCATGTGGTCATATTATTATTTGTGTTTTAATCTCTCCAGATTGCTCAAAAATATGACCCACAGAAAGAGGAGGAGCTCCGTTTCTGGATTGAAGAGGTGACCGGAATGTCTATTGGAGAGAATTTCCAGAAAGGCTTGAAGGATGGGGTCATCCTCTGCGAGTAAGTTCTGTTTGCTCTT
The DNA here is from genome assembly GCF_057382095.1 of Aulonocara sp. 'chitande type north' Nkhata Bay. Classification (NCBI taxonomy): domain Eukaryota; kingdom Metazoa; phylum Chordata; class Actinopteri; order Cichliformes; family Cichlidae; genus Aulonocara; species Aulonocara sp. 'chitande type north' Nkhata Bay. Next base: position 403,402 of record NC_141352.1, on the reverse strand, counting down.
GTGTTACTGCCGTTGTTGGGCCTCTTGATCTTTGTAATGGAGACAAAAGCAAATTCCATGTAACATTAAGTATGTTTTCTAATCGATTGAATTCAGTTTGTCACCAAACCAAGGCTCTGTTTATTGTAACACCCACATCTTTGTGGTGCGTCGGCCGGTCATGCACCCTCAGTTTCTCTAACCTGTGGACACTGAGTGGACGATCATAGTTTTTACTGCCGTTTTCATGATGTTCCTGCACAGAAGCTCAGAGACATGCAGACAAACAGGACAGATGTCGGAACAGTTTTGAAAACTGGAGAGTTTGTTGCAAAAACCCACTCTCCAAAGTCGGCATCATCAGATCCTCTTTATTTGGCCAAATCTGTGTCCACAAACATGGACTCTGACTCTGGGTCACTTTGATCTATGCATGCAAACAAAAAGTAAGAGAAAACAAGTTACACAAAGTCTAACAAACTATACAAACTGAGCACAATAGTAGCCCAATGCACATATGAATGCTATAACAGCTTATTTCACAGTGTTCATCAGAGTGACAGCCTGAGGGAAGAAAACCTAGACGGCGGTCTGAAGGCAGCAGTTTGAACAGGATGGGAGGAGTCTGCAGGCAGCTGACAATCCTCTCTGCAGACCTGATTGTCTGTTGCAGTTTTCGGGGCTGAACTGAACCAGACAGTAATTGATGTGCATGGGACAGAAGGTGTAGAAGGTGACCTCCTGTGGCAGCTTGAACTTCCTGAGTTGCTGCAGGAAGTCCTCACGCATAGACTGTGTCTGGGCCTGGTTCCTACACAGTCTATGTGTGAGGAACACTTCAGATTGCAGATTGGAACTCCTCAGATGAAAACGGGCACAGGGGAAACAACCCAGAGCTTCCCCCCAGCTCCTCCAGTTGCAACAGAGGAAGTTTTGTTGTCTGTCTTTGGCTTCACCAAAGCTACCACGGCCATATCCCACATGCCAAAGCAACGGAGGAATGTGCTTCTTTTGACAGCAACACACAAGGAACCAGCAGTCAGTGATGGGGAATAAAGGATGCGTGAAAGCAAGAAGCAATCCTGGACTACAATAGGCACAAATATTGCTTGGATAACTTAGAGAGTGTTGGCACCTCGAGTTGTAGAAGGAAAACTAACTGATGGCTCTTTTCTCCAATCTCTTGGATGTCTTGGGATACGATGTCTTTGTCCCGCCGGAAACATCTTCACTGAAGTGGGGGAGTCCTCTACATACCTACAGTCAAAGGAGCTTGCAAAGAAAAGCGTCTGGACTTCTTTAAGTTGCTTGAAGACGTTTCACCTCTCATCCGAGAAGCTTCTTCAGTTCTAAGGTCAAATGGTGGAGAGTCCCAGATATAAACCCAGTGGGAATGACCCCCCACAGAGGGACAAAAGGACCCCTTGATGATCCTCTAATCACATGAGCCAAGGTGTGAAACTGGGTGTGGGTCCCAATCAGCCAGAGTTTCGGGTGTGTTCATTGTGAAACCTGGCCCCACCTTATCATGTGAATTCCTGAGGTCAGATGGCCCAGGATGTGAGTGGGCGTTAAGGCGTCTGGGGAGGGATCTCAAAACTGGATTATAGATGGCAGAGAGTTGGTGTCGTAAACCCCGCCTCTGTTCAAAGATGGTCGCTCACAGTGGACATAGATGCTTCTTTCACTCCTCTTTCAAACCATCTGTCCTCTCTGTCCAAAATGTGAACATTGGCATCCTCGAAAGAGTGACCTTTGACCTTAAGATGCAGATGGACTGCTGAGTCTTGTCCTGTGGAGGTGGCTCTTCTGTGTTGTGCCATGCGCTTGTGAAGTGGCTGTTTGGTCTCTCCAATGTAGAGGTCTGGGCATTCCTCGCTGCACTGTACAGCATACACCACATTGTTAAGTCTGTGTTTTGGCGTTTTGTCTTTCGGGTGAACCAGTTTGTGTCTGAGCGTGTTGCTGGGTCTGAAATACACTGGGATGTTGTGCTTGGAGAAAACTCTCCTGAGTTTCTCTGATACACCGGCTACATAGGGGATGACAATGTTGTTGCGTCTGTCCTTCTTATCCTCCCTCGCTGGTGTCTGGTCTTCTTTTCTGTGCCTCTTTGCTGACTTTAAGAACGCCCATTTAGGATAGCCGCACGTTTTGAGTGCTTCCTTTACATGTGTGTGTTCCTTCTTTTTCCCTTCAGGCTTAGAGGGAACATGTTCTGCCCGGTGGTGTAGGGTCCTGATTACTCCAAGTTTGTGCTCCAGGTTTCACAATGAGCTCACCCGAAACTCTGGCTGATTGGGACCCACACCCAGTTTCGCACCTCGGCTCAGGCGATTAGAGGATCATCAGGGGGTCCTTTTGTCCCTCTGTGGGGGGACACTCCCACTAGGTTTATATCTGGGACTCTCCACCATTTGACCTTAGAACTGAAGAAGCTTCTCGGATGAGAGGTGAAACGTCTTCAAGTAACTTAAAGAAGTCCAGACGCTTTTCTTTGCAAGCTCCTTTGACTACGATGACCTGGATGACTAATGTGTGTCCTGGGAGAGCTGGGGCACATGCTGGTGACCTCAACAACTGCAAGACACCCTTCTCCTAATTCTCAGCCACTTCTGCCATTGATCTCAAGATACAGTAGTCTGAACCAGAGTGTTCAGACTACCCCACACCCCCTAACCCACCCCACCAACGAAATGACAAGAAGGTGCAAAAGGCGCACCTCCAGGATTGGAACAGCAGCCCCTTGCACCAGGTGTAGAAAGTGTGCCTACAAAAACCACTCTACTGTGGTTAGTACATCTTGCTGCTAATGAGGATGCACACAGAAGCACACACTGGAATATGAATCTTGATCATTTTATTGGTCATCTCAGTGGTTATTTGGTCATTAAATTGCCTTTGTGGCCACTAACACACCATTTGTGATTTACTTTTTGGCCATTCATTGATACTCATTGATACTTTTAATTATTGCTACACATCTAACCTCCACCATGGTTAGAAAATAAATCAGTTTGCATGTATTATTTAGAAAAAAATGGGGATTTTATGCTTTTATCCCTATTTAAATCATTAAAATTATGTGATCTAACTGGTATTTAAAGGGTTAAAATTCTGAATTTGAATGAAATTTAGATTTTCATGAGCAGCACTGATGCTAATCTTAAAAAATCAAGTCAGAAAAAGTGGAATTTTTTCTTAATATATATGAATTTTATAGCATTTTGTAAACGTAAACAGGGGGTGTCCATTTTTGGCCACAAACAAGCTGAGAGGGAGTTTTTATGTTTTTGCTCTCCCTGCACAAAAACAACAATGCATTATAATCAGTGTTGATGTGAATCAATTACATGCCCCAGACTCTACTATTAACAATACAAGAAATTTCAGTAGCAATGTAATTATATAAAATTGTGAGGTTGTCTTCCAGCTGGTGCAGTGGACAAACAAACTGGTGTTTAAAGGGTTAAAAATGTAAAAAGTAATAATTATTTTAGATTTATGAAAAGAACTGAAGTTAGTTAAAAGCTTTATGCAGAAAAAATGGCAAAAAACCATAAAAATAATAAAAACTACAGACCTACTTTTGGCCACCAACAAACTGAATGGGTCGTAACCCCAGAGGGTTCAGTGATGGTCAGGTTACTGCCACCTTAAAGGGCGTGGTCATATTTAAGGTCGTGACGCGATGTCAGTAGCACTGCTGTTTACCTGTACATTATGTCTGTGGGGTGGTTATGAATATTCTCTAATGGTTTGAACTTGATTTTGAAGAAATTCACATTTCAGGTGAATTTTGGTTTGATGGTACTTTGAGCGTTATAAAACAGGAAGTTATGTGAGTGATGCAATGTCCTCTCAAATGAAGGAAATGTGTCTGAACTGCATGATATCCGCTGCAGCAGTGGGACTAATGTGATGTTTTCTTCCCTGCGTCTCACAGACTGATTAATAAGCTGCAGCCTGGTTCAGTGAAGAAAATCAACCTTTCACAGCTCAACTGGCACAAGGTGAGCGCGACCCACAAACACTGCAGAGCTGCAGCTGAAGCACGTCACTCGTCTTATTAGTGCTCCGTCTCTTATCACTCTGTTTCCCTGATGCTCTCTGCAGCTGGAAAACCTCGGGAATTTCATAAAAGCTATCCTGGCCTACGGCCTGAAGCCCAATGACATCTTTGAGGCCAATGACCTGTTTGAAAACGGAAACATGACTCAAGTCCAGACAACACTACTCGCACTGGCTAGCATGGTGAGTGCACGCACAGCACAGAGGACGAGTGCGTCTTTCTTCTGTTATAGAACACAAAGCGCCATCAGTCTGACGAGCGTGTGTTATCTGACAGGCTAAGACTAAAGGCATTGACACAAAGATCGATATCGGAGTGAAATATGCAGACAAACAAGCTCGACACTTCGATGATGAGAAGATCAAGGCTGGCCAGTGTGTCATCGGACTGCAGGTAAATGAAGTGTGACTGTCACATGACCTGAGATGTGTCATCATTAGATTTAAACCATTTCAGTGTCTTTTGATGGAGCAGAGAAACACTCCCTGTTTAACCTGATACGTTTAAATGCCAACAGTTCACTGTAGAGTGAAATGAGACGAACTGTGTTTGCTGAGCTCGTGTCTCTGGTTTCTCAGATGGGAACAAACAAGTGTGCGAGTCAGGCTGGAATGACTGCGTATGGAACGAGACGACATCTGTACGATCCAAAGACTCACACTGACAAACCTTATGACCAGACTACCATCAGCCTGCAGATGGGCACCAACAAAGGAGCCAGCCAGGTGAAACCCAGTCTTTACTCTCTACCATGTGTCGTGCTGTGACAGAAGTATTGGCCCACTCCCTGATCATTATCATGGTCTTTTGTTTCGCATATTGTCCACACTTGGTGTGTTTAGACAAAGATAACCTGAAGATTTCATTTCTTAAAGGAAAAGCTTTGATTTCACTCGCTACACCAGGCCAGTCCTGAAGTTTTCAAAAAGCAACACGAGAAAAGCTCAGTGAAATCAGTCTGCATTTGGGTAACAAAGCCGTTTGGGCCTCGTTCAAACCACAAATGGAGGAGACCTGGAGCAGCCCTCCCAGGAGTGGCCGACCTCCCAACATTACTCCAACAGTGTCTCGACAACATGTGAGACACTTGAGTGGAACGTGAGCCCCACATCTATACGACTTTTCACATGCTGAGTGACAGTGAGGTGTGCGGCTCAGATTCATAAATAAATGAGTTTAGCTTTTTTGGTCAACACCTGAAGAAGGAAACAGCCACTGTGGGTTTAAGACTGTCTCTTCCTCATTAACGTCTCAAAGGAGCGTCGTGCATTGAAGACCCTATCAGAAATCAGCACTGGCATCAAGCACAGAGCAGTTTGATTATAAAAGCCAGGTGATTTGATTGTGGGACTCTTGTTAGCTTTTGCTGCGTCCCTGCTAAATAGCTTAAATAAAATATCCTGCACTGTATAAAAAGTCTGACGTGTCTTCAGGAGGACGGCTGCTTAACCCGACCTGCTATTCTGTTCATCAGAGGTTAGCATGGTTGGCATCAGGACAAAACACAGTCTGAAAAATGCAATTACATACAATGAATCTTAATTAGCCAAGCCATCATTTTAAAAAGTCACCTTTGTCTAATAATCAAACGAGTTTGATCTGAAACGTGTGCCCAGTGAAGCTCTGCGTTATTGCTCAGTGATCACTTTGAGTCCTCTCTGTGTAAATGTGTTTGTCGTGCTGATGTGCGCCATGTTTCCTGTAGGCGGGCATGCCGGCCCCCGGTACTCGCAGAGACATCTTTGATCAGAAAGTGGCCGTGCAGCCGCTGGACAACACCACCATCTCTCTGCAGATGGGCACCAACAAGGTGGCGTCTCAGAAAGGAATGAGCGTGTACGGGCTGGGCCGCCAGGTTTACGACCCCAAGTACTGCGCCCCCCCCACCGAGCCGGTCGTCCACACTAACGGCAGCCAAGGCACCGGCACCAACGGTTCCGACATCAGCGACAGTGACTATCAGGCTGAATTCCACGAGGACGAGTACCACGCCGGCTACCACCACGACTACCATTACAACGATCAGAACATCTGCTAGTCGGGCTCTCCACCTGTTAGCAGATGTGTTTTATCACTACAACAGAGCAAGTCTTTTGCTATCGCTAGTCTTTTTATTCTCTGTTATCTGAAACGTTGCTTTGTATTTCATCTTCACCTAGACTTTGATCTCAGCTCCAAAGTTTGTAAGACGTAGCATAGAATCACCACACGCACACAGTGGCAGATGCTGTTTTTAAGCTAATAGCCTCTTTTATAAAAGAAATGATGGCACACTGATGTAGAGATGCTGCTGCCGATGAATCCGATGAATCCCGCTCTTTGCATTCCTTAATGCTGCTGATCCATTCGTCGGCTCCAAGAGCACGTACCTCGTTTGGCGTTCATGCTAATGGCTAGACCGGAGTAGTCCTGAATTTCCAGCCTCCCTTTGCTCTTTGTTGTTCTGTGCCCTCTTGTTTGGCTGAGCTGTATTTATGTGCAGTGTCCCAAAGTAAAGCAGTCTGCTGTTCACAATGAAAACGACATGTTATAAATAAAGTTTTAAATCTTTAATGTTAAACCTGGACCACGCACTAATCCCAGCCTATAACATGCTTCTACTGCTAACATGGAAATCAGGTCACGTCTGTGGAAAGAGGCTCCGAGCGTGTCAGCCTCCAATCAGCGCTCGCTCTGATTGGAGGCTGACATCAGCGCTCGTAGTTGGGGAACAGACTGTAACCACTCCCCCACACAGGTACGGTGCTAACAGGCGTCGTCTGTGACAAGAGTGTGTGACCCCAAATGTAATCATCTGTAGATCCTAATAGGAGATATTCAGAGTACCTGAATCGTATGATGGCAACAATGGACCTGTGCACGGTACTTTAACAATCAAAGCACTATTTGTATTCAGAGCCTGAATCACACACACACTCATACAGATGCTTTATTCTGTGCTGAAGTACTTTCCACCTCACGTGCATACACAGTCATCAGAGGCAATTTGGGCTTCGCCAAATTGCCCAAGAACATGTTGCATTTACGTGGGAGAAGCCAGGAATTCAACCAACAACCTCCCGATTGGTAGCACCGGCTCCCTAGCAGCAGCTGTTCCTAGCAAGGACTAAAGTACCCTCCTCTTCAGGTCCGGGTTTCATCCTATTCCCCCTGTGGCTGCTTTCTTTCACCGCACAGACACGTGTGCTAGGTTGAAGGAATAATGTGGTGTCCCTGCTGGAATGACCGATCCAGGCTTTCCAGCCTCCCTGAACTCAAAGATGTGTGTAGCTAGTCGATGTAGTGTGCAGTAGACGCTGTTAAACAGTACAGGAATGTTACTCTATTACTACTTTTTATCTGGGGAGTATATCATGTCTACATTTATGTAACAATGTAGCGTTGCAAACATGAAAGGAAGAAGTGAAAATAAACCCTGTAAATTCCAACAATGATTATCTGCAGAATCTCCTTATGTGCTGGTCAGTGTGCAGCAGCCACGCTGTTGTGTAGAGTGCTACTGGGAGCCACTCGGTCCCATATTAGTACAGAGTATGTATTTGTGCACAGGACATCTAAGCACCCACTCAGGACCAGCTCTGCAATGAAACTGTTTCCAGACACGCTCAAACTTTTAGTCTCTTGGTAGGAACTTGGCTGGACTCCTGTTATTCATAACGACCACATGGACACACGGCTTTACCCTGATTTCGTTTTGTTGAGGGACGTCTTTTATCTGCTAAATGTGTGACATAATGTTAATCATCATCTTTCAAATGATGATTAACATTATGTCGCACAGCAAGAAGGTCCTGGGTTTGACTCCAGGCCACGATCCTTCTGTGTGGAGCAGGTGACACAGGCGTGGGGTTCAGTTAACTGATGATTGAAATTGGTGGTAGATGTGAATGAGTGTTTGCCTCTATGTGCCAGCCCTGCAACAGACTGCTGGCCTGTTCAGGGTGTACACTATGGCTCAAACCACCCTCTCATCCTGAACTGGAGAAGCTTAAGAAGACAGATGAATGGCTGAAAACCTTCAAATGCATTTACGTGGATTTGAAAAGTGAGATTCTTCCCATAGTGCAATAAAAAGACTGTAAAGGCTCTTCATGGTGCATGTAAGAGAAGTTTCTGCGAGGGAAAATCCAGTAAATCAGACAAGTAGGTCAGATTTCAGTACAGAAAATTCCAAGATGCATGAAAATGTCAACATGGCAGCTAATATAAGAAACCCTGTGTTCAACTGGTAACACACGAGAGCCTGGAAACAGATGTTTTCAGTGTGTGACTGGCTGCCACATCCATGTGCAGGTACACTTTTTAAATTGTATTCCATTACCTTTAACTCTGTATTGTGTTACCATTGTGTCATACTTCTGAAAGTTAGTAACTGACAAAAGGCAGAATATGAAGTTTAGATCTTTAAACAGTCTCTTTTTCCTCTCAGTGCACCCATCGTTTGCTGCCTGAGCTCATGTGATAATGACAGCGTCTAATTGGCTGTGATATAATAAGCATTGGCTTCTGTGTCTTTCTTCTGCTTGTCCTGTAATATCGCCCACATATCCAGCTTAACTCAGACGGATAGTGTAGCTTGAATGATACACGAGGGCTCTGACTATAGTAAAAGTGCTCCTCTAGTTATGTTCACTTCACTTTTATGTATAAAGTGTTCATTCACAGTTGTGTCACGTGCTTTGTTTGCTAGCTAAAGACAATATTAGAAAGAAGCGATCAGTAGGTGAGCTGCTCTACCTCCTGAGCTGCAGCCACACTGTGGCTTATCAGAACAGCCACAGTGTGAGGATGCAGCACTGTTACCCACCCTCTGTGGGAGCAGAGTGTAGCTAGCTGCTCTGCATGGCCACACATTAAAGCACTGGGCTTCAGAGACTGGTTAAAGTAATTTTCTTGAGTGTTGTAATTGCTTTCATGTTTTTCATGGTCTGTCTGCAATATAAATAATGAAATAATGACAGTTTGAAGAGCCATGAAAATATTCAGCCTGTGTCCTTCTAGTTAAATTTAGACCTCTAATTGTGAGGAGACAAGCTGTTGTCTGTTCTAAGCGCTCAGTCAGGCCCGGGCATTTCAGAAAGCTGAAAACAAAGAGCGTGCAGCCAGTGAGCTTCATGAGAATCAGATGGCCTTCATTCAAAGCCCCTTTTAACCCCAGGCCTCCCCAACTCCTCTGCTGCTCAGAAATAATCGCTGCTTTGTACAGGGCTGCAGAATCCAGAGTGAAAGCGCAAGACTCAATGATAGAGTCCAAAAAAACGTGGTAACCGCAGCAACCGCAGAGGGCCCTAGAAGGCATGGCATAAAGGCACGGGCAGTCCTGCAGGCCCGCCTCGATGCAAGCACAAACCGTCCTGTGCTCCTGCGGCACACAGTAGAGGTTTTAGATACGGGTGACACGGGCGGTTGCCCGGGGCGGCATCACGGGCATCGGCAAAAAAAAAAAAATGCTTGTACTCATGCTGCCCCGACGTCATGCCAGCGCATATTGGGAAATTCGTAGGCACCGATCGGTTTTCTATCGCCCATTTGCTGGGAGTAAGGGCGCCCTCCGTTTGCGAGGTGCGCCTGCTGCTGGCGGGGCAGAGAGGAGAGGGCGGGGCGACGAGGATTTTCTGACCGGCTGGAGCAGCGTCTAATAACCGACTCGCAAAGTAAAACAAAATAAAAATAAACCAACAAACACAAAAACACCAGATATCATGATACAGACGTATAATCTGCACTGATGTTTTTTCGAAATTCTGTACACGAAAAGTGTGCGCCTGCTCGCTGCTGAAGTCAAAGTAAACTTTATTGTCATCTCCGCTACAGTCCAGCATATAGAGCAGGGGTCCCCAATCCCAGTCCACGAGGGCCGTGTCCCTGCAGGTTTTAGATGTGTCCTTGATCCATCACAGCTGATTTAAATGGCTAAATGACCTCCTCCACACGTTTTAAAGTTCTCCAGAGGCCTCGTAATGAACTAATCATGTGATTCAGGTGTGTTGACCCAGGGTGAGATCTAAAACCTGCAGGACACCGGCCCTCGTGGACTGGGATTGGGCATCCCTGATATAGAGAGACGAGACGACGAGGCTCTAGTTACAGCAGTGCAAGCAAACAAAAAATATATGTAAGAAGAGTCAGAAAATAAATATATACTTTAGGACCAGGGGTAAAGGATCAATAACAATTTAAAATTTACAGTTTGATGATTTAAAGTCTCACACAAGCCGTCGAAAGGGGCGGGGCCGGCTGCTTCCAAACAGAGCACATTTCATCCATAATGCTGTAAATCCAAGCCCATCATGGATTCACGATCTGAATCCTGGGTTGTGTGAAATCTCAGAAATACACCCTAGACAAAGTGAATCTGTGAACTAAGGTGTAGGTCTGTTAGATCATGTTGTGGTGATCCTTGGGTCGAGGGATGGGTGTTCATACTGGAGTGCAAAATTAAAACCAATGGAAGATGGACAAGAAAAGTTCAAAGCCATCAGGTGCTCAGGTTAGAAAAAGAGAAAAGAAGAGGTAAGCAGACGTGTGATTGGATAATGGCAGGTCATCCTGAAACTATCAGAGTCAGAATACTTTATTAATCCCAAAGAAAATTATGTGGGTTACAGAAGAAATGGTAAAAATAGCAACAGTAACAGACTAAACTCCAAACAACACATTAAGTTACAGATTTTAATATTAATGAGTCATTGTCAGTTGTTGATTTGTCCTGTTCTCATTGTGTGACGAATTATGATGGCTGTTTGCATACTATGCATACTCTCTCTCTTCCTATGTGTGTGTGTACAACAATTTTATGTTAATGTACAATCCTTAATATGTTTTGTGGGGGGGTGCCAGAGGGAGTGTTCGCCCAGGGCGCCAAACTGGCTAGGACCGCCACTGGCGGCACACATAGTGCTGGGGCCCAGGAACACGCCGGCCAGGCTTTACTAATAATCTACAGGTCTTTTTTTATCAAAACAGCAGAATTGTGTTGAAGAACTGTGGACAAAGAAATGCTCATCACTGAAGGAGATGAACTACTTCCTCCTTATCATTCTGTTTGAAATCATCGCTGCTCTGTGTAATATGCTGTGTTTTGGGTGTCTGTGGAAACAGTCGTCCTGCAAGGCGTGGACGTCATTAGCATGCAAGTTCTCACAGCTGCTCAGGTTGTGATTCAATGCATCTCTGCAGCAAGAGCCAACCTGCCATCCTGTAGTCAACAAAGAGGTTTCATTTTTCTCCAGTCAGAGGATCTAAGATGGGGAAAATTCTCTTTACATGCCAAACCTGCTTAAAATAAACCAACAACTTCTCCTCTGAATCACAGAACAGGCAAAAAGAGGTGAGATGTTCCTCTGAGATTAAAGTCGGAATTCTTTTAATGGAAAAGGATTTAACTTTAACAGGCAAGAACACCACACAAGCACATTTACTATGGTTTCTTTTACATGCACATACAACTTAGAATCGAATAGAATTCAACTTTATTGTCATTGCACACGTCACAAGTACAAGGCAACGAAATGCAGCTCGCATCCATCCAGAAGTGCTTCAGCACAAATATAGATATATTACAGAATATGGATCTGTTATAGGTATGTTACAGTGTGACACACCTGTATGTTATGAATATGCTATATGTGCAGGCTATGAACAGGTATATGGTTAGAAATAGGAAAACTAGACAGATTGTAGATGTACGATTGTGAGTGTTAATAAACTGTTGTAACAACTATAATTATTGTATTGCACAGTGTGATCGTCTATACAGCATTTACAGTGGTGCAGTTGAGATCAGTGAGATATATGGATACAGTACAGTGGTATATAAAGTGCTGGTGGTTGTGAGTGGTGGCTCAGTCCATGTTATTATTGTGTGTGTGAGGGTGCAGTCGGCCATTTGTTTGTTTTGTCCATTGTGTGTGCGTTCAGTTTTAGGTGGTTGTGTGTGTGTGTGTTCAGTCCATGAGTTTAATGTGGGTGAGACGTCAGGAGTTCAGGAGTCTGACAGCTGTGGTGGTGGTCTCAGTCCGGAGGCTCCTGTAGCGCCTCCCAGAGGGCAGGAGGGTGAGGAGTCCGTGTGCTGGGATTTTTCCCAGCCCTTTTCAGACACCGCTTCCTGTAGATGGCTTGTATGGCAGGAAGTGTTGCTCCAGCGGTTTCTCTGTACAAAGCAAGCGGATGGCGTAAACGATGTCCTGTTGTTAAAAAAGGGCAGATGTTCACAGGCCTGGTGATCAGAGACGGTTACTGTCCTGCTGTCCAAAGACCTCCATTCATAAATGTACAGACCACAGCACTGACACAGTTAACATGAGTGTCACGCATGGATGCGTTTGTGCACAAACACCTGGAGTGTGCAGCTTTTTATGAAACTGTGCTGTCATCATGTTTGTACTAGTAGCACATCCATGCAGTCCCAGAGTGAGCAGAGTACAGCTGACTGCTCTGATGGGCCCTCCTGTCCGGCTCAAAGGACTGACACACACACACACACACACACACACACACACACACACACACGTCATGATGTCTCCGGTGGTTGTCTGGATCTTTGTCCTTGTGTTCTGAGAAGATCAAAATAAGGTAAAAAGGCTTTTAAGGTGAAGCATGTTCAACTTTGTGTTTTCTGTTTCACATGAAAATAAGAACAAACCTGCACTTTGCCACAAACAGAACTGCTGAGGACATCAGAAGCAGGAAAACAACAAGACAGTTTATTTGTCCTCGTGGGAGAGTTTGCTCGAAGTCACCGGACGTCTGCATTCACTGCAATAAAACAAAAGCATTCAGCCCCCTTGAACTTGAGGCCCATGGTGACTCTGGACGAGCTGCAGAGATCTACAGCTCAGGTGGGGGTCTGTCCATAGGACAACTATTAAATGGCCTGTATTTGTATAGTGCTTTACTAGTCCCAAAGCAGTTTACATATCCAGTCATCCACCCATTCATACACTGGTGATGGCAGCTACATTGTAGCCACAGCCACCCTGGGGCGCACTGACAGAGGCGAAGCTGCCGGACGCTGGCGCCACCGGGCCCTCTGACCACCACCAGTAGGCAACGGGTGACGTGTCTTGCCCAAGGACACAACGACCGAGACTGTCCAAGCCGGGGCTCGAACCGGCAACCTTCCGATTACAAGGCGAACTCCCAACTCTTGAGCCACGATCGCCTGATGATGTTCCAGCGTCATGTTGTTGCTCCTCCTCCACATGCTTACCTGCCACAGTTTAACTCCGCCTCTCAGACAGTCATGTCACCTGCTCTGCATGCTTTCCTGTACGATGACGTCATCTTGATGTTGACGAGGAGTGTCCTGCAGATGGCGATCTTGCACCGTGTTCAGAGAGCCGACACGTTGATGATGCTGCTCTACTCAGCTTACTTTAGCCTGGGCTGGACTCTATATGAGCAGCTTCCACTCTGGTTTCACTCTTAAACACACTTGTTTGATTTCACTTGGAAACGTTGAAAAATAAATATTTTATTGCAAAATTATTTGTTGGTACATTTTTGAGGGTCAAATATCTTGTTTGATTTGAGGAATGAACTGTTAGAGTGAAAAAATGAATCAGGTTAAAATACTTTAAATCAGTGCAGATGTATAATGTAATTTAACATGTTGGTAATGGTTGTAGTGGGCTTGTAATGTAAATGTGTCTGATTAAATGTGACATTAATGGTGACGCTGCATAAACCTGATAAAACAGTTCTATTAGTGGGTCTGTGTGATCAGCATCAGTGGGTTAAGCTGAGGCCTTGATTAGAACGTCATGTTGGTGACAACACATGAGCCAACATCAGACTCTGAGCGCTACGATGCTAAAGATGTTGAGTTTAGATCACAGCCGACCACCAGCAGTCTGAAATGGAATGAAGCCCACTGACAGCCAGCAGGTCTAAACAGGAACGCAGCCATTTGTATGCAATGATGTGGCTGCAGCTGACACAGGATTGGTTCAAACTAAACGTCAGACGCATTTCACAGAGTTCACAAATAAACTCACGTTTTTATCTTTGAAGATCATCATAAAGTAGAATTGATGGTCCAGTAGAAACAGCAGGAGGTTTGAGCCCTTCTGATGCAGCAGAAACAGGATTTGGAGGAAGATGTTGATAGATTAGAAAGAATTGTACACTGTGAATCTTTAATAATCCTCAGGTAGGTTCCTCTGGGACAGTCACAGATAGAGATTCTGACGTCCTTTGAAAGTTTGAATTTTCATCACTCATCATGTACACAGATGTTAATTCTACATATTCCTGGTACTGAACTCTAAATCAGTCTGAAGAAAATCCTCCTACTAATCTGCATATGTGTTGATATCAAATCCTTTTGCAGCACATGGATAAATCTCTATAAATCTTTCAGTCTGATCAGAATGGGCACAGTGTTGTTATTGCAGCTGATGTTTGAAAAGCTAAATGTCCATTTTAAAGTGCTCGTGTGTAGGATTGTGTTTCCTCCTTTGTGCAGTTCTTACAGTAAACATGTTTGAATGTTTCCTGTTGCCCTGATGGCTGCACCTGTGTGTAATCTAATGTCAGTACAGATACAGCTGCTCTGTGACGGCCTCAGAGGTTGTCTAAGAGAATATTGGGAGCAACAACACCATGAAGTCCAAAGAAAACACCAGACAGGTCAGGGATAACGTTATTGAGAAATTTAAAGCAGGCTTAGGCTACAAAAAGATTTCCCAAGCCTTGAACATCCCACGGAGCTCTGTTCAAGCCATCATTCAGAAATGGAAGGAGTATGGCACAACTGTAAACCTACCAAGACAAGGCCGTCCACCTAAACTCACAGACTGAACAAGGAGAGCGCTGATCAGAAATGCAGCCAAGAGGCCCATGGTGACTCTGGACGAGCTGCAGAGATCTACAGCTCAGGTGGGGAATCTGTCCACAGGACAACTATTAGTGGTGCACTGCACAAAGTTGGCCTTTATGGCAGAGCGGCAAGAAGAAAGCCATTGTTAACAGAAAACCATAAGAAGTCCTGTTTGCAGTTTGCCACAAGCCATGTGGGGGACACAGCAAACATGTGGAAGAAGCTGCTCTGGTCAGATGAGACCAAAATGCAAACACTATGTGTGGCAGAAAACTAACACTGCACATCACTCTGAACACACCATCCCCACTGTCAGATATGGTGGTGGCAGCATCATGCTCTGGGGGGGCTTCTCTTCAGCAGGGACAGGGAAGCTGGTCAGAGTTGATGGGAAGATGGATGGAGCCAAATACAGGGCAATCTTGGAAGAAAACCTCTTGGAGTCTGCAAAAGACTTGAGACTGGGGCGGAGCTTCACCTTCCAGCAGGACAGCAACCCTAAACATAAAGCCAGGGCAACAATGGGATGGTTTACAACCAAACATATCCATGTGTTAGACTGGCCCAGTCAAAGTCCAGATCTAAATCCAATCCAGAATCTGTGGCAAGATCTGAAAACTGCTGTTCACAAACGCTGCCCATCTGATCTGACTGAGCTGGAGCTGTTTCAAAGAAGAATGGGCAAAGATTTCAGTCTGTAGATGTGCAAAGCTGGTAGAGACAGACCCTAAAAGACTGGCAGCTGGAACTGCAGCAAAAGCTGGTTCTACAAAGTATTGACTCAGGGGCTGAATAATTACGCACACCCCACTTTGCAGTTATTTATTTGTAAAACATGTTTGGGATCATGTCTGATTTCCGTTCCACTTCTCATGTGTGCACCACTTTGTGTTGGTCTTTCACCTGGAATTCCAATAAAACTGATTCATGTTTGTGGCTGTAATGTGACAAAATGTGGGAAAGTTCAAGGGGCCCAATACTTTTGCATCCACTGTATACAACCACATGGACTGGCTGAGCTTTGTGTTGCTAATTTCGATGTTTGGATCAGGGAATGAAAAATACTTTGGAGCAGGCTCTGTGAACACGGGGTGCATGGAGGACGTGTCCTGATTTAAAAAGCAGGCAGCAAGCGGCTGCCTCACATCACTCACAATATTCTTTGGTTCACTCCTTCAGCTGTTAAGTGGTTTAGTTAGAACTCACCTTATCAGCTGTGTTCCAGGAACAAAAGGAGGAAGTATAGTTTTACAGTCTGAGGGCTCTGCTCCTCACAGGTGCAGACGTGTCTTTAATCCATGGAGCTTCAACAGGGGGTATCAGAGTGTGTGTGACATACAAGGGAAAACCATCTTCAAGGGAACGGTCACGTCACCTCTCGACTTAAACGAAGCTATACCAAGAAACCTGTGAAGAAGCCTGTAGCTGGGCTGAAACAGAAGGTTAGCAGGCAGAAGGGATTTAACGAGGCTGTGATCAGCCGACTCAGTGAAAGCTGTATCAGAGCTGTAGCAATGTTTCTGTGAATGAAAATCATGACGAGGGATGGGTGTGGTTTTCTCCAATACCAGTACCAAACCGGTACTTTTGAAACGGTGCTTAAAGAATCAAGAAGTCCGGATACATGTAGTGCTTCATGTCCACTTTAAATACTGAAGACAAAAAGGGTAATAAAGAGCAAATGAGCGGCACTGAACACAATGTTAAATGTACCGAATATTAAACTAGGGCTATTGAGTAATGAGAGTAGTTTCTGGGCTGATCCATCTCCCTCAGAGCTTGAGAGGATTGGTCCAGTAACTCACGTCAGGCTGTGAAGAGTCTGCACGTTTATATTCACTGAACAGATTGTTTTCAGTGGGGGTGGGTCCAGACTCCCCACATTGTTCCAGGACTGCCCAGGACTACATCCACCTTAAATTCCAGTCTAATAACATCATTAGTTGGAAAAATGTCCATTCAAAGTGTGCGTCCTTTACTGAAATATGTTATTGTCTCATATCAGGTCCAGTTGAAGGATGTAGTGCCTTTACCTGATCAGGAAATCAGGTCGCATACATTTTGTGTGGAGCAGTCGGAGGGCAGGAGAGGTCGTCACTAACCTCAGACTTCAGCGCTGACACTGTGGATGTGTTTACTGTTTGTGCGGTTGTGTGTTCACGTCACAGGAAAAGGACCTCGTCTTCAGTCTGGCATCGTTTAACCTTTCACCCTCACAGAAACACAATTTTCCAAAACAAATCTTTCACTTCGATTCCTGTTTTCGACGTTACTCCCTTAATAGAATGTGTTCTGTGACATCGTGCTGCTTTATTATTTTGGCTGTTACTGACCCTCCCGTGTGCTGTTAGCGCGCTGTAACCCGAGCCTAGCTAAACAGTCCCTTGTTGTGCGCATGTCAGAATGAATGGGCCTTGTTTTTTTTGTTTTTTTTGAATACGTTTTATTGACAAAGCACAAAATACAGACATACAAATACAAAATAGCAAACACAATGTCAGGGGGTTCGTATAAAAAAGCAAAATAGACACAGTCTATTATAGAATCACATGATATTGAACAGGGAACATAAGTTTATGGTTTTGACAGCTTTTAGATTTTGAGAACGTTGTATGGTTTTAACATATTGTTTAGTTTCAGTTAAAAAGCACTGAAAGGATGGTTTTGCGTTAGAAAATTTTGACTTATGTACATGAAATTTAGCCAATAATATCAATAAATTAATCAAATAAAATTTGTTTGCCCTGTGCATGGTTAAAGAAACCAAACAATATTTTCTCGTAACAAAGAGAGAACTCAGAAAAGATAAAGGAAACAACAAAAACACAAAACTCTTGCAGAAAAGACTCGTGTATAAGCATGACCAAAGTAAATGAGAAATATCTTCCTTCACACAATTACAAAATGTACAGTTAACATCAATGTCCTTTTTATAACGTACAAGAAAAGACCCAGTTGGATAAAAACGATGAATAACTTTAAAAGATATTTCCTTTACTTTGTTATTTAATAGAAATTTCGACGGTAAGGTCCAAATCTTCTCCCCTTCCAGGTCCTGGTATAAGTTATTCCAGTAGGCGACACAAGTTCTGTCTTTTGGAAACAGAGTTCGTATTTCACGGTTGTTTTTCCTCCTTACAGACGGGAAACACACCTGACCGACATAAGTAACAGCAGGGTCCAGTGGTAAAGGGGTCAAATCACTAACAACAGGATTTCTAAACAACATTAAGACCCCAGCAGGGATAGCATCAAACACTACGGCACATTCCTTTGAACAGGAAGACCATATGTATTCAAAGATTCTGAGTAAGAGAGTAAACCTCCAGCTGGATTTAAGTTGTGCAGCACCATGAATCCCATTATCAAACCAGTTACTTACAAACACAGACTTATGTTTGTATGAAATGTCTCTAGATGAATGGGCCTTGTTCTCTCCGGCTTATCCACGTAATGACGACACACTTATCACCCACCCATCACTACACCCGGCTGCCCACTGTGGGTTGTCACGACGGAGTAATGTAACGGCATTTCAGGGTCTGCAGCCTCAACGGTCCTCAAGGGGCGTACTCAAAGACCGCCAAGGCCGGAAGTGCGAGGCTTGTGAAATGGGCGGTCGCGCTGCCCAGGTTGCCTAGCAACCATGATAGCTGCAAACGTGTGGTTGACAGAAACGAAGGAGAACATGTTTTGTTCGTGTGTTTCTACGTGAGCTTTGTGTGATTCAATAAGACTGCGTGGCGCCTCGTGGAGAGCGACACCAAACAAACTCCACGCTGCAGACAGGAACACGGAGTTTAATAAAAACGTCATTTTAAGAATAAATGTGGAGATTACAGCTTCCACAGCAACACTGCCCTGATTTCTCCTTGTGACCCAGCCACGAGGAACGTCGTGCCACAGCACTACGTCATCAAACCCACTTTGCCCCCGCAGCACGAAAGTCGCGCTTCCCGATAAACACGGTTTACAGGCCGGTCACGTGGTTTTTCCTAAAGCGGAACACGCACCGTTACGGGGTTTCGCTCTGTGCTCGATCCACGCACCCACGCGTCGGTACTGTGGGGCCGGGCTGTGTTGTGCTGCTGTGAAAACAAACGGCTGACGTGACTCACTGATGAAGGCGCGTGCAGTCTCCGTGCTTCTGATAATCCTCGAAGAAGAAACGTAATAATGTCAACAAACATTTCACAGTCACGTCTGGTCCACTTCATTCAAAGCTGCTCTGCTGCTGAGTTCACCCAGTAAGAACCACACACCGTCTGCACACGCCGTGGATAAGCACACTGTGATGCACACTCTTAACTAACACGCGCCTGAACGTGTTATCCACGAAAACAACGAAATGTTGGAAACAGTTTTATAGTTTTAAGATAAGATAACCTTTATTAGTCCCACACGTGGGAAATTTGTTTTGTCACAGCAGGAAGTGGACAGTGCAAAAGTTATGAGGCAAAAATTAGAATACAATAAGAATAAATACAGTACACAGCTGTACAGAATAGAATAAAATACTATATACAGTAGAATAAAATATAGCTACAATAAGATAAAAATAGAATACAATAAGAATAAATACAGTACACAACTGTACAGAATAGAATAAAATACTATATACAGTAGAATAAAATATAGCTACAATAAGATAAAATTAGAATACAATAAGAATAAATACAGTACACAGCTGTACAGAATAGAATAAAATACTATATACAGTAGAATAAAATATAGGGGAGAGCGGGGTAAGTTGTCACACTGTTCATAACTCCAACACTAGAGGCTCTATCTCAAAAATGAAATAGCCACTTTGTGTGACTTCTTCTTCTATAGTCAACCTCCTGTTCACATGTAGTCAAGACTGCTCTAATCTGAGGTGAGCACATCTTTTTTATTTTTTTGACCTAAAAGGAAAAATAAATCACTTTAAATTTTCGTCAGTACAACTTTGTTAGGTATAGATGTTACAAATTATTATTTTACACAAAATAGAGGAGACATTAACGTGTCTTTTGATACTTCAGCTGATGTGCTATGTTGAGCTAACCCTGACATTTAGCCAAAATTAGCATAAATGTCAGTTTGGGGCAAGTTGTCTCATTAACTTTGGGGCAAGTTGTCACATGTGACAACTTGCCCCAGTACAAATAAATGCTCCAAAAAATTGATATTGTAATTCATTTGTATTTGTAATAAGGTTTTTGAAGAAAGGAAGGAGAGGCAGGAATTAAGGAAGGAAGGAAGAAAGTAAGATGGTTCGAAATTATCAACGAAAGACAGAGCGTGGCAGAACACCACCTGACATTATGTTAAAGGCAGTCAGGCAGGTAAAGATGCAGAACAAATCAATCAGAAGTACAGCAAAGGATTTTGACATAAATTACCGTACTCTAACTCGGTATTGTCAAAAGATTACCAGAGAAGAAATTGAAAGTCAGACAGCCATGCCAACAACAATGGTTGGTTATACAACGCCAAGGAAGATTTTGTCCCCTGATTTGGAAAAGCAGCTTGTTGAATATATTACTAGGTCAGCTGACATTTATTTTGGTCTGTCACCAAGTGAGGTCAGAAAGCTTGCCTACCAGTTTGCTGTGGCACACGAACTGAAGTTTGTGCCTTTGTGGGCAGAAAAAGAAAAGGCCAGCAATGAGTGGTTTACAGGCTTTTTAAAGCAGCATACAACATTGTCACTGAGAAAGCCAGAAGCAACTAGCCTTGCCAGGGCAAGTAGCTTCAACAGAGCGAATGTCAATGCTTTCTTTGACAACTTAGAGAAAGTGTTATGCAAATATGAGTTTGGACCAGGAGACATTTGGAATGTTGATGAAACTGGGGTCACCACTGTACATAAACCAGACAAAGTGTTGGCCAGACGTGGATTCAAACAAGTAGGGTCATTGACCTCTGCTGAAAGGGGAACCCTTGTCACACTGGCCTGTGCTGTCTCAGCCATAGGGAATAGTTTACCTCCATACTTTATTTTCCCGCGTGTCCACTTCCATGACCATTTCCTGATCAACGGGCCACCCGGCAGCAAAGGAGGGGCAAATTCCTCTGGATGGATGAAAGACACACACTTTGTTGACTTCCTGCAACATTTCAATGAACATACAAAGTGTTCAAAGGAGAAGCCCTGTTTACTCCTTTTGGACAACCACGAGTCTCATCTGTTCATTGATGGACTCAATTATGCCAAAGAAAATGGCATAATCATGCTGTCATTCCCACCGCACTGCTCACATCGGCTCCAACCATTAGACAGGTCTGTCTACGGGCCACTAAAGAGGCACATCAACAGCACGTGTGATGCCTGGATGAGGAACAACCCTGGGAAGACAATGTCCATTTATGACATTCCTGGGATTGTGGCAATTGCATATCCTCTGGCTGCAACCCCATTGAACATCCAGGCTGGTTTTAGGGTGGCTGGGATTCAACCTTACAACAGAAATGTATTTCTGGAAGCCGAGTTTGCACCATCCTACATCACAGATCGCCCTATTCCGGACCCTGCCCTGCCAGGCTCCAGCACCAACTCTGCACTGCCAGGCCCCAGCACCACCTCTGCACTGCCAGGCCCCAGCACCACCTCTGCACTGCCAGGCCCCAGCACCACCTCTGCACTGCCAGGCCCCAGCACCACCTCTGCACTGCCAGGCCCCAGCACTATCTCTGCACTGCCAGGCCCCAGCACTATCTCTGCACTGCCAGGCCCCAGCACTATCTCTGCACTGCCAGGCCCCAGCACCAACTCTGCACTGCTAGGCCCCAGCACCAACTCTGAACTGCCAAGCTCCAGCACCATCTCTATCACGAGCTCACCCTTACCCAGCACTGCAATTACTGACAGCGGACTACCAACTCCAGAGGACATCCGGCCATATCCAAAAGCTGGCCGCCGAAAACCATCCAGCAAAGGAAGAAAACAACGCAAATCAGCAATTCTAACCGACACGCCAGTGAAGCAGCAACTAGAAAAAGAAAAGAATAAGGCTGAATCTAGCAAAAAGCTGTTTCAAAAGAGAGGGACGCGAGGGGGGAAAACATCTGGACCTATGAAGAACAACGCAGCTAAAAGAAGAAAAATAATTCAAGAGTCATCATCAGATGATGAAGAGTGCTTCTGCCTTGTCTGTGTGGAGCCATTTTCAAACAGTTGTCCAAAAGAGACCTGGGTAAAATGCGTAAAATGCAACTAATGGGCCCATGATGCTTGCACCTCAGGCCAGGCAATTTATGTGTGCCAGAATTGTGACTCTGAAGTTGAGTCTGATTAATCAGAAATAGGGCATCTGTTTTGTTCAGAGGATAAACATGTTAAGTAAAGCAAGTTATTTGCAGCATTCCATTCATTTATGATGGATTTATGTGCAAGCCAGAGAACATTTGAGTTTAAAGTTCAAACTAAAGTTTTCTTTCTACTTAATGTTTTGATTAAAATGTGTATTGGATTGAAATAATTGTTTTTTTCCAAATTCTCTTGGCATAATTGTTCAAATTTCCAGTTTTGGTTTGAATTTAACAATTAAAATCAATAATCACAATTAAGTATTTGTGTTCTTATTTTAAGATAATCTAGTGTGACAACTTACCTGCCGATGGGGCAAATTGTCACAAGTACACATTCTCCATTCAACAGTCTACAACTCCGTAATGAGATAAGATATGAAAATGTAATGAATACATCATATGTGCCCGAGACTTCCTTCTTTCATTTGGTGAAACATTTATTACGTTGTGATGTATGGTGCTCAGTAAGAGTTAGTCAGTGTGAAAAGTGTGACAACTTACCCCGCTCTCCCCTACAATAAGATAAAAATAGAATACAAATACAAATGCTATATACAACTGAGTAAAAATACAACGATGACAGAAAGGATTATTGCACTTAGTATTATTGCATATGTGTGGATGTGTGTGCTTGATCAGTTAAAGTCTTTATTATGGAGTCTGACAGCAGTGGGGAGGAAAGACCTGCGAAATCTCTCCATCCCACACCGTGGGTGCCGCAGTCTCCCACTGAAGGAGCTGCTCAGTGCTGTCACAGTCTGCTGCATGGGGTGGGAGACGTTGTCCAACAGGGATGACAGCTTAGCCGCCGTTCTCCTGTCACTCACCACCTCCACTGGGTCCAGAGGGCATCCTAGAACAGAGCTGGCCCTTCGGATCAGCCTGTTCAGTCTCTTCCTGTCCCCAGCAGAGATGCTGCCGCCCCAGCAGACCACACCATAAAAGATAGCAGAAGCCACAACAGAGTCATAGAAGGTCTTCAGGAGTGGGCCCTCCACTCCAAACGACCTGAGTCTCCGCAGCAGGTACAGCCTGCTCTGCCCTTTCCTGTAGAGGGCGTCTGAATTATGAGTCCAGTCCAGTCTATTGTTCAGATGAACACCAAGGTACCTGTAGCTGTCCACAGCCTCAATGTCCATACCCTGGATGTTCAGAGGTTGCAGTGGAGAATGCTTGTGCCTGTGGAAGTCTACCACCAGCTCCTTGGCTTTACTAGTGTTGATCTGGAGGTAGTTCAGCTGGCACCAGTCCACAAAGTCCTGAGTCAGTTCTCTGTATCCTTGTACAGAGAACTGACTTTTATAATGAACTTCACAGACAGGAAATTATGAATGTGTATGATATGATCCACAAGCATCAAGTATGATTTACAAATGTGTGCAGTGATTTGTGTGTAACCGCTGAGGACTCACAAATCACGTGTTTGACCACGTGTGTATTTATTTTACACACATCCAGACCTGAGTAAATGCTGATGCACAGATCATTAGGTTCACCACTTACATCATTTTCACTTCCAACAATGTGTCAAACTACGTGAAACATCCACAAATGTGAGCTGCCTTCATGTCACACTCGTTCTTTCACTGTGTTTTTAACACAATAGGAGTTTCTTCTTCTAAATAAACACAACTGCTTCACAGCTCTAATAAAACACAGGGTTAACAATTAAAGGCATTACAAAAACGCCTATGAAGGTTAATATATGCTTTAATGAACTGTTTCTGTATCGTGAGGTGCTCAGGAGGAGACATGGCATCAGTGTTAGCCTGCTTTCTCAGAGAACAGTGAGACTGATATCTCAGTGCTGTTCCAGATTACCTGGATTATAACTATATCCAAAATAAACAGAGATTAGTTTGCATATATTCACTCCTCTGCATGTGTCCCCTCTCTGCAGCTGCGCACTGACTGGCTATCCTAGCAGGATGTTCCTCGTAGATTAGCTGTTCTGTTTAAAAAACAACCCCCTGCAGGAATCCAGAGGACGACCAGATGTCCTGGTTTCATACAGGGACTTGCATGAATACAACTTACATTTGTGAGTCTGTGCAAAGCTGGCAACATGAACCAAAACCCCACCTGGATGTGCTCTGTGCATATCAGGTGACCGGTGCATTTAAGGTTTTGTGACTGAGCGAGAGAGATGTTTATGAAGGTCAAACCGTGAGTCACTGAACAGAAATAATCACCATTTATTCAGGTTGGATGGATGGCCACTTTGTGAGTATAAAGTCCTAAAAATGACACACATGTGTAAATCTTAGTTTATGCTCATGGATCATAACGTGTATGTTCTCTCCACAATGATCTATTCAGTAAAGCTCTGTTCAGTCTGCTGATGCAGAGGCATGAAGGTGGATTCACACACATTCATGCTCCCATGGAGGCATCACAGAGCTGCTTGGGGTTGTCTCGCCTGAGGACGCTGCATGCAGACTGGAGCAGCTGGGGATCAAACCTCTGGATGAGCTGCTGTATCTCCTGAGCTACAATCACCCCAAAGTGTAGATAAGACTGTGGCCCTTAAAGCAGGAGACAGCTGTTTGTTTAATGAACCAGCAGGCCCATATGGAAAAGAAATAGTAAAAACATACATGATTTACTCATGAAAGTGGCCACTTTCTCATTACTTTCATATATTTTTTTAGTAAGTATACAAAACATACAAGTTTCATTATATAATTTTTGAAGGGATCTTATATCTGTTTTCACTCTTGTATGCTTTTTATACAAGTTTCATACAAGACAGATAAAAACTTTATAAGATTTATATATATCTTTTCCATATGGGGTGCAACAGTCTATCTTTCCTTCTCTCTGGAGTATTGCTGTAAGGTCACTCCAGTCTGTTTCAAAGACCCAGCTCGAAGCTACGCGCTGTGTTGGCCCGAGCCTGAGAAAATATGCAGCCGTTGGCATTTTTATCCTGTTGTTTATGAAAACAAACATTTTATAGTCCCTAACTGCAAAACAGGGAGACATATTTAGTGAATTATAGTGAGTCATACTAATGTGAAAACACTTGTTAGGTTATTTTGTCACGTTCACACGTGTGAAACACATTTGATGAAAACTGCTTGTGAGAATCACATGAAGACTGAAATCACATCAGACGTCATTAAAGACGACTGCTGTGTCAGGATGATTCCACGGGCGAATCCACAGTTTCCACAGTCCCAACCTGTCAGTCAAACGATGTCCTCGCAGATACGGGCCAGGGCGTAATGTCCCACAAACATGACACTATTATTTAGGTGAGTGCGGGCACAGTCAGTGGACGTCTTCATCCTTAAGCGACTGCCTGCGTACTCTCACCACGTGAGGCTGAGAAATAATGGTCACGGTGAAGCGTGTTCCAGGCAGCTTTGCCACGTCGGTCACGCGTGTTCATGTGTCAGTTTGAGGTCTTTACAACATGAAGCGCCTCGAGGTGACTGTTCTTGTGATTTGGTGCTGCATAAATAACATTGACTTGAACTGTGAAAAACTCAGGTGGTGGATCTGCCAATTTTAGCATCGTATGCGCCCCACAGTGGACCCACTAGATCAGCGGTCTCCATCCTTTTTTGCGCCACGGACCGGTTTATGCCCGACAATATTTTCACGGACCGGCCTTTAAGGTGTCGCGGATAAATGCAACAAAATAAAACTAGTACCGGTACCGAAAAAAAAGAAGATTTATTCATAACACACAGGAAAAGACCCAGGAAAACCGAGTAAACGATAAAAACGATAACAACATAACACTGAAAACCAATAAAAACCCTGAAAACCATTCACACCTGAGCCTCAACTCTCGCGGCCCGGTACCGGTCCGAGGCCCGGGGGTTGGGGACCGCTGCACTAGAGGACGTTGGGCTCTGAGGCCATCCTCTGTTTCTGTTTGCCTGCTGGAGGTCATCTTTAGGGCTGATGGATTCCGTACCTGTGCAGCCTCTGCAGTTCAGGTATCTCCGGGTGTCACGCTGGCCTGTTTGTCATGTAACGAACAAGATGACCTTTGACTGTTTTTGTTGTTTTCTACACATTTTATTACGTTACTTTTTGAACCATAGAATATTAACTATTATTGTTATTTTGTATAATTATGTAGTAATTCAGACATGTTTAATGCTACCATCTCAATGGTGGGACCATTTTCCAGTTACTCCATGGGAGTAGCTTTTTCCTGTGAATCTGCATGAACGCGTCGTGTGTTTGAAATAAGCGTCTTTAAAGGGATTTTCCAGCCTTATTGTTTGTAATGTGACTGACTCATCAGCGTCATCTATAAAACCATTTGGTGCAAAAGTGGAAATAACTATATTTACAACTTCTGCAGTAATTCAAAGAGAGCAAAAGAGGAACTAAATGACAGATTTGGTTCATGCGTTTAAGAAATGCATTAATGCAATAGCTCTGACAGATGATCACACACACGAAGAAAACAAATCAACCAATCCATACCGTGTGTTGTACGACATGAATGCTGGAGTAAAGGAGTGTGCGCTCTGGTGTTCAGCCCCGTGCTCCACATGACCATAAAAGGAGGCAGCAGCACAGACCAGTGGGTGCACTTCACTCCAGCTCTTAACTCTTAGCTCGGCACAAAATAAAGGCCATGACAAACCGAGCAGACCAGTGTGTTCACGGGACGTTTGAAGTGGGTCACGGGTCATAACAACAGAATAATAATTAAAACATGTAAAACATGTGATCCCTGTCTATTCTGCAGAAAGAGCTAGGTTCCCATGACAACATCTCAGCTCCAATCATTCCTACTTTAAAGCACCAAAAGCTTTTGTGAGATCTGTCCTTAGAGCTGCTCTGCTGCTGGCAGCTAACTGGTTTTGTTGCTTAGGTCCAGTCAGCAGGTCTTCGGAGAATGCAGCAGTGTTGTCACCAAGCCCAGATCACTGCTGTGACTACAGAGCTGCTTTGTAGTTCCCTCCACCTGGTGAAAGCAGAGGATGTGCTAGAAATGGGAACACTGTATGTGTGACCATCAAACTCAGCATCTGTAACTGTTAACAACAAACTTAAAGTCGCAAAAGACAACAATTTCTGAATGGTATACACCCCCACCCATCACGCTCCTGCCCGAGGGTTCTTCCTGCCAAAAGGGAGTTTTTCCTTCCCACTGTCTCTCGGGTCCCTCAGGTCATATGATTGTTGTGGTTTTCTCAGTTTTCTTTGAATGATTGCAGAGTCTGGACCTTACAATATAAAGTGCCTTGAGGTGAGTGTTGTTGAGATTTGGTGCCGTTACATTTCACACTAATGCAAAATGAGCCGTTTGCATTTCTGCAGAACAGACAGGGATCACTGTGATTTCCAACTCCCCTCTTTCACAAAGAGGACATGAGGCCAGATCAGTCCCTGCAGTCACCCTCTAGGTGCGCTTGAGGACATGCCTGTTTCACGTACTCCCCGGGGAAGTCCCTTTGGTTTGGCCTTGTCCTTCACGTTGTTTTGTTCCTGTCGACCAGGAAGTGCTTGGACTAAAAAAGAAAGCCAGTAGGAAGTAACCTAGCAACCTCCTGAACAGACAAAACATTTCTGGTTTTGAGATGCAAATTGATCCGCATGTATCTGCAATGGTAAAGTGCTTAACTGTGTGGATTTAACTCAAAGTGTGACAATGGTAACATAAATGCTGGGTCGTTTTTGCATCTGCTTCCTCTCCAAACAATCAACAAACAAGCCTCAACAGTTCAGAAAAGGTTTAACCTGAGTCCAAACTCAGGCATGTCAAGCATGTGAAACAACAAACCCTGCCACGCCACACGGCAGGAAATGTTCCGGAGCCTGGCAGCGAGCTGCTGTGTAGCTAAGAGCATCCTGCTGACAGCTTCTACAGACTATTTGCAAATATTTAGTAAAGTTTATTGACTCTTTGGATGAGAGGCACTTCAGGCAGACAGCGGTCTGTCGTTGGCAGAGCCCTCGGCTGGATAGATGACCAAAATCACTAAATACATGTGCCTATGCATAGAAAGGGGAATGTGTAAAACTGAACAGATGTGGATCATGTGATCATTTTATAGCTTGTTTGTTTTAACAGACCAGATGACTTCTTCAGTTAAAACATATTGAGTGTTTTAATAGAGATTGGTCCCATATAATGTATGGGGTTATATTAATGCTTGTTTATCTTTAAGCAGCAAATAAGTCATCGTTTCTTCTCAAACTTAACGTCCAATATCTCACCAGCCTTCACTTAACTCAAACACAACCTGTGTCGATGAAGACGAACAAGAAAGGCGTGTGTGTCTGTATGCTGTCAGGCTTCTTCACTCGATCAATGTTTGCACATCTGGAACCTGCTATAACAGGCTGAACAGTGTTTTCTGTACTTGCATGACCCTCACAGCTGGACTCAGACGGCTGCGTTCCAGGAGGAACCAGAGACAACAAACACATAGATTGATTTAAACTTGAGCAGCATTTTTGTAATCCCAGATGATCAGGCTGAGGCACAACGATGTGTGCGGCTGCTGCTTAAACCAGGATTGAGCAGTGCAGTTTGTTTTTAAATTTGCATGAAATTTGTATAAAAGCAACTCTGTGCTTCAAAGCTGGTGTTCTGCAGACTGCAGTGGGAACAAAGTGGCTCATCTTGATCTTATCATCGTATAAAACCTCCTTTAAACCTTATGAACGCTGAAATGTTCCTGTAGTGGTTTCTTATGCTTCTGTAGATATTTACAGGGGCTACGTTTTACTTCTGATGTATGAATAGTTCTATTTGATCATTTGTGTAAATCCATATTAGGTTGTTGTTAAAGTGTTTTTACTTTGGAGGAAGAGATCAAGTGGAAGAGGAAGCAGAGAGAGCGGGAACAAAGAGAGAAGGAAGAGCGGGAAGAGCGGCGCCACGAGTGACCGGAGTGAGATGGCAGAGCGTGTGGTTGGATGCAGCTGGCATCAACTAGGACACTTGTGAGGGACGGTGAGGATAACCCGTCCTGCATCCACAGCCAAGGAACGGAGTAAGGGAGCGCATGAGTGCAGCTCGGACTAGCTTTGTATCTCTGCCCAGAAAACCAGTTAGTGGCAGTTGAATGTGCTAATGGCGATAGCTCCAACTCTGCAAATTACAGCAACAACTGTACAGGCCGCCTTGTCGCCTGCTCTGAAGGCGGAGTCTCAAGTCTTTAGCAGGTCACGCACTTCTGCAGTCATCTGGTCGCAGCAGATAGCCCCGCCCCTCCCTGAGCCTGGTTCTGCCGGAGGTTTCTTCCTGTTAAAAGAGAGTTTTTCCTTCCCACTGTCGCCAAAGTGCTGCTCATAGGGGGTGATATGATTGTTGGGTTTTTCTCTGTATCTACTGTACAATATAAAGCACCTTGAGGCGACTGTTGTGATTTGGCGCTGTGTAAATCAAATTGAATTGAATGCACAGTTTCTGGTTGGAGCGTGTTATGACAGTCTTGGAGTCAGTGACATCATCGATGCACTTACCTGTGTGCTGGTCACAGATGATGTGTTCTCCTCCAAGTTGGCGCGGTCGCTTGTGTGTCGATGTAGACACACAAGCCACCACGTGAGTCTCACGGCACAGAGCTGCATTTCTGTTGGCATGAAATGAAGTGAGCCCGTGTAGCTGAACGGTGGTGTGCGTCACCGAGCCATGCTTCTGGGAAAACAAAGACGCAGCAGTCCCTAAATTCCCGCTAATCTGCTGGAGTCGGACGTAGTCCAGTTTGTTGTCCAGTGAGCAAATGTTTGAGAGCAGCGTGGATAACACCTGACCACCGCCACCAGGCAGCGGACTGCAGGCCTGGTTTCTGTAGCAACCCAAGGATGCACAGCGCTCCCAGGAGTTCCTGGTCAGTTTTTATATGATGCTTGTAATTTAGAAGCGTTTGCCGTTGGTGAACGCGAGCACCTCTTGTTCTGGTGTCCATGTGGCTCAGAAATCACAAAAATACAAAAACTGCCCCATTTGAGTGGCCGCGGCGTGCTGCTAACACGGCGCCAGCTGAGGATCTCGTTGAATTATAATGTTTCCTTTTTCCAGAGTTCAGTACATAGTTCTCTGGTAAGTGTGGGAAAAGGTTGGATGCTGAAGTTACCTGTGAAGAGTTAAGGAACTTTCTGAAAACCAGGAGAACAGGAGCTGATAACAAACCGGTAAAATGAACTCAGGGCGCTGAAGCCAGGGTCGTTTCCCTCCCATCGTACATGTCTGCTGGCATAAAACAGCAACATATCAGTGACGCTATTTCAAGTTCACAGGAAAACACAGTACATTAACAGGTGTCTGACCTGGTTATACTGTACATGGATATTCACGTATACTCCAAACACAGGTGGAAGTATTTTTGCACTCTCTGAGGTTCAGTGAGTGTGTTCACATTTCTGCTTTCAGTTAGCGAACACTGACAACAGCAGCAAGACAAATACAACAACTAAGTTTATGGAAGTCCGTCTGCTCTGTGTCGTCTTTGCCATCAGTAAGAAGAATAAAGGTTTGACGTAAAGATTTCAGCGGTGCCACTTTGACAGGATTAGAGCAGAAAACCTTTAAGTCACCGTCTGAGTATGTGAAGGATCCCTGAAAGAGACCCTGCTCTGCACCAGTCTCACTTATATAACACACTTTCCATCTGTAGCTC
The DNA here is from genome assembly GCF_057382095.1 of Aulonocara sp. 'chitande type north' Nkhata Bay. Taxonomy (NCBI): domain Eukaryota; kingdom Metazoa; phylum Chordata; class Actinopteri; order Cichliformes; family Cichlidae; genus Aulonocara; species Aulonocara sp. 'chitande type north' Nkhata Bay. The sequence goes on along the minus strand of NC_141352.1, from coordinate 372,633 downwards.
CAGCGTGCACTTCAAGCACTTTTACAGATACATGGAGTTTTTCCATTGCTGCTGGTTTATGAACCGTCATTTGTGGCTCTATTGGCAGTGAACTGATGAACACAGTGTTTAAAATCTGCAGTCGTCATCATGATTAACACCACGAGAACAGAAAAATGATGAAATTCTGGGAAGGATGACGAGTGAGTTTAGTCACTGAGGCTGGGAAATAAAAGACATCTCATTGTGTGTAAATGATATTACACATGGAGCTAAAAGCTTTTTAAGGCAAAATGAGTCAGTTATCATTGTTTTACTTCCCACACACAAACCTTCGTCACACACTGGGAGCTGGCGTTTCACGGTGAAGCAAAGGTAAAGATTCAAAGAGTCGATAAACACACACGACACACCCACAGTAAAGGTTATAGCCACTGTCTGTGTCCACATGCTCAGCCACTCATCACATTTTATTGTGTCTTCGTTCATTTCCAGACTGTTGTGGGTACCTTCATATACAGTGTGTGTGCAGTCTGAACAAAGAGCTTTTTGTTCATATGCAGACGCCTTCACGCAGAAGCCGAAGCACTTCAGCCAGATCAAAGTCCAAACATCCAGTTAGAGTGCACAGTTCATTGATACAGGTTCAGGAGACAGTGCAGCCATGCACAGATATCCACGAGCGTTTGATTCTTCAACTCAAAGCCGTCCAGCTCCCGTTGCTCGACACATACATGTCAGCTCCTGCGTCCTGCTGCTGGGGAGGCTAACCCCCCACGCACACTTCTCCTGCTCTGCATCGACGGTGAAGAATACTTTAGTTGTTGACCACCAGGACATGAAAGGTTTGAGTGTAAGAGCCAGAGGCTTCACAGGTCCAAAACAGTACTTGACAGGAGACGTCAAAAATGCAGATACAAACTTTATTGTTCATTAAACAACCTGCACAAAAGTAAGTGGTTGTTGCACACACAGGGTTGGACCCAACCAAGAGAGAGAAATAGGAAAAGGGTCGAGTGGAGGAGGCACACACACCCCCACAGTGCACACAAAGCATTAATGAAGAGCAGTCTTCATCAGGGATGTAACACTGCTCCTGGTCAACACCGAACAGTCCTACTCAGCACAAAGAAGGAAGGTCAAAGTATCAATGAAACCTTGAGGATTCCTCCAGCTGTGCGCCTGTGTCTCATCCCCTCGTTATCCCTCAGTGTATTCAACCCCGTGTTTCTCTTTGTCATGATCTTCATACGTGTCTGTGTCCTGACTGCAAACTGTCCAGTTTACTTCTTTCTCGTGTCCAGCAGTAAAGCTGCCCTTTGAGTTTTGGGTCCTTTCCTGCCTCCCTGCACACACACCATGACAGAAAATGTGTCCCCCCCACTGGCCACAGCAGACGGCTGCTGCTTCCCAAGTCTGGTTGCTCTCACTTCTTCTTCTTCTTCTTCTTTTAGACTTCTATGGAAAAATGTCTTTATCCTAATAATGTCTATTAATATGTTAAAAGGCAGATTTGTGTGTGTGCGCGATATTGTGATATGTGTCACTTGTTGCTTGTGTTGCTTATCTGTTGGTTTTGAAGACAACCCTTCTGAAGTTGTTTCCCACGCTCACAGCTCGAGGCTGCTGGGTAAAAAGACGCGCAGAGACGCTCACACTGTGATCCTGCATCAGCTGACATGCTGGGGTTGTGGTTGGTGGCTTGCTTGCGCTGCAGACAACTGAGAAGGAACAGTTTATTTGTTCTGTCTGCCTGTTCTGTGTGTCTACATCACACACAAAACAAGCCCAGAGTGTGAAATGTGACCTGATCTACTACACATGTAAGTGCCACTACTGCACGTCATTACATGTCCTGTGCTCTCCTTCTTCTGTCCCCCAACATCCTGTTAAAGCAGGGTTCGTCCTCCCCGTGGTCTAAAGTTGTTATATTTGTGTGTGTGTGTGCAACATTCAGGACACGTTACAGTCTTGGATCTTTTGAATGTTTCAGCTCCCGTCAGTTTCTTCCTTTGTTCTGTTTTCTAATAAAACAGCTTCTTGCTTCTAGCTCACGTGACCTGAGCTCAGAGTCCAGACTGCGCCCTGGTCTCCTTAAAAGGCTCGTCTACATACAGGCTGCTTCGTCCCCATTATTCCTCACAGGAAAAAGTCCTGACAAACATGTATATCTCTGTGTCTGATCTCTTTCCTGCAGACAGTCATGTTCCAACAGGTGAAAACCCACCTCTGTTCTCTAATCTCCCTGAAACCTGCACACCAACGCACCGAGCATTCACCCCTGCATTCCAATCCTTCTGCTGGGAGTGGAAACCGCTTTGCTGTGTTCCCTACTCTGAACATCATGTGCATGCTTCATACAGTTACTCCATGTGCAGTTTGAACACAACACCTGGAGAGATGCTGATGGTTGCCAGCAGAGCTCTGGTTCATAATCTCACTCTCTGTCACTGTGGCTGTTCCACCTTTGCAGAAACAGGCTGTTGTTTCCGATCGCCTCTAAAACCACACCCTGTTTGCTGGAAGCTGTTAAAGCCTGCTCGCCACTCTGTGTGCAGGTTGAGCAGGATAAAGCTACCAGGAACAGGTTTCCTTGGGCAGCCTGCCAGTCTCTCTAGATTTAGGTTTGCTGGTGCTTGATCCAGCTCGTGCTGCAAACACAACCAGAGTGATAGAAAATCAGAACACAGTTTGTGACATTTGTGCCAAATAAAAGTGGACGTGGACTCTTCTGTAAAAGCCCATCTTTGATTCAAACATGCCGAAGCTTTTAAGTGCTCATTGATGACCTAACATCTAAAGTTATCGGTGTAGCTGAGGACGTAGAACACACCACCCACCAAAGATGCATCCGCGTGGCTGTGAACGTGTGAAGGTGGGATAGAAAAGCGTGTTTGAACTGGTGAATGAGGCTTTGAGCACAAATATAAGAAGGAGTCCAACTACTGACGTGAATCTGAATGTCTCTAAATGTGCTGCTGACGTGTTGGTGCGTGCTCAGTCCTGCAGGTGAGCAAATCCTCAAACGCTGACTCTTTTGAGTAACAGGCTCCTCAGAAACATACTGTAAGTCACTTCTGATCAGCATCAGTGAATCATTAACCCTCATTAGTTTTAATGCCAGAAACTGCATGGATTTCAAAAACAGACATAATAAGCAGAGCGTTGGGACAGTACTGTCTGCCTCGACTACTTGAGTCTGAAGATTAAGATCTAGAAAAGACGATTAAGACCCAGCTCCAACTTCAATGTCCTAACTTGCCAAGAAAACAGCCTAAAGTGTTTGTTACTGGTCACCAGTTCCTTGCTAAATGCAGTGAACAGTGCAGTGTTAGCGCTGGTTAGTCAGTGATACACTGCTGCTCCCTTCCTTCCTTTCAGGAATGAGCCTGAGAAAGTAATTAAGGCAGGAGGGAGGGCACGGGGCGACTCACCCTGTGTGCAGTGCGCCCCCACACCACGGTGTATTTCTCCTCTGAGAACAGTAGCTATGTTAGGAAATGCCTTGAGATATGGTGACAGAGATAACTGTTGGGGAAGAGGTAAATAAATGATCTGGACGTTGACCACGTGAAGCCTTTCCTCAGTAGAACTGGGGAAAGCAGAACATGCACACTTAGTAATTCATTATCAGTAATGATCAGTGCTCCAAACATCAGGTTCAATTTCAAACAGCTGAACTGCAAACGTTAAGACAAAGCAGGAAACAGCCATTAGAAGCTGCGCTCTCACTCCGCTTTCCTTCAGAGGAACTGTTGGACTCCAGCTTGTGTATTCAATCCTTCCTGTTTGAGACTTACTCGGTATTCAAAGCCACACTGTACCCTACGGCAGTCGGGCCTCTCATTATCTCTGCTCCGCCCTCTCAGGGGAAGGAGGACGAGGGGGCCAGGACTACCAAAGTCCAGGCAGATATTCCCGGTCCATTAAAAGGCTGAAACAGCCAGAATAACAGCCTGGGACAAACAAATCAGCTTCAGCTTTCTTTATATCATTAAAAGCATGCTAACTGTTATTGTGCTACATTGTTCAGGCTATATGCCCCTTTCATGTGTGCAAGTGTGCACTTTGAAATGACTGGACTAGAGGATTCCAGCATTTTGGAACAACCTCTCCACGTGTGTGTCTGGAAATTTAGCACAAGTAATCAGATCTATAAATGGAGCCGCTCTGACTCAGTGAGTTACAGTGAGTTACAGTGAGCTGTAAGGTCCACGCTGCGGTCATTCACGTCATTCTAGTGATCTCTCTAGAAAGTCATGTAGTCAGCATGAGCACACACACGGTCCTCTGTGAAACACGACCTGCACAGGTCTGCCTGCAGAAACACAACCGTGCATCTGTAGCAGAAACCAGGCACGAATGAAGGCGCTCTTGTGATTTCACATCAAACCTGTAATCTAGACAAACTGTTTCAATTGAAAACACTTTCAGGACTCACTGAAAATAAAGAAAGTAAAAGACAATCACGGCATGAAAACCATCATCCAGGTAAGCAAACCCCCAAAGCTGGTTCTGTCCGGACGAACAGAAGTTCTTATGATGTAATAATGATCGGCTGAGTCCGAAGAAGCCATTGAGCCGCTATATCCGCTCAATGACTTAAGCGGGACAGGCACGCAGCGCATACCGCAGCGATGTGATGACGGGCGAGCCGGACGCTCCTTATTTGGTCATGTTGGACTGAGTTAAACTGCTACGAGCGGAGGTTTTTAGTCCTGAGCAGAAACGAAAAGTATCCCAGTGTGAAAGGAGGCTCCGGGACTGCACGCGGATAGCTGTCTGATCTGGACTACACTTCCTGAGGGTACCATGGCGACCACAAGAATAGAAGCAGGATTTTATTTTCTTTACTTTTCTTTTTTCCCCATGCTGCTGTCTGCCTCAGGTGAGTCCGGCGCATTCTCCTAGTGTGGATGCAGCGACAGAAACGCTCCTTCTTCTCGTGATTATTATTATTATTATTATTATTATTATTATTATTATTATTATTATTATTATTATTATTCTTAGAGGTACAGTCAGAACACGTCTGTTTTTTTATTTGGCCTCACATGTGAAATTCAATTCAATTAAATTCAATTCAATTTTATTTATATAGCGCCAAATCACAACATAAGTCGCCTCAAGGCGCTTCATAGATACAGAGAAAAACCCAACAATCATATGACCCCCTATGAGCAAGCACTTTGGCGACAGTGGGAAGGAAAAACTCCCTTTTAACAGGAAGAAACCTCCGGCAGAACCAGGCTCAGGGAGGGGCGGGGCCATCTGCTGCGACTGGTTGGGGTGAGAGAAGGAAGACAGGATAAAGACATGCTGTGGAAGAGAGACAGAGGTTAATAACAGATATGATTCAGTGCAGAGAGGTCTGTTAATACATAATGAGTGAGAAAGGTGACTGGAAAGGAAAAACTCAAAGCATCATGGGAATCCCCGGCAGCCTATATCTATTGCAGCATAACTAAGGGAGGATTCAGGGTCACCTGGTCCAGCCCTAACTATATGCTTTAGCAAAAAGGAAAGTTTGAAGCCTAATCTTGAAAGTAGAGATAGTGTCTGTCTCCTGAATCCAAACTGGAAGCTGGTTCCACAGAAGAGGGGCCTGAAAACTGAAGGCTCTGCCTCCCATTCTACTTTTAAATACTCTAGGAACAACAAGTAGGCCTGCAGAGCGAGAGTGAAGTGCTCTAATAGGGTGATATGGTACTACAAGGTCATTAAGATAAGATGGGGCCTGATTATTTAAGAGCTTGTATGTGAGGAGCAGGATTTTGAATTCTGGATTTAACAGGAAGCCAAAACAGGAGCAATCTGCTCTCTCTTTCTAGTCCCTGTCAGGACTCTTGCTGCAGCATTTTGGATCAGCTGAAGGCTTTTCAGGGAGTTTTTAGGACTTCCTGATAATAATGAATTACAGTCGTCCAGCCTGGAAGTAATAAATGCATGAACTAGTTTTTCAGCGTCACTCTGAGACAGGATATTTCTAACTTTAGAGATGTTGCACAAATGGAAGAACGCAGTCTTACATATTTGTTTAATATGTGCATTGAAGGACATGTCCTGGTCAAAAATGACTCCAAGGTTCCTCACCGCGTTACTGGAGGCCAAGGTAATGCCATCCAGAGTAAGAATCTGCTTAGATACCATATTTCTAGGCTTTTCAGGGCCGAGTACAATAACCTCAGTTTGATCTGAATTGTGAAAAGAGTGAGACAGCTGCACTCTTTGCCCCCAGCTAAAGAGGAAGGAGGTACTTACACTCCCGAGGTCTGCAAACAAGCGACGATGTTTCAGACAGATTTGCGATCCTCGGTGTAAGAGGGGAGAAGCTGTGGTGTGCTCCGTGGGTGGCACACTTACTGTGGTCACAAAGCAAAGTGCAGCTGGAACAGTCCGTCCGTAAAACTACATGAGTGGGGCCTTTTTCTCCACTGATAAGAGCGCAGCTCTGGGATGTTCACCATGTGAACCTGATGAAATGATGAATCTGAGCACAGTTTGGGTCGTTTTGCTGCTAAAGGATGTGCAACACTGTGTTAAAGAGCTTCAGTCATTCAGCAGGATCAGTAATGTCTGATTTTCATCATGTGACTGATCCACTCCTTGTTTGCAGGCTCGTATCCACAAGCGCAAAACGTCACCTGGAAATCCACCAATTTTAAAACGGTTCTGGTCTGGGAGCCCAAACCATCCGCGGATTACTCTTACACAGTGGAACTGTCTCCGTAAGTACCATCCACACCTGGCCTCACAGCCCCATCAGTTCACCTGCGGGAGCACGTTTTCATGTATGTGGGTGTTTCATGTAAACTATGTGTAACACGTCATATGTTGCAGGGTTGGTGGGAACGCACAGAGAATCACTAACTGTATCCGGTCGTCACAAACGATGTGCGATCTCTCCACCGCCATGACTGACCCCAAAGCCTGCTACGTAGCTGATGTCCTATCTCAGCCCCCACAGGGGGCGACCTCTGAACTCTCCGAGTTTCCCCACAAAACCTCGCCAAAATTCTGCCCATACGATGACAGTAAGACCCTTTGATATTATTTTTTATAAATCAGAATAACATAGAAATGAAAGCATGCCCGGGAGAGCGCATGAAGCCAGCGCAGGAACAGTTTAACATGGTAACACACCCGCTCTCATGGTCGCCCTCAGTGAGCATGATGCAAAGAAGTCTCACCGTCACACTCACAGGGTTGTTTCCATCATCGGTCCCTGGATCTGTAGACTTTCACAAAGTTGTTGCCCATCCAATAAAGAAATGCCCGTCACAGTTTCTCTGTCAGGTACAATGTCATCAGGCAGCGGTCTCAAAGCCGAGGTCACCCCTACCTCTGCGCTTGACTTAAACAGGAACACAATGACAGCAGCGCTGCTGCCTCGTGTCACACAGACAGGACCCCTGTGTTTATTTAGTCATCCAGTGAACGGCTTCAGAGGAAATAAAGTTTAGTCTTGTTTTACAATATTTGAAAAGTAAACAAACAAACAAACACTCCTGTTTTCTTGTTTTGTACTACTTGAAGTGTCCTCCAATGAGACGACAGTGTCCGCAGTGGCCCACAGTGTGACACCCGGTCATCAGGGGTCGTTCTGTCTACAGGTCCAGAGAGCAATGTTAACATAAGCAGATTATTTATGTGATCATTCAGCAAACTCAAAGAAAAGCTGATCATTTTATGTCAACACATAAGCTGTTTGTTGAAGCTGTCATTCTCATTTAGTTCAGTGTAATATTGGAAGGTTAACAGAGACTTCAGTGATCACAGGACACACATGTGCATATCCAGCAGTTTCAAAAATACTTCTCCTCCACAGCTGAACTCGACAGGCCCAAGTTCACGCTGGAGGTCAGTGAAGGCAGCGCCACCCTGAACGTGACAGACTCACCCACTGCCATCGCCAACGGTCAACACCTGCAGACTTTGAGGGACATCTTCTCTGAGCGGCTCCACTACAGAGTCACCTACTGGAAGAATAAGAGCACTGGCAAAGTGAGGAGCACCCACCACAGACTGACATCACAACAGCAGTCTTTAACATACGTGAATGACATCACGGGCCTTTCCCTTCTGTTGTCCACAGAAAACATCCAACTACAACACAAGTATGATAAAGGTGACTGGCCTGGATCACGGGGAGAGCTACTGCTTCCAGGTCCAAGCCTACATCCCCAGCCGCACTTATGGCAAGCAGCTGGGAGACCTGAGTCCCCCGCAGTGCTCAAAAGACGAGAACCAGACCATCATAGAAGGTGAGCTCTTTATTTCAGCACAGCACTGACCACGAGCTGCTGACCACAAGCTGCTGACACAGCAGTGTTACAGCAGGATGTGATTTATTTGACTAACAATCGTCTGCAGAAGCCTGTTGACTTGATGAGTAACTTATCATTTTGTGAGGTGAAAATGGAGTTTTCACAAACTCCGTGTGTTTATTTTTGATGCGGAGGAGAACACTAACTGTTAAGGTTGCAAAAGCTCTGTAAAGTGTTTGAACACTGGGCCAGGCTTTCTTCTCCGGTGTGTGTCTGTGTGGGTGTGAAGGAGCTGGGAAATAGAGGTGAGGCAGTAAATCGTGCCTGGATCTGATGGTGTTTACAGAATACAGAATAAGAGGGCGGGGCCAAAATACCAGAGCTTACACACAATGCTGTGGTGCTGGGATGTCTGCCTTTGGGACAGGGGGCGCTCCAGGACCCCAGCACATCCACTTCCCACGGCCTCGTGCGGATGTGCGTCCAGAGCGTGTACATCCGTCCGTAAATATTTGGACTATAAATTCACAGCATGTTTATTTATTGTCTTAGTGAAACAGGTCAAGCACCTCCAGAGTTCTTCATGACTAAAACAACATTACATCTACTTTTAATCCAGTTTTATTTATACAACACGTGACCTCAGTGTGCTTTATATGTGAACAATAACACAAACGTGTTAAAGTGAGTGTTTGTAGTAACTCACACAAAAACATCAGGATGTTTCCCCTCAGACTGTGAAACCTGTGAAAAAAGCACTTCTGCATTCATTACTCTGAAGGTGTTTGTGATGAACTACAGCTGCAGTGTGCCGTGGGTGCACGGATTCTTAATAGAAATCCCACAGCGCCCCCTACAGGCAATAACCCCACACGGAGCCACGTCACTGTGGACTGTCTGTCTGCAGATGTTATTCTGAATTAGCAAACAGTGAAAGTAATCACATTACTCATCACTTTGTTTTGTTTTCAGAGTAATGCAGTATTAATTAGTAAAGTTAAACCAAGTGTGTGAATACGTCATTAATCCTCCGTGGTCACAGCGTCTCCACAGCAGCAAGAACAGTGACTAAATAACTAATACAATATTTTACAAAATATAACAAAACAGCTCTAATTACTGGAACATTGATAGGTATGTACAAATATCATTACCTATGAATGTCACTTATGGATAATAATAATGCATTGCATTTATAAAGCGCTTTATTCATCCACACACTGGTGGAGGCAGCTACAGCAGTAGCTACAGCAGTAGCCACATCGCGCCATCGGCCCCTCTGGCCAACACCAGTAAGGTGAAGTGTCTCGCCAAGGACACAACGACCGAGACTGTCCGAGCCGGGGCTCGAACCGGCAACCGTCTGATTCAAGATGAACTCCCAACTCTTGAGCCGCGATCGGCCCGTTTGTTGAGCGGTTTGTTGAGTCTGCTGGCGTCTGTGAGCCTCCACAGAGGACGGCGCCGACCACAGAGACTCACAGAACATGCTGAGCATTGTCCGACAGATGTTGAAGGACCTCAGAGACGACTGGCCCGTCCTCTAGAGGGCGGTGGTGCTTCTAACCCAGTCCAGGTGTTTTCTGTGTGTACTCTGAGGCATTTATGCTCCTCCACGACGTCCACATCCACCTCCTGGACTGAAGCAGGTCACAGGTTTCTTGGTCCTCCCACAGTCCACAGTCTTTGGTCTTTGTCACGTTGAGCTGCAGATGATTCTGCTCACACAGCATGCGTGTGACTGTGTTACATGGTTCAAACACCACACAGAGTCTGCCTGTGAATTTGTGTGAAAAGCTTCAGTGTGGCTTGTACTGTAGTCTTAAGTACTCTGAGTACTTAAGACTACAGTACTGTATAAAAGCCAGCCCGTGTGGGTTACTGCTTAGAAATGAGCAGTAAAGCTTTGCTGTGACAGACTGTGTTGTGTTTTCCACAGTGTATTCTCCTGCAGTGATCATTTCTGCCATCATCCTCATCCTACTGCTCACCGGGATCATCATCACCGTCACAGTGGTGTGCTGCAAGCGCAAGAAAAAAGCTGCAAACGGTGAAAAGAAGGGCGTAGTATAAAGTATGTGCTTCACTACACATCTCTCGCGGTACGTTGAACTGGACACACGGACATATGTCGCTCAGCATTCCTCAGCCAAACACTGGACTTTCATTTAGTTTCTGTGAAACAACCTTATTTTTGACACTGGGAAGATGGGAAAACTCTGCTGAAGCCCTGCTACAGTATGTACTGATACTGCAAATACTGCATCTCCTTTCCTGGTGCCTGTGACTACTATAGTAAAATATAACAGCTTATTTTATTTAATTTCACAGTCTGCTGTGTAAATGTAAATCATTCTTAGACTGTAGTGGGGATTTTACCTTGGAACACATTTTTATGGAATCAAATGTAGGATGTATATTTTTGTATGTGGTGTATTTATTTTATTGTGTTTAACTGATATTAAAGACAATAAACATGTTACTCCTTACGTTTGTGCATTTTACTGGTAACAGCAGAGCATCGCTGGGCTTTGGTGGTCATCAGCAACACAACAACATTCAGGGGTCAGCGTTTTGCTGGACGCTGTCTGAGCTGATGCAGGATGAAACCCAGCGCTTGGCTCAGACCATCAGTTTAATACATTTGCTGCAGCAGGCTGGATGTGTCACGTTGTTTATTTACAGATAATTTATAAACAAACACGTGTTGATTTACTCAGTGCACGTGTTTGTTTTTGTTATTTTACATTTTCCTGGTTCATTCATTTCTTCACCAGGTTAAAACGGCCGTTCATTAATTAATTAATTAATGTTACAATCCATGTTAAAATGTAAAATAAGGATGGTTAAAGGATTTAGACAGATATGGAATTTCTTGGAATATGTTTAACGAGTTTTCAAAGAGCATTTAAAATGTATATGGTCCATTTTGACCAGCATCCTGTTTTATTGTGAAAAGCTCGTGATTGTAAGAGGAAGTGAATGTGATTGTGATCAGTTGCTGAGAAAAGCTGTGAGGAAAGTACAAGATGTTAGTCCAAGTGTGTAATTGTGTACGAGCTGGACTATCTGCTGTCTTTGTCAGTCGCTGCGAGCAGCTGCTCACTCTCGTTTGAGCATCAAGAGCCTGAAACATCCTGAACATGTCCACTGATGACTCCTTCACACGTAACTCTTATGATCTAGTCCCATTTCACAGGGCTCATGCTGCTCCATGTGACTGTCTCAGCCACAGATGACAGCTGCAGACATAAAGCTACAGAAAAATGACCTGGTAGCTCACAGACATCATGTCCTCCACCCTCTGGAGACATCAGAGCCTATAGAAGCCATGTCTAATATGAGTCCAAGTTTGACGTTTAAAAGACGTCCACAATGACCACACAGGGACTGTAAATAGCCGCACACGGAGGTGCTACGGACGTGAACACTAGACTAGAGATGGACCGATCCGATATTACGTATCGGTCCGATACTGACCTAAATTACTGGATCGGATATCGGAGAGAAATAAAAAATGTAATCCGATCCATTAAATATCAAACAAGCACCTCACAAAACTTGCAACATGGCGTAACTCAGCTCATAACCGAGCAGTGTGGTCATGTGGCTGTGTGTATTAGCCTCAAACCAGCATTTCATCTCCGAGGAAGTTACCCCAGAGAGAAGTAAAGCAAGTGTGTAAGTTCATCTCTGAATGTTTGTAAAGCTTAACAACCGATATATGGAGCGACTGCCTCTCTCTCTCTCTCTCTCTCCTGCTGCTACTTCAATCATGAAACTGATCAATGATCAGCTGATCGTCTCCTTTGTTTTTGGCCCACTTTGCACCAGAAAGAGGAAACCAGCGGCTGAACAACAGCAGCACGTTTAAGCTTGATCAGCTGTTGTTAGAATTTATTTAATATTACTTTCTACTCGAGGATCTTTTTCTACAGCTGACGCTGGTAACTGTGCAGGGGCGGATCTAGCAAAGTTTAGCCAGGGGGGCCGATAGGGCATGAACAGGGAAAAGGGGGCACAAAGACATACTTTTCTTTCTTATTCTCATTTAAAATGTCGAGCTTTTAATAAATAATTATCTGACACCCAAAGTTTTAATCTGATGTAAAATGAATAGAAGTCCATTACTGTATATAGTAACTATTAAGTCTAATATATATACCCTAGTAAGCTATAGTACTTTTTCCTTTGGGAACCATCTGTGCAGTCTGCAGTTCTGCTGAAGAAAGATGTTGAATCTATTTAATTATTCTTGAAAAATTATTGATTCTGTGCATTTTTTTTCACACTGCATCAAATTAAGGTTGATTACGTCGATTAAGCATCATGAGGTGGAGCGTGAGGGGTGGCTCCCTATTTTTTTATTAGGTTATTAGGTTGCTTAATATTTCTGCTAAGTACTCTTTAAAATACCAGAGTAGGGAGGATGGTGCAGGTTTAAGTTCATTAGATTGATCAGTGTTGCTGAATTATGAAATATTTTGGGTGCAGTGTATTTTTTGCATACAGGTCTAACAGAATAGCCTTAGTGTTGTTGTTTATTTACACTAGAGTATGAACTCATACAAAAAGCAGCAAGATATTAAAAAACAGTTTTATTGATTAAAAACACTATATCGGATTCATCAGTGGGACTGGACTCCATATATTACAAAGACGTATTAGGGACACATTAAGAGAAAAATGTTGTCAATCGTTCTGAGAAAAAAGTTGAAAGTGTATTTCAAGAAAACAAGTACTTCTATTACTTTGTGCTAACATATTGATTCCAGAGGGAACGTTGCACATGTTCTAAAGAACAAAGCTTTGACGTCAGCCGCAATCAGGTAGCTTCATTATAGATGATTATCACCATCATCATCATCAATCACAGCATCTGATCGATAACTGATCAGGAGCCGATCAGTGCTTAATTATTTTTAAACCGTCTGTGACTATGAATGTGAAACTGAATTTACATTAAATTTGTTTAACAAAAGCAAAGAAAACAATGCTGATGGTTACAAAATAGTAACGAGGATGTTATTCTTCACACAGGCTGCTTTTCTGTAACCGAAGCAACAGTACTCAACAAAGTAACTGCAGTGTTATTGCAGCACCTTTAACTTACAATATAAAGTGCCTTGAAGCGGCTGCTGTTGTGATGTGGCATCATATATATTTCCCTACATATTCATATGCAGGTATGTACACATACACGCTGATCTATTCATAAAGATTAGAAGTGAAAAGCATTGCATTTGAAACTGTTATTGATTAAACAGCTGTTTAATTTCACAATAATTAAAAGTTGTAATTAAAATGAAGGTTTTATATTTACAGAGTGCCAGAGTACATGACACAAAGCTGGGCAGCACATGAACAAACATGGCTGCTCCTGATGGTTACCGATCTCTGCGGCCTCAGACTTTGCGTTTTGGCAGCTCAGCCTGGTAAACACATTTCCCATCTGTCTGCATGTAACTGACTGTCATCTGACGCTCAGTCACTTGGAAGAAAGCCAGGCCTCCTGCTGTGTGATTGACAGGACTGGAAAAGAGCTGCCAGGACGGAGGGACACTGCTGATGTGACGAGTGGAATGATCACTGACCATCCCACTCCCGCTGACAACATACGAGCTCCCATCATCCTCTCTGATGAACTGTTGGAGGAGAGAACAGAGAAACTGCGTCTTCTTTTGATGGGTTGGATTGTCACACTTTCTACACAAAGATCAGGAACTAGCATCTCTTTGTTTAACATTAATATGATATCCTCTGGTTTGGGGCACAGAAACTGATCAGCAGTCAGAAACACTTGGTCAACACGTCATAGCACAGGACTGGTTGTCCCAGCAGGTCAGTGCGATGGACTGAATATAATGGAGACACTTCACTCCCTTGTTTTAACTGGTGAAAGTGATGTTCTGTATGTGAACACACCTGCAGATCATGATCATGGCCACACAGGTAAACGGTGACTCCGTACTTCTTCAGCAGAGGCCGTAGTTTGTCGACTAGACAGGCTGTAGGTCCGTGATTGCCAATAGACCACACAGGATAATGACCAGCCACCACCACATAGTCAGACCTGCACAAGCCAGACAGCCTTTAAACTCCCACACAGAGGGACCAGCAACACCAGCAGAGCTAACTGGTTTAAACTGTTGGGTGTATGTTTCCCTCTCTTTGATGCTCTTCTTTATTTGGTTTTCTGTACACTGTATATTTATTTAAATCCTCATTCTGCGTAATATTTGTCATAGAGATGGACCGATCCGATATTACGTATCGGTATCGGTCCGATACTGACCTAAATTACTGGATCGGATATCGGCGAGAAATAAAAAATGTAATCCGATCCATTAAATATCAAAAAAGCACCTCACAAAACTTGCGACACGGCGTAACTCGTCTCATAACCGTAGCACGTCGGAGCAGTGTGGTCACGTGATACAGCGGCTGTGTGTATTTGTAGTCTCGCTACCAAACCAGCATTTCATCTCAGAGGAAGTTATCCCAGAGAGAAGTAAAGCAAGTGTGTAAGTTCCTCTCTGAATGTTTGTAAAGCATTCCCACGTTAAGCTTAACAACTGATATATGGAGCAAGTGCCTCTCTCTCTCTCTCTCTCTCTCCTGCCGCTACTTCATGAAACTGCTTAAATGATCAGCTGATCGGCTTTTCTGTCGCGACTCCGTCTCTCTTGTTTGTTTTTGGCCCACTTTGCACCAGAAAGAGGAAACCAGCGGCTGAACAACAGCAGCACGTTTAAGCTTGATAAGCTGTTGTTAGAATTTATTTAATATTACTTTCTACACCAGGATCTTTTTCTACAGCTGACGGCTGGTAACTGTGCAGGGGCGGATCTAGCAAAGTTTAGCCAAGGGGGCCGATAGGGCATTAACAGGGAAAAGGGGGCACAAAGACATACTTTTCTTTCTTATTCTCATTTAAAATGTCTAGCTTTTAATAAATAATTATCTGAATCTTACACCCAAAGTTTTAATCTGATGTAAAATGTATAGAAGTCCATTACTGTATATAGTAACTGTTAAGTCTAATATACCCTAGTAAGCTATAGTACTTTTTCCTTTGGGAAAGTACCATCTGTGCAGTCTGCAATTCTGTTGAAGAAAGATGTTGAATCTATTTAATTATTCTTGAAAAAATAATTTATTTCTGTGCATTTTTTTTTCACACTGCATCAAATTAAAGTTGATTACATCGATTAAGCATCACAAAGTGGAGGATGGAGGGTGGTTCCCTATTTTTTATTTTTTTTTGCTGGTAGTTTGCAACCCTATTAGTTAGGTTGCTTAATATTTCTGCTAAGTACTCTTTAAAATACCAGAATAGGAAGGATGGAGCAGGTTTAAGTTTATTAGATTGATCAGTGTTGCTGAACTATGAAATATTTTGGGCGCAGTGTACTTTTTAGAGATGGCACGATACCACTTTTTTATGTCCGATACCGATACCGATATCATGAATTTGGATATCTGCCGATACCGATATGAATCCGATATAGTGTGTTTTTTAATCAATAAAACTGTTTTTTAATATCTTGCTGCATTTTGTATAAGTTCATAGTCAAGTTTAAATAAACAACAGCACTAAAGCTATTCTGTTATACCTGTGTGTAAAAAGTACACTGCGCCCAAAATATTTCATAGTTCAGCAACACTGATCAATCTAATAAACTTAAACCTGCTCCATCCTTCCTATTCTGGTATTTTAAAGAGTACTTAGCAGAAATATTAAGCAACCTAACTAATAGGGTTGCAAACTACCAGCAAAAAAAAATAAAAAATAGGGAACCACCCTCCATCCTCCACTTTGTGATGCTTAATCGATGTAATCAACTTTAATTTGATGCAGTGTGAAAAAAAAATGCACAGAAATAAATTATTTTTTCAAGAATAATTAAATAGATTCAACATCTTTCTTCAACAGAATTGCAGACTGCACAGATGGTACTTTCCCAAAGGAAAAAGTACTATAGCTTACTAGGGTATATTAGACTTAACAGTTACTATATACAGTAATGGACTTCTATACATTTTACATCAGATTAAAACTTTGGGTGTAAGATTCAGATAATTATTTATTAAAAGCTAGACATTTTAAATGAGAATAAGAAAGAAAAGTATGTCTTTGTGCCCCCTTTTCCCTGTTAATGCCCTATCGGCCCCCTTGGCTAAACTTTGCTAGATCCGCCCCTGCACAGTTACCAGCCGTCAGCTGCGTAGAAAAAGATCCTGGTGTAGAAAGTAATATTAAATAAATTCTAACAACAGCTTATCAAGCTTAAACGTGCTGCTGTTGTTCAGCCGCTGGTTTCCTCTTTCTGGTGCAAAGTGGGCCAAAAACAAACAAGAGAGACGGAGTCGCGACAGAAAAGCCGATCAGCTGATCATTTAAGCAGTTTCATGAAGTAGCGGCAGGAGAGAGAGAGAGAGAGAGAGAGGCACTTGCTCCATATATCAGTTGTTAAGCTTAACGTGGGAATGCTTTACAAACATTCAGAGAGGAACTTACACACTTGCTTTACTTCTCTCTGGGATAACTTCCTCTGAGATGAAATGCTGGTTTGGTAGCGAGACTACAAATACACACAGCCGCTGTATCACGTGACCACACTGCTCCGACGTGCTACGGTTATGAGACGAGTTACGCCGTGTCGCAAGTTTTGTGAGGTGCTTTTTTGATATTTAATGGATCGGATTACATTTTTTATTTCTCGCCGATATCCGATCCAGTAATTTAGGTCAGTATCGGACCGATACCGATACGTAATATCGGATCGGTCCATCTCTAGTACTTTTTACACACAGGTATAACAGAATAGCTTTAGTGCTGTTGTTTATTTAAACTTGACTATGAACTTATACAAAATGCAGCAAGATATTAAAAAACAGTTTTATTGATTAAAAAACACACTATATCGGATTCATATCGGTATCGGCAGATATCCAAATTCATGATATCGGTATCGGTATCGGACATAAAAAAGTGGTATCGTGCCATCTCTAATTTGTCACACAGTTGTATATCAAACCTTTAATAAATCACAAATGTATCTTTGTATTGGGTGACATCTGTGCAGATAACTGGTCAAACGAATCTGTGTTTGAATCACCTGCTGCTGGCCAGTTTAGCACTGATCCAGTTCCACTGGTTTGCTGCTGCCGTGGAGTCCTCTGGTCCCACAGGCTGGACCTGGTCATTGGTGTTTCCACAGAGCACCACCGTATCAATCATCAGGATGCTCACTGACACGTTTGTGTGTGGAACAGTAAACTGAAGATCGTAATAAAGAGCTGGGTAATTCCTACAGAGACAACACATCATAACGTCCAAGCAACACTGAGGTCTGGAACCTTGAATCATCTCAGTTATCACAGAAACGAGTGTACAAAACATCAGAGCACGTTTTAGCAACGTCTGAAACACGATTTTAATGCAAGTCACATGATAACTAGTTCAGGTCAAAGCTACAGGTGTAAGAAGACTGACCTTCTCACTCAAACCTTGTCTGTATTGCTTGATATTTACCATCGGTGGGATATGTTAGAGTAAGCCATTTGTGCTGAGATGTTGCCGATATGGTCGTGGTTTCCAGCAGTTAGGTACCACTGTATATCCAGTAGAGATGGCTGCGAGAAGACACCTTCAAACGTGTTCTGTGGAGGAGAAATACCTCACAGTTTATGTCTGTGTAGGCTCTCAGTCGTCCAGCTCATGGTAGTCTAAGAAGCTTTGAAAGTACTGGACTCCTTCTGTTTCACCTGTCATCAAAGAAGCTTCTGCAAGTCTAAAACCTGAGGTATTTAAACCCAAGAGAGTCACTGACCCACTATGGATTTATTCCACAAACATGAGTGTGCCATGGGCTCCCCAGTGTCACCCATTATAGCCAAGCTTTACATGGAGGAAGCGGAAAATAAAGCACTTAGCCACTGGCACAGATACGAGGATGACACCTGGGTCAAAATCAGAACCCAGGAAGTAGAAGCCTTCACTGCTCACATGAGCTCTGTGGATAGAAACACACCAGGGCAAAGGATAACTGTTCACTGTTTCTGGACTGTGCCGTGCGCACGGAGGTGAACGGAAACCTCAACACTGACGTTTACCAGTTTACCAGGACATCTGCATCTCAAGGACAAAGGTCTTTCGAGGATGTCAGTGTTCACATTGTGGGCAGAGAAGACAGATGGTTTGAAAGAGGAGTGAAAGAAGTTATCTATGTCCACTGTGAATAATCATCTTTAAATAAAGGCTGCCTTACATCACCAACTGTCTGCTGGCTACGATGCAGTTTCTCTTCCAGGTGCCTGACATTTACATCAGGTAACCTCAACAGGTCACATGACAGGGTAAGGCAAGGTCTCACAATGGTTCCACCTGAAACATACTTATCACGCCTCCGTTCTTGTATCACACCGTGACTCACGTGACGAGGCTCGTGATCAGTAGTGGGTCAACAACTCTTAGCCTGCAGTCTGTTAGACTGATGATAGCGTTAACAAGCTGCTAGCTGCAAATAATCATGTGCAGTTCTGAAAGCAGACTATGACCTCACCTCAACTAATGCCAGCTCGGTGGTGAGTAGCCTCAGTAACACTAATAAATCACACAGCAGCAGTACATTCACGTAGTTGTAAAAACATGACAATAGTAATCCAAAGTATTCAGAATCCCTTACTCACATTGAGTAACTGAACAGAATATGTTACAAACTACATTTTGGGGCATGTATTCTGTAATCTGTAGTGGAATATGCTTTAAAAGTAACCTTCCCAACACTGGGTACCAGTACTGTCCCTCCAGTCTTCACTTTGCAGGGAATATGGTGATCGGGTGTTTCTTTGGAAACCTCAAGCCACATTTTGCAGCTTTCTGGAGTCCAGCAGAGCTAAACATGGACAAGCTTCCTGTTGCTATGGGTTTCTTTTGGTTCTCTTACCTATTGTGAAGTTCACAAAGAAACTGGCAGTGAATAAATTATCCCTGCTCATCTTCACTGTAAAAGAGTGTAGCAACACCAGTGAGAAGTGCTAACTACAAATCTAAAACTATGCGTTTGATTTGTAACATTTTAGTTTTTAGCCAAGGAAATGACATCACCCTGCAGAATCCTTTAGGGTAGACTAAACTCTGAAGAGATGCTATTCATCGCAAAGTCTGGGGCTACAAGAAGAGCTCAACAGAATATATCAACAGCTGTTAATGCATGGGTCCTGATATGATACACCTTGAAGCGTGGGTCTTCCACATCCTTGACGCCGCTAAAATAGAAGTGATCTCCAAGGCTGAGAACAAAGTCCACCCCCTCGGATTGGGCCAGTCTATCCATCTCTGCAGCAATAGCTTTCTCTTGAGCAGTGTAGTAAGGAGGAAAAGGCAGCCCACCCCAGTCTGCAAGCACCACAAAGTTCAGCACACCTACAGACAATGAAGACACTTTTCTCAACACATGTGCACCATCCACAGACAGATACATACATGTGAATGGTTTTGTGGTTTAAAAACTATGTGTGAAATGCCTTAATGAAAACAAATGGTGAACATTCAAACAGACAGGCCCTGGCCAGATGGTGGATTCACACCCACAACCTTCTTGTTTATTACTTTGGCTGGGCAACAACAGCACTAAATATTGTGCCCCATGCTGCCCTCTAGTGGTGCCATATGACCTAAATCAGTGGTTCTCAACCGTTTCACAATGAGTACCACCTCAATAAATATATGGCTCTTAAAGTACCACCCTTATGACTGACATTAAAGTACAGTAGTATGGGCCTATTTAACACCACATATAGTTTACACAAGACAATTTTATTTCTTATATGAATGAATTTTATTTTAACTTTCATAAACAGGACGTGACAAGTGATAATAATAACAACTGTACTGCATTAAAACATTCACAGCAGGTGGGATAGCCAATCTTTAAGTGATGACCCGATGAAACCTGCGTCAGTCCAAACTACTCTGAGATTATTAAGGCTGTTGTGTTTTCAACATGTTTTAATGCTTTCGATCTTGTTCTGTTTAATCTGATCAAGCCCTGTTGGCCTCTCTCGGTTTTTATTACCACTGTTCATTTTAAAGCTCAGTTTTTAAACCCTTACGATGTAACTGCAGCCCATGCAGCAGTATATTAATGACTAACCTCGTATTGCAGTTGTTCTCCTGACTGAAGTTTGGTCCGTTTACAGCATCCTGTCATGCGACTGCCAGGGGCGTAATTTCCAGAGGGATTAGGCGGGTTATGACCCCCCCCCCCCCATTAATCAGACCCAACCAATATAACCCCCCCCCCAATAAAATTATGAATTATCTTGCATAAATAGGCTGTTGATTTTCTTTACTCATTTCAGTTATTACCAGCAAAATAGTTGAATGTTTAATCATCTGGGAATTTACTCAGATTTATTTATTTATTTAGACAGAGATCTTGACCCCCCCAATGTTCAGCACAAAGTTACGCCGATGGCGACTGGATTTGTCCCTAACCATCGGGAACCCTCACGTTAACTTTTACAGAGTGGAAGAAAGTTAGCGTTCATCCTCCATCTTCACTGTTTGTGTTATGCTAACATAGCTGTGTAGTTAGCGGTCACGTAGCACATCATTATATACCAGCTAGCCCAACTTCAGTAACCCTACAAACGTCACTGCTGTTTAGTTTCCTGTCTTCATTTATGCTGGAAGTGATAGCAGAGCTTTACAGTTTAATTTGTGTTGTGGCGATTAAGCTGCCGGATTTTTGGCTTCACAACTCTTCGTGGTCCGTGGACATCGAACCTCAGTTTGCTCTTTGTGGCATTTCAGAAACAAAATAACACCATGTGGTGGCCTCGCTGGATCTGCTGCGATGACCCGCTGTGTGATGACCCTTCTCTGGGCTCCCCCCACCCAAGGGAAATTCACCGCTCTCAAGGCGCTGCTGCTGCGCCGCTACTCCCTCTCCGATGCAGAGCGGGCCAAGATACTCCTCTCTCTCTCAGGCCTGGGTGATGGTACCGCTCTTGAGCTCATGGAGCGCACGCTGTCCTTGCTAAGAATGGATGATGGCGGATTTCTCTTCACTCACGTCTTCCTCCGACAGTTGCCGGCACCAGTGCCAGCTGGCCTCGCCAACTCCCCGCTGCTGGCCTTGGAGGATTACCGCTCACTCGCAGAAGAACCAGATCGTATTCTCCTGGCTACTAGGAGCTTTGGCATCCAGGTGATAGTTCCGACGGCATCTCCTGCCCACCCACCGATTCTCCCGGGGGCCTCTGACTCATCGATGGTGGCTGGGATCGTGGCACGGCGGCGCCTTGGAAAACAGCTGTGTTTTTACCAACAGCATTTTGGCACCACAGCACGGCGCTGTCTGCCGCCTTTGCAGTTTCAAGGCCCAGGGAAACGAGCCTGCCAGCGCTCTGTAGCGGCTGCGACCGCTGGCGATAAGGAAAGGCTGCTCTTCATAGAGAACTCATTCTCAGGGAGACGTTTTTTGGTTGACTCGGGCTCCCAGAAGAGTCTCGTGAAGTCTCATGTCGTCTTTGCAAACCTCCACAATGGTATATTCTTTAATCCTAAAAACAATTGGAGATTTCCTGCATACCACTAGAGAGAGCCCAAGTACCACCAGGGGTACGCATACCACAGTTTGAGAATGACTGACCTAAATAACACTACAGCTAACCGCGCTAACGCGCTGACACGGCGCAGCCCCACGCATTGGGCAATCTGCGCTAACTTGCTAACGGAGATTTGCTGGGTTAATGCAGTTATGGCGTTAAGGTCATTTTAAGGAGATTAACGCTGACAGCACTAATAAAAACACATCTTTTGATGTTTTTTTTAATTTTATTTAAATGGTGTGCAAAAGTCTCAAGACATCTTATTCCTTTATATTTTGCTTCCAGGGAGTCAGATTGTTGCCAGACTTTGCATTTTTCTTTTTCAACACAGCACTCGTGTGCTGGCTCATGCCCTGCCCACCTCACGTTTGGGAGACTGTAATACCATTCTCTTTGCTCTCCTCAAAAACAAACTTCTCAGTTGGCTCCACATGGTACAGATGGTACATCTACACAAATCTGCACCAATGACTGTTGCACCCATTCTCAGCTTCACTAGCTCCCTATCCACATTGTATTCAGTACAATATTTTGGTTCTTTGACTCTGACCTGCTTCAGCCTTAGACTCCTTCTCATGTCCTCTGCTCAGTCAGCTGCTCCTCACGTCAAACTGGACACTTCACGTGATGGAGTCTTTCGCTGCGCTGCACCTTGACTTTGAAATTCATTACTACACCTTCAACAGCTCGACTCTGACAGAGTCAAATCTCAGCTCAAAACTTAACATTTTCATTTGCATGTCAACTCTAATCATCCTTAACTTTTTAGTATTCCTATCTTCTAAAACTGTTCTTGTTATTTTGTGTTGTAGGGGCCAACAAATAAATATTATCGTTATTATAACGCTGACCTATCAGTCATTCAAGCCTTATAAAGGTACCCAGCTCAAGGGATGAACCAATGATGCAGCTACACTAAACACACAACTTGGCAAATACCCTGTTTTGTAACTTTGGGCACTTTATTAGCAGCCTGTCACAACAAGGAAACAAAGTAATATGTTTAAGCTCAAATATAAGGCTCGAACCTGATAGTCCTTAATCACGACTCTTCATGTACTTCCTGTGTGACAGGTCATCACACTGTAAATCAAACCTAACACTGACTAACATAAGCAGCAGCCTACCTTGTTCCACAGCGTCGAGGCCTTTCCACAAGTTATGAAAGCTTAGAATCAACACTATACACATGAGCCTGTCCATGGCTTCACTGTGCTCCCGTTTAAAACCGAAACAAACCTGAAACTTCCTGCATCAGGCCGGGCGAGAAAAACAGGATATCAGCTGATCAGCAGGTCAAAGTACAAACTGACTGCAGTTGCTCTAAGCAGACACGTTGTGACACACTGCAGCGAGTAAAAGAAGTGCAGACCTTCACACGGATCTTGCAGTATTTTCTGCTCTGCATGAAATGATTTTAAAGGAAGCTCTAAAGACAAACCTCTGAAAAAAGCAAAAACATAACGAGATTAAACACCTGTGTGGGTGTTTCCTGTGGTTACAGTGTGCAACTTTTATTATACTATCATTCAAGGCTAACGACGACAGCAATTCCTAAATTAGAGTAATTTAACTAAATACAGGCTGTGCAGAGAGCGCTATGCTGACTGGTGCACTGACAGGGTCACAGCAGTGTGATGTTGTCACCCTCCGTGGAAAAGCAAGAGATAGTGATGATGTTCTGCAACAATCCCACCCAGCCGGGGACCGTCCACCCTCCAAGATAACCATGCTCGTTCCAGTAGGAAGTGAATTCACTTTCACTGATGTAGTGCCAGACAGTTTCTTCACACTTCAGTCATCCCCTCTGATAAACAACACCCACGTATCAATAACAGAAAATGTGACATTGGTAGAAAAAAACTTGGTGTTTCATGGATGCTGCACAACTCACAGGTGCATTGTCCTTGTAATTGTGTTACTATTTATGGGCAAATAAGAGAAACATTGTTACAACAGAAATAAAATCAACCAACACAACGTTTAGTTCTTTTGTGGTAATTTTATGAAAAGCAATGTTTTTAAGTTTCTTAAAAATAGAGATGGTGAATCCAAACTGGGAGAACTTCAAAGGAAGCCAGTACAGGAGAAGTCTCACTGTGGCGTTTTGGATCAACTCAAAGCTTTTCAGGGAGTTTTTAGGACTTCCTGTTGACAGCGATTACAGATAGAAGTAATAAACGTATGAAGAAAAGCAGTCGTACACATTTATATTTTGGTACATGGACTGGCTCTCATGCACCGCCTTTCTACTCTCAGCACTTTATACAAGAGTCCTCATCCACCCCGTTTATAGAATCATGTTTTTCCATGTTTAACTGAGCTCAGGTAGAGAACGGGAACAGGGTTGATGTGCAAGGCTGTAGCAACTACAGTGTGATGATATGGAAACAGCGTCTGAAACTAGGGTGAAGACAGATGTCGTGATCAGCAAGCAGCAGTATGGATTCATGAGCAGGAGCTGGACCAGCACACATGTAAGCACAGCGAGACGGCGGGGAGGCGTGTCATAGATGAGGCAGATGGTTCACATCAGAGATCAGCTCTGAGCCTCCTCTTGGTCTCAACGCTGATGGACAGGTTGAGCTGCAGTGAGAGTGGAGAGCCAGGAGGGGTGGAGGTATGTGCTGGATCGCTTTCAAGATCGACCTCCATCACTGCAGAGCAGCTCTTGCTACCCATGTTGAGTTCCCCAAAAAAGTCTTTTTGTATAATTCTGAAATTATTATTTTTAACCTGTGGCAGTTCAACACTTTGCACCATTTCATTCGTTAAACGAATAACTGGAAACGTTGGGCTGTTCTAAAACGTTACAAATCCATCTCTCTGTGGATGCACAGACACAAAAATCGTTTCTACAACTCTTTATTTCATTAATCTGAGGTGAGATAACATTAATTATAGAAAATACCAACACAGTTAAGGCTCCCCTTTACATTTTTAAAACATTAGTATAAGGTACAAACCCCCAAGACAAACACAGTCCCACCACCCACAGAATCTACATTTCATTCATGGAAATTAGTAATGACACATCGGGAAGGGAAATGCTCAAAGTCATGATTTGGTGTTTAAGTGTGGACCAGTTTTATCATCACTGATCAAAAACAGGAGAAGGTGCAGCTTGACAACCACCAGGTTCAAATGACTGAACTCCAGAAACACAGCTCGTGCCGTTACCAACAGTTTTTCATAAAAACGCTGCACTGAGCTTAACGAGCTGCATTCTGCTTCTCCATCTCTCCACTGTTTGTTTGTCCGATCACACAGTCAAGATATTCAGACCAGCTTTATAAACAAGAGCAAAGTTCTGGAAAACTACAGGCTGCCGTCTGTGACAGTACTTATGTGTTTAACAAGAAACAACCACAGGCCTCGATAACTTTGTCCCACAGCCAGAGAAAAAGTCATCGAGCAAACTTGTTTTAACTCCATGACACATTTAGACGGCCTTTATCCTTCGGCTTTGAGAGGAGGGGAAACAGCCAGTAATGACAGAAGCAGCAAGCACATTTATGCCATCAGATAAGGGGTCCCTCCCCACAAACTCCCCCACAGGGATTCGTTATGACCCACAGCTACATGTGAAAGTTGAAATGCTTGCTGGCGTCGTCACCTGTAGGTGGAGTGCCAGATGTCCCCCTGGTACCACAATTGAAAACAACAAACAAAAACAAATAAGCCGTCATTGTGAATCTGAACCAAGTTTAGCTAAAGGTTAGCCGAGAGCGAGGCGGACCCAGAGTGAGAAATGTGAGTGGTTGCAACAAGGCGAGATGTCCTGTGTGATGTGTTTGTGATGCCACAGGATTCGCCTCCTCACAACTGCTTCCATAAATGAGCTCATTAAAACATTAATTACGAGTGAAGGACCGTCCAACGGTCAACTCTCATCTTCAGTCAGAAGCTCCCAGACAGACACATGTAGGCAGCATCACACTCACATGAAGAACAGCTCCTGCTCCTCATTACAAGCAAACCTGGTACTGTTATGATCCATGACTGCAGTGGTGACACAGTAGCATGAGTCTACTTCTTAGTGTGAAATAGCCTAAAGGCCGGAAACAGACGTTTGGCAGTGAACAAATTATTGTTTCGACAGGACAACAGTGATAAGGATTTAACAGTGCGTAGTTTGAACTGCTGCCACGAGTGCAACCCACCCACCAAACAAAAACACTAAACAGAAAGAACACAGGACGGGTTTCTAAATCAACAGGAAGTCTGCGCCAGTGTCAGCAGCTGGTAGTTATGAACCAAACTCGACTGTTTCCTCTGTGATGGGCTTGAACTCGTAGTTTCCTCGTCCATCCATGTGCAGATAATACTACAGGACAGATCCAGAAACACAGAGTGAGTGTGGGAAGGAGAGAAATAAAGAGACCAGTGGGTTAAAACACATTTACCAATACAAAGATGTCGTTTACAACAGCAAAGAGACCAGTTACAAATGTAACCACGTGTCAGATGGTTAGGTAACAGTAAGCACCAAGATCAACATGTTTCTGTACACACATGAAGAAGACCTGGGAGGTCCGTCACTATTCACAGGTTACTCTACAGTGACACAAAGACTTTGTTGTCATTGGTTGACTATACTGCACAAACTAATGAGCAGTAATCCAATGAGACATCAAGGAGGCTCAGGATAAGCTCAGTCATAAAAGCACCAGCACGTCGTAGCATTGACCGTTTCACTGACGTTAGCATAGCGGTGACAGCATGGATCCGAGCACAGCTTCAACCAATAGGATTCCTCTCTTCATGATCGCGACCAATAAGATCAAGAGACTCAGCGGCCAACATTACACAGTGTGTGGCACATCACATACTGTACAGTTTATCAACACTGGACATCGTAATGACTCTGCTTCTAATCATAGTGAGTAGATGAGGGGGGAAGCTTTGGTGCCCCTGAAACAACAAACCACCCTGAATACAGTTTGTTTGAAGCCTTAATCACTGAACGTTACAGACGTGTTAGTCTGAACTATGCACAGACTCACTGCTCCCAAATCTGCACTATGAGTGGTCTGCTCAGCCTCAACAATGAAGCCGAGCGCTGACACAATGACAGGATCTGCACTTTGAATCATAAGAACATCCAGTCCTACCTCATGATGTTTCCACAGGGATTTCCTGTGAGACACAGTGAACAAGGTGATGCCCACCTGTTGAGATAAAAAACAAACCCCCGTTTTAAAGAACACCATGGTGAGATTTCGCCACATCATCTCCAACCCTGCTGCAAAAGTTCATAGTGTGTTACGGCCCCAGCAGGGCCTCCTTCCAAATGGACCTGTTCACACAGCTGACCCCCATCAGAGTTTAAAGGTACTTCAGGCCAGAGAAAGGTGAGCTCTAGTGCCAGAGAGCCTTGTTGGGTAGCAGCCAGTGAGCTGTGTGGTGGCTGATTAACTAACGCTTCTGACTTTTCAGCTTTTTGACCAACACCTCAGTTTTGTTGCTCTTTCTTCAAAGCTGATAGCAGCAGTCTGAGTTTAGTTAGTAGTAGAAGCTGCATGCTCAGGACTGGCTGAGCCCTCTGAGGTTGATCTGGATTCAGTGACTTGACAGCTTCAGTTTAGACTGACAACAGTTAAAGGAGGGCGCTGGACAGATGCTATTCTGAAAGCAATGAATTCAGATCAAGGTCAGTCCCTGACATCACTGAGAAGTCAAACTAACATTTAACTGTTCAGTGTCTGTAAACAGGGAAACTTCTAGAAACCAATGAATTCCAAGATGCACTTTGATATGACTGAATGAAGAAATGATTAAACTGGACGGGAGGAGTCGTGCCAGTGAGCAGGTTCACATAATTTAGTCACTCTCTAACTGGCCCCAGTTCAGCAGAGCCCCCCCAACAAATGTGGGCCCAGACGTAAACGAATGTGCTCATGTGCTATATTTATGTATATGCAAAGACATACCGTCCTGCAATGGGTGTAGATGTAATCCTCAACATCCACACTCACTGCACTGGTGCACTCATCCAGGATCGCAAACTGGGGCTTGTGGTAGAACAGTCTGGCCATCTACATGAAATAGATGTGTTAGGTAAGTCAGTCACTGCTGTTCCAAAAGTTGACCAGTTGACTGAAAATGATACTCAAATCCACAGCCACAGGGCAACTCCTGCATCACACTGCCGGTTTAGGTGTGAGAATAAAGCGCTCCTTCAAATGTGTCTGTTAGCAAGCAGAGAAGGGCTTTCATCCCCCGCAGGCCCGACCCCGCAGAGGGTGAAAGCCCAAACTTCATGCATCTGCCAAACCATGACTGGTTGGGCCAGAAAAACAAAGGAGCGACAGTGGAGGTGACAGTGGAGGTGACAGTAGAGGTGACAGTAGAGGTGACAGTAGAGGTGTCAGTAGAGGTGTCAGTGGAGGTGTCAGTAGAGGTGACAGTGGAGGTGACAGTGGAGGTGTCAGTGGAGGTGTCAGTGGAGGTGACAGTGGAGGTGTCAGTGGAGGTGTCAGTAGAGGTGACAGTGGAGGTGACAGTGGAGGTGACAGTGGAGGTGTCAGTAGAGGTGTCAGTGGAGGTGTCAGTAGAGGTGTCAGTGGAGGTGACAGTAGAGGTGACAGTAGAGGTGTCAGTAGAGGTGTCAGTAGAGGTGACAGTGGAGGTGACAGTGGAGGTGACAGTGGAGGTGTCAGTAGAGGTGTCAGTAGAGGTGTCAGTGGAGGTGACAGTGGAGGTGTCAGTGGAGGTGACAGTGGAGGTGACAGTGGAGGTGTCAGTGGAGGTGTCAGTAGAGGTGTCAGTGGAGGTGACAGTGGAGGTGTCAGTGGAGGTGACAGTGGAGGTGTCAGTGGAGGTGACAGTGGAGGTGTCAGTAGAGGTGTCAGTGGAGGTGACAGTGGAGGTGACAGTGGAGGTGTCAGTGGAGGTGACAGTAGAGGTGACAGTAGAGGTGACAGTGGAGGTGACAGTGGAGGTGTCAGTGGAGGTGTCAGTAGAGGTGACAGTAGAGGTGACAGTGGAGGTGACAGTAGAGGTGTCAGTGGAGGTGACAGTGGAGGTGACAGTAGAGGTGACAGTAGAGGTGTCAGTAGAGGTGACAGTAGAGGTGACAGTAGAGGTGACAGTGGAGGTGACAGTGGAGGTGTCAGTGGAGGTGTCAGTAGAGGTGACAGTAGAGGTGACAGTGGAGGTGACAGTAGAGGTGTCAGTGGAGGTGACAGTGGAGGTGACAGTAGAGGTGACAGTAGAGGTGTCAGTAGAGGTGACAGTGGAGGTGTCAGTGGAGGTGACAGTGGAGGTGTCAGTAGAGGTGACAGTAGAGGTGACAGTAGAGGTGACAGTAGAGGTGTCAGTAGAGGTGACAGTGGAGGTGACAGTGGAGGTGACAGTGGAGGTGACAGTGGAGGTGTCAGTGGAGGTGACAGTAGAGGTGACAGTGGAGGTGACAGTGGAGGTGACAGTGGAGGTGACAGTAGAGGTGACAGTGGAGGTGTCAGTGGAGGTGTCAGTAGAGGTGACAGTGGAGGTGACAGTGGAGGTGACAATGGAGGTGTCAGTAGAGGTGTCAGTGGAGGTGTCAGTAGAGGTGTCAGTGGAGGTGTCAGTAGAGGTGTCAGTGGAGGTGACAGTGGAGGTGACAATGGAGGTGTCAGTAGAGGTGTCAGTGGAGGTGTCAGTAGAGGTGTCAGTGGAGGTGTCAGTGGAGGTGACAGTAGAGGTGACAGTGGAGGTGACAGTGGAGGTGACAGTGGAGGTGACAGTAGAGGTGACAGTAGAGGTGACAGTGGAGGTGTCAGTGGAGGTGTCAGTAGAGGTGACAGTGGAGGTGACAGTGGAGGTGACAGTGGAGGTGTCAGTAGAGGTGTCAGTGGAGGTGTCAGTAGAGGTGTCAGTGGAGGTGTCAGTAGAGGTGTCAGTGGAGGTGACAGTGGAGGTGACAGTGGAGGTGTCAGTAGAGGTGTCAGTGGAGGTGTCAGTAGAGGTGTCAGTGGAGGTGTCAGTGGAGGTGTCAGTAGAGGTGACAGTGGAGGTGACAGTGGAGGTGACAATGGAGGTGTCAGTAGAGGTGTCAGTGGAGGTGTCAGTAGAGGTGTCAGTGGAGGTGTCAGTAGAGGTGTCAGTGGAGGTGACAGTGGAGGTGACAATGGAGGTGTCAGTAGAGGTGTCAGTGGAGGTGTCAGTGGAGGTGACAGTGGAGGTGTCAGTAGAGGTGTCAGTGGAGGTGTCAGTGGAGGTGACAGTGGAGGTGACAGTGGAGGTGTCAGTAGAGGTGTCAGTAGAGGTGTCAGTAGAGGTGTCAGTGGAGGTGACAGTGGAGGTGACAGTGGAGGTGTCAGTAGAGGTGTCAGTAGAGGTGTCAGTAGAGGTGACAGTGGAGGTGTCAGTAGAGGTGTCAGTAGAGGTGACAGTGGAGGTGTCAGTAGAGGTGTCAGTAGAGGTGTCAGTAGAGGTGTCAGTAGAGGTGACAGTGGAGGTGTCAGTAGAGGTGTCAGTAGAGGTGACAGTGGAGGTGTCAGTAGAGGTGTCAGTGGAGGTGTCAGTAGAGGTGTCAGTAGAGGTGTCAGTGGAGGTGACAGTGGAGGTGACAGTGGAGGTGTCAGTAGAGGTGTCAGTGGAGGTGTCAGTGGAGGTGACAGTGGAGGTGACAGTGGAGGTGACAGTGGAGGTGACAGTAGAGGTGTCAGTAGAGGTGACAGTGGAGGTGACAGTGGAGGTGACAGTGGAGGTGACAGTGGAGGTGACAGTGGAGGTGTCAGTAGAGGTGTCAGTAGAGGTGTCAGTAGAGGTGACAGTGGAGGTGACAGTGGAGGTGACAGTGGAGGTGACAGTGGAGGTGTCAGTAGAGGTGTCAGTGGAGGTGTCAGTGGAGGTGACAGTGGAGGTGTCAGTAGAGGTGTCAGTGGAGGTGACAGTGGAGGTGACAGTGGAGGTGACAATGGAGGTGACAGTGGAGGTGTCAGTAGAGGTGTCAGTGGAGGTGTCAGTAGAGGTGACAGTGGAGGTGTCAGTAGAGGTGACAGTGGAGGTGACAGTGGAGGTGTCAGTAGAGGTGTCAGTAGAGGTGTCAGTGGAGGTGTCAGTGGAGGTGTCAGTAGAGGTGTCAGTGGAGGTGACAGTGGAGGTGTCAGTGGAGGTGTCAGTAGAGGTGTCAGTAGAGGTGTCAGTGGAGGTGTCAGTGGAGGTGACAGTGGAGGTGACAGTGGAGGTGACAGTGGAGGTGTCAGTAGAGGTGTCAGTAGAGGTGACAGTGGAGGTGACAGTAGAGGTGTCAGTAGAGGTGTCAGTGGAGGTGACAGTGGAGGTGACAGTAGAGGTGTCAGTGGAGGTGACAGTGGAGGTGACAGTGGAGGTGACAATGGAGGTGACAGTGGAGGTGTCAGTAGAGGTGTCAGTGGAGGTGTCAGTGGAGGTGACAGTGGAGGTGTCAGTGGAGGTGACAGTGGAGGTGACAGTGGAGGTGTCAGTAGAGGTGTCAGTAGAGGTGACAGTGGAGGTGTCAGTAGAGGTGTCAGTAGAGGTGTCAGTGGAGGTGACAGTGGAGGTGACAGTAGAGTTGACAGTAGTGGAGGTGACAGTGGAGGTGACAGTAGAGTTGACAGTAGTGGAGGTGACAGTGGAGGTGACAGTGGAGGTGACAGTGGAGGTGACAGTGGAGGTGACAGTAGAGGTGACAGTGGAGGTGAAAGTAGAGGTGTCAGTAGAGGTGACAGTAGAGGTGACAGTAGAGGTGACAGTAGAGGTGTCAGTGGAGGTGTCAGTAGAGGTGTCAGTAGAGGTGACAGTGGAGGTGTCAGTGGAGGTGTCAGTGGAGGTGACAGTGGAGGTGTCAGTGGAGGTGACAGTGGAGGTGTCAGTGGAGGTGACAGTGGAGGTGACAGTGGAGGTGTCAGTAGAGGTGTCAGTGGAGGTGACAGTGGACGTGTCAGTAGAGGTGTCAGTAGAGGTGACAGTGGAGGTGTCAGTAGAGGTGTCAGTAGAGGTGACAGTGGAGGGGTCAGTGGAGGTGTCAGTGGAGGTGACAGTAGAGTTGACAGTAGTGGAGGTGACAGTGGAGGTGACAGTGGAGGTGACAGTGGAGTTGACAGTAGTGGAGGTGACAGTGGAGGTGACAGTGGAGGTGACAGTGGAGGTGAAAGTAGAGGTGTCAGTAGAGGTGTCAGTAGAGGTGACAGTAGAGGTGACAGTAGAGGTGTCAGTGGAGGTGACAGTAGAGTTGACAGTAGTGGAGGTGACAGTGGAGTTGACAGTAGTGGAGGTGACAGTGGAGGTGACAGTAGAGGTGACAGTAGAGGTGACAGTGGAGGTGACAGTGGAGGTGAAAGTAGAGGTGTCAGTAGAGGTGTCAGTAGAGGTGACAGTAGAGGTGACAGTAGAGGTGTCAGTGGAGGTGACAGTAGAGTTGACAGTAGTGGAGGTGACAGTGGAGGTGACAGTGGAGGCCTGAAGAGTTTAACACATGTTTATGGCTGTTCAGCATAAATATGCAAACCAATGGCTGGTGTGTGCTTTTCAGCATGTGGAGAGGTACAACTGAGTCCTTACAGCCATCCTCTGTTTTTCCCCTCCACTGAGAACGTCCATCCAGTCCTGGACAGTATCCCAGCTGCCCTCCCGGTCCAGGATGTGACCCAGCTGAACATTATCCAGGTATTCCTTCAGCACCTGTACACAAATATAGAGTCATACACACATACACAGTGGCAGTGTGGAGGAAATCTGCAGTGTCGTACCTGATCAGAGATGCCTTTCCTTTTTTGTTCTTCATGGGTGTCGGGGTAAATGACTTGGTCCCTCAGAGAACCCAGAGTCATGTAGGGTCTCTGGACAGAAACAGAGGAGGACTTGTGAAGGGATGCATTAATGCTGTGCTTTCCAAGCTGACCCTTAAACGTGTTGTGGGTAACATCTCCGCAGAGACCTACACTCCAAACAATATTTGGGCATGAAATGAGCATCTACTGAAGAATCGCTCAGACCTGTGTTTACACACAGGAGGCTTTAACACACTAGCATGCTCCTGGTGAACAGGGAGGTTGTGAAAAGTGCAGGAAGCCAGTGAGACTCTGGAGTAGTCTATAAATAAACTCTGACAGTGTTGTGTTTTATCCCGTCTCATTTTTAGAGACCATCTTCCTCAAACTGCATCAGAGTTAAAGTAAAGCTCACACATCGCCTCCTGAAGACTCACCTGTGGGACGTAGAAAAGCTTCCCCCTCTCAGGTTTTGTCAGATGCCCACCAAACAGAGGCCACAGCTAAAACACAACCAAATAAATCCACATCATAAAAGTAAAACCAGCTTGAGATGAAACTGATTACTGATGGTGCAGCCCTACCTCTCCCAGCACCCTGAACAGGGAGCTCTTCCCACAGCCGTTGGGTCCACACACAAGAACATTAGTGCCAGACTTCACCTTCAGAAAAGAGAGAACAGCATCTACACAACGTCCCATTGAACATCAGACACAGGGACAAAGCTATCTGAGCCCCGGCTGATCTCAGGTAGACAGCATCACACATACATGCAGCCACGAAAAGTTTGAACTGTGTCAGCACACCACTGAGTGAAATAAGTATTTGATCCTAAAACATGTCGTAGTACTCGATGGAGATGAGGTAATGCATGCACACTTTACTTCAAACGTAAGATTTCTGATCAGGATGTCTCCATTGGGTGTTGCTAGGGGAGTATTCTCAAATCTGCAGAGAGGAAAACATAAATCACACTCGATATCGCACTAAAGCACAAAGTGAAACCACACAAGCAGCACATACTTGATGAGGTTGTCTTTGTTAATAATTTGACCACTGCCCGGGACCAGTTTCTCTGCAGCATCTGCTTCTAAACACAGCGGAAAAACAAATGATGATGGCAGCTGTCGCAAATCCACTTCACAGTACATCAGGACTCATGCGTACCCTTCTCCTGCTGGGACACCATGGTGCGCTCGTATTTGCCAGCATTAAGGTCCTTGAGCACCTTCATCAGTTCAACGATACGAGCCGTGAACCTGTCGGGGGCACAATTCAACACATCCTCAGTGAACAGCACACCAGCTGTGTTTGGAAACACACTACACAACCCAGACAGCCAGCGCTCATCATGCCAGTGCTGTAGGACATTATTATCCATTTAAAGATGAGCAGTCAAATCTAAGCTCTAAGGAAATATTGGCTCAAAGCACAGCTCCCCCTTCTGCACACTCACCCTGAGAGCCGGCTCATCTCCCGGCCAGCCAGAACAATCCTGCCCAGGGCCTGGGACATTCTCAGCAGCATCCTGCCGCTCTGGTAGTAGTCCTACGAACAGCAATCAGTCAAACCTCAAAGCCCAAACATTACTACAGCAGTTTGTTAAAGCTGCGCTCCTGCTGCACGTCCCGACTGCAGCATAAACATACAGTTAATAAAGCATTAAATCTATGTGTGAAAACTAATTATGCTGGACGTCTAACATGAGGACTGAAGGGACGCCACATCGTTGGACAGACATGAAAATGATCAGGACAGAATCCGAGTTCACAGACACCCTGAAAAATCAAATCAATCATGGACCCTTTCACAGATCTGGAATCAGTCGGCACGGAGCTCCCGGATAGTTGGAGGCGGAGCCTGGCAGCAGATAGACTGAAGCACGGAGCCATTTAAAGGCAACACTTCATCCTCCAGATACTCCACTGTTGCCACAGGAGGCTGGACACACCAGTGGGAATTCCCATTCCATGATCCATATATAACTCCGCTCTGAGAGTCAACAGCATCGCAGCATAGTGTGCAATATAATTGCATGCTGCATGTCCCCTCTTTGCTGTGATCAGTGTTAGAGTTGGTGCTCTAAAGTGTAATGCATCACACATATTGCACAGAAGTGTTTACTTTACTTTCCTGTTTGTTACATAATGACCTGAAACGCATCCTTACCATTGAATAGAAAGCCACAGGTCTGCAGTGCCACACTACACATGGCACCAGAACACTTTTTATGTCCGATACCACAAATTTGGATATCTGCCGATACCTAAATTAATCTGATATAGTGTCTTTTTTATAAATATCTTGCTGCATTTTGTATAAGTTCATACTCAAGTTTTTAAAAACAAGAGACTGAAGCTATTCTGTTATACACAGAATACACTGCAGCCAAAACATCTTATAGTTCAGCAACACTGATCAATCTAATAAAGTTAAACCTGCACCATCCTCCCTATTCTGGTATTTTAAAGAGTACTTAGCAGAAATATTAAACTAACTAACAGGGTCGCCAACTTATAGCAACAATATTAGGTAACCACCGTCCACCTCACAATGCTTAATCGACATAATCAACTTTAATTTAATGCACATGTAAAACCAAAGCACAGAAATCAATTTTTCTACAATATCTGTGGATTCAACATCGTTCTTCAACAGAACTGCACAGATGGTTCCCAAAGTACTGTAGCTTACTAGAGTATATTAGACGTAATAGTTCCTATATACAGTAATGGACTTCTATACATTTAATCCGATCACCACTTTGTAAGATTCAGATAATTATTTAATAAAAGCGAGACATTTTAAATGAGAATAAGAAAGAAAAGTCTCTTTTGAGCCCCCCTCTCCCCGTTAATGCCACAATCCCACGATCACCTGACCCAAACTCAACGTAACACCTGTTCGTCCCGTCTGATGCTGCCAGGTTACACCTCAGACTGTACCTCCTGCTGCCACAGTGCTATCAGAGGACAAAGTCAAGGTTGTTCTAGCGATGCTGACAGAAGCTACAGTTCATTATTACATTTGTAATCTAGATCATCGCGGCTTTAACAAATGTCAGGATTTATAAAGTACTCTTTCAGACGCGTGTTAAGTTACAGTACAGCTCCGCTCACCTCCAGCAGCTCCGAGTGTGTGCTGTGTGTGTGCCGTGGATGGGAAAGGTTCAGGAACGGCCGGCTAACCACCAGATATCCCACCACGGTGGCCAGATCTGCAAAGGAACAGCACGTGCACACACAGGACGACGCTTTATGTTGTTGGGGTGAACGTGATGAAAATGGCTTCATTCTATCAGTTACAGGCTGTTACTGATGCTCGGTGGAGGACTGGACGAGGAGCACGTCAGCAAAACAGCTACTTACACTTAGCAATTATACTGTCCACGACACCCATAGAGAACCGGAAGAAGATGAAGTCATGCAGGTGGTCCACCTGGAAGGACAGTCTGGATTACACTCCCATATTCACTCTAGTTACCAGGAACTGGACATTTCTCCTGCTTTACTGGTTTCATCCTTCAAAAGCAAAATGTTTGCATCTTCTAAGTTTCTCTACATGAGTACTTACTGAGGTCAAGCACAGTCCCTCAGCCTGGGTAACCCAGGGCTACTCACCAGTTTCTGGAAAACGCTATGAATGGTCTGTTTTTCCCTCTTGTTCCCATTGTAGAAGGCAATCTCCTCACTGATGAGAAGATGCATCGTTAACAAACACGCCAGGCCTGCACAGTAACAGACGAGTGGCTGACAGGCTTACCTGTTGGTGATGAGGCGAGAGTTCACGTAGCGGTACTCGCCCTCGTAACGCTGCTCAGTCACGGTCATCTTGCCTACTGGCCTCCTTAATCTGGTCAGGAACAGCCCTGAGATCAGCAGGTAGACCATCATGCTGGCTGGACCCTAGGTGATGATGAATACAGAGACAGCAGCACACCTGAGCTTAAGATGTGCCCGCGGCAAACAATGAGAAGACGTAACAGATGTAAGGAGGTGGACCCTCACTGGAGGAAATATCCTGGTCAAAAACGACTTCGACAGTCCTTTGATTGAGTAGAAATACTTCAGTACTATTGGAGGCCACCTGAACTCTGGTTAGACACGTTTATTCTGGTACAACACAGTAGCACAACCTCGGGATTGTTTGAGTTCAGAAGGAGAACTTTAGGTGTTTATGTTGGACCAGACAGCGATCGACCCACCGACCTTCAGCCATCGCAGGCTTTGGACCAAGCTCTGTCCTCCAACGCACAAATTAAAGAAACATGCACACTGACAGACGCCTAAAGAAGGGAAGGCCAGAAGCATGTCTTTGTGGAAGCACACAATGGGAGCTGTGGTAACGCACAACAGTCATACTGTGGAAGAAAGCTGTGTGAGCACACATGTACACAGAGGGCTTCAAGCAGCAGCTCTCCTCTTGTTGGACAGCTAGATGGAGGAGATGCAGATGTCAGGGTGATTTGTAGCAGAGGGAAAGACAGGAAGCGTTTCATGATGAGGAGGAAGGTGATTTCTGCTGACTCAGGAGTCCTGCTACAACCAGCCCAGACAAGCCTACAGCTGACAGTGCTGATCACACAGACCTGAGAACCAACAGGAATCATTGTACTCGTTCCATCCCAAAATAAAGACATTTCTTGGAAACTTGCTTACCTGGGCACCGATGGCACTTGTCAGTTTGAAGATGTACAGGCCAATATCTAACAGAGGCTGCAGGACACAAACAGGAAAGAGTTAGACACAGGGAAACGCCACAGCAGGCCTCACGAGTCCAGAGCTGCTGCAGAGACACCAAACAGAAAGTGAACAGCTGTAGCTACAGACGCAAACACGTCCCGCACAGAAAGCCCCGCCCACGTGGTAGAGGGCGGCCCCACCACTGGGGCAGGGCAATATGGCCAAAAATATTTATCACCATATATTTGAAAATGTGCGATAACTGCTGTGGCCCCCCCACACTCCCTAGCAGATCATTACATGGAGAAACCTTTGGAATGCAAGCATGCTGATCCACACAGGTATGCACACATGGGTATTCACAGACGCGGACTAAAGCTTTCTTGGCTGCTGCCTCAAAGCACACTGTGCGCTGTCTATCTTGCGTGCTGCACAATATCGTTTATTATTTAGTAAATATTGATATCTATGACTAGCTAGTTTATTGTGATGGTGCTTTGTTTTCTCTATTATTATGTTGCTCTTTGTTGTTTGCTGTCTCCTCTGTTTGTTTTTTTTGTTTGTTTGTTTGTTTGTTTTTTTCTCCATACAGGTGACCCAGGAGTTCTTTTTTTTTTTTTTCTTCTCTCTCCTCCCCCCCCTTCTCACCGTCTCTTCTCCTCTTTGGTTTTCTTTCTTTCTCTCCCCCTCTCTCTCTCATTCATTCCCCCTGTCCTATTTATTAAAAAAAAAAAAAAAAAAAAAAAAAAAATGACAAAGGATGAACTGAAGCTCTGCCATCACGTAATGTCGCATACTGCTGTTTCTGATGTCATTTATAAAAAAAAAGAAAAAAAAAAGAAAAAAAAAAGAAAATGTGCGATAACGATATAACTGGCGCGAGACAAAATACTTTTTCACTTGAACAAGCAGCTGTTTTATGTGCAGCTGTACAACAATGCAACAGCTTAACCAAAAGGCATTTCCAGTGGAAACTGGCCGACATATCCTCAGCATGTATATCCACACTAGCTAAAGAGCTGCTTTGCAGTGTGCCCAATAAATAAGTCAAACATGTCTTTTTTGGGATTATAAGAAAACCAAACTCGACTCGTTCTTCTTGCTTCCTGCACTTCGTACCATCGATTCATTAATGTTGAATTCTCTCACAGCTGCTCTGTTCTCATGATCGACTGCGCCACTGATGGACTTTAAAATCCACTTCATGCCATTTGGGCTCCTTATGCACACAATACTGTAATATTATGTTGAAGCGTATCACAGTGCGCATCACAGTGCGTATCACAGTGCGCATCACTCCACCAGGCTCCAGTCTGCGGCTTCGTAGCTTAGCAAAGTTGTACTGAAACATTTTGACATGAGCGCCGTGGACATAAAATCGGTTTGAGGTCAGTAAGCACAACCAGAATTCATACATAAGGCGCGCTGTCGATTTTTGAGAAAATCAAAGGATTGATTTTAAGTGTGGCTTCTTTTGTGAAAAAGACGGTAATAACGACGGCCGCTTGCATGTTCTACAAAAAAAAAAGTGCTTCGGTGCCTATGTGACGGACAGAAACTCAGCCAGCTCTGCACATTATACTGGTATCACAGTGAACGGTGTGATGTGGCCCAGTCCTCCCACCACTGCACCCTCAGCCTCCTGGTAACCACACCTCTGCTATCCATTTCAAAGCCCAGGCGACGATCTTGTTAAATTATTGCAGTCAGAGGTTTTTACTACATATATCCATGATATCAGTTTGACTCTACGGTGTCACCTTGCTCTCCATCCACCCGCCCCACGGGGTGATGATACTCTGATGTGTACAGTGGATTTACATCCCACTGTGGCCGAATTACACCTGCATGATGGGGGAGTGCAGCTGATTGATCATTAACATGTATGGGAGTACCTTGCTGACGTTGGAGTACAGATCCACCACACTGTTGCAGAACTTCTCCACATCCTGTGTCAGCAGCTGGTCTGCGTTGGCTACACGGTTGTCCAAGTTTCCCATTTTGTAGTAAGTGTAACCTCTGAAGAAGCAGGAAACAGAGTGCAGCAATCACACAACAGCTCTAATCACTACGAGTCGGGTCAGAGTCCCTGTGATGGAAGAGAGGCTGACGCTGTTTGCTTTGGCTCTCCTCAGTTACATCTGCAGGGTCAAAGTTCAGTAGTGCCGAGCTGATAGTAGCAAACAAGAGAACGCTGCAGCCACACAGGCCTGGCTTACATGCATTTGAACAACATGCTCCAGGTGTTCAGTGACCACAGGCACACAGAGGCTTCAACACCACAGCCGACTGACACCGTCTCACATCTGCTCCCCAGATTTAGCAAACAAAGCCACTCGTTTCACTGAAGTTTAAATACAGCAGCCTAACCCTGCTGCTGTCAGTGTCTCACATGCACTGAAGGTCAAACCCTCTGCACACGACGAGCACAGCATCACTGGTGTACTTACTGCAGGTACTGGTTGTAGAGATGCTGGGTTAGCCTCTCACGAAACCTCAGCTTCAGCTCATTCAGACCAAACTTCAGGAAGTTGTTCACCAAGGATATCTGGAAACAGCCAGTCAGACATTCAAAGAAAGCTCCCAGGAGAACAGCGTGCAGGAACACAGCTCGAGGTGATGAAAGCCATGCAAACTACAGACAATCAGCCATGCTCAGTTTATGTCAGTGTGATAATTACACCAGTTTCTGTGCCATGAAAAGCAGTCAGTCACACAGTTAGCCAAGCAGATCATGCTAGTGTGATGATGGGATGTGGGTGTCACAAACCTCAGGACTCCAGAGTTCACACTTACAATTGGCATGAATTCAATAAACTTCAACAAGCAGATCTTGAAATCTTTAGTGGAACGACCAATAATTGCACTGCAAACCACAACAAGAACAAAGATGAGCAAACAAAGCCAAGGTCAGAGACAAACACTGAAGCTTGCTGTGTGCAATTTATGATGTGACACAAAGAGGACGGTGGATCCTGACACGGAGCAACACTGGAACACTACTCAATCTATGCATTTCCATGTTATTAGCTGCTGTGCACAGAGGCCCGAGGCGTCACTGGGCCATGTGTAAACTGCATTTGTTACATACATTACAAATATTTGTCAGATCCACCTAATCGCACAGAAAAATAACAAAATATGGCAGCCCAAACCCAAGTGCAGTGTGTGCTCGTAATTCAACATCTGCAGCAATATCAAATCTATAATCAACAGTAGTTCAGTCTGCTCTCCAGCAGCTTCGACTCCGGGATCAGAGCGTGACGGTCTCCACCGTGAAGACATGGATCAAAGCACATCTGGGTCCCGCCCAGCTCTCTCTCTCCTGGGTTTCTGACATTTGCAGAGTGCACACAGAACAAGTCTGCGTTTGAAAAACTCAGCTTCAGGCGCTTCTCAACAATGCAGCGCCTTTCACTGCTCCTACAAAGATGCAGCACTCGTACGCAGCGCTTTGTGTGCCAGGGTCATGTGACACTTGAAACGGCGCACACAGTCTCTGAAGCAGAACAAGTTCATACTACACGCCACGTCTGACCAGCTGCAGGTCGAGCCAGCTGATCCAGAGCCGGCGGCCGGAGTAATGAGCACACACTGAACAGCATTCCAGTGAACCTGTGCCAGGATGTTACACGTCCCCATGACGACCACAGGTCAGCGTTGTACCTCACAGACCGCACACAAAGCAGATGTTAGAGCTACCATGTTAATGGCTTCTTCTAACACAGCACTTGTTGACAGTTACCCCTGGTATGACTGACATGTAGGAACAAAAGTGCGTGTTGAACACACAGCTGTCTCTGCTTATAATACCACTGTGAAGAACCAAAACACAGTCATCAGTTCCTGTAAAGACAGCAAAGCAGAATCCACGTTACGTTTTCAAACTTTCATTGTGTGAGCAGCAGCAGAGAAAGCCGGGAACGCCCCCTGCTCTGCTTCGGCCTGGTAGGGCATCAACATCGCCGACGCTACGACCACACACTGCCCCGCCCCCCACTCTAGTGATTTATCACCGTCTCATCTTTGTTGTGTCGTCTGATTTACTCCTGTAACACAAAGAAACATCGTAAACACTGAAGCCTGACCTTTCGATCATGGTCCCGTTCTGGATCATCCACACGTCACAGTAGGTTCTGGCCACCAGCATGGCAGCAATAAACATCAGGTAGCCAGCCTGTGGAGGAGAGGGGAGACAGCGCCCACAGACTGGTTAGTGTGTAAAAGACTGCAGATGTTTATGGTCCTACCTTTGACTCTGCTCGTATCTAATGAACTGATGAGATAAGACGAGACCAGGAGCAGCCATGTGGCGGCGACCTTGACTTGTGGAGTTATTGTCTCTGTGTCAAAGGGCTCTGCTGCAATCACAGCAACGCTGTGGAAACTGTTTCCCAGTATCTTTCAACCATTACCAGACTCAATGTTTATGGTTGGCCCAGTCATCACTGGTCAAATAGGTGAAAGGCCTCAGTGATTAGGGCTGTCACAAAACTAGAATCACAATTTAATACCAATAACCATGAAAATGTCAGAGAGCGGCCAATCGAACACCACGGGCACCAGTACGTTTCAATGGGAGGACTGGCAACAGGTGCCTTCAACATAATGCTGACCAGAAGGAAGCAAAGATGAAGAGCTGGTATCACTACGACCTTATCATCAGGTCATTACTGTCAGAGTACCATATTCATACACCTGCTGTGTTCATTTCACTGACAATGATGTGAACACAGTAACCTCACTGTGACACGAACCAAAGCAACCTGCTGATCCGGAACTTTCCGGAGCCACGTACGCTTTGTATTCTGGGAGGTCCTACAGATATGTGAGGGTCTGTACTGGCTCTTCTGCTAGTTTCTAGAATAAAGGATGCAGTGTGTACACCATGCATGAAGCCTTCAAACGCAACATCCATGTAAGGGCCGCGATCAGAAGAAATGTGCAGCATGTCTACACCGGCATGATGAACTGTCCACTGGCCTGGAGTCGAACCAAAGCACCTATATGAAGAGAGCAGTGAGTGCAGGCGGTCGCTGGTTCGAGTCCACTCTTACCTCCATGCAGAAAACGCGAGGCACCAAGACCCGGAGGATCCGGAGGATCCGGAGGAAGAAAACTTTGTCCACAGCTGCGC
Organism: Aulonocara sp. 'chitande type north' Nkhata Bay; assembly: GCF_057382095.1. Taxonomy (NCBI): domain Eukaryota; kingdom Metazoa; phylum Chordata; class Actinopteri; order Cichliformes; family Cichlidae; genus Aulonocara; species Aulonocara sp. 'chitande type north' Nkhata Bay. The sequence continues at coordinate 330,224 of NC_141352.1, read as the reverse complement.
GATCTTTTTTGCCATCCTTCTGCATGAAGAGGTTCAGACAAGAATTAAATGCACCAAACTAAGTATTATGTAGACTTTGGACACTCCGCTCAGGGTGTTTCAACATACCTGCGTGTTCAGCACCAGGTCTGAGCTTCCTCTGAAAAACAGGGCATTAAACGATAAACACGCTGGTAACTGTGGCCTCCGCTGCCATCCTGTAGCATGAGGCCCGTTTACAGGACTCACACACGGGACTACAGCCTCAGCCTTCACCGCCTCAGAGCGACCTCTTTCCCACAACATTCACCACGTCACCTGCCAGCGGGGTTACTGCTGTCGTGGCTGACAGATAACTACACACTAGCTTATTAGATTACACACACAACTTTGGCTGACAGTACGACATTACTGAGAAAGAAACAGTAGAAGACACCAAGCCACAGAATTCTGGCTGTGCGACAGTGTGTCGGGAACACGTTATTTCTGTTCGTGTTGGGATGTATGCCGAAACAAGAGGACCCCGAAGAGCACACAGAAAACGTGCCTGCTTAGAAAGGAGCCTCGGGAGCGCCGAGCAGCGGCAGGTCGCCTGTCAGCTGCTAGCCGCTCCTCAGTAGCATGACTGTCGCTGACAACCAGCTGCTGAGCGACACACAGCAGCCGCTTACCTGTTTGACTTGGTCCGCTTCCTGTGCTTCAGCAGCACGAACACAAACAAAATGCTGCCCGCTATGGAGGAGTTCCTAGCTGTCAGATATTTACTGAAACCCGCCATGACTGGGACACAACGACCGGCCTGCGCTCCACGGTCTTTCGGACGAAGTCTTCTTCTTCTGTATCGGCGGCTGACAACGACTATAGAGATGCATTACTGCCACCTACCTGTGGCTGCAATAATAATAATAATAGTAAATTATCATCATTATTATTTATCTATTTTTACTTTGACGCGTCAAGTACAAATGCATATAGGAATGGATGAACTGCCAAAGAGATCAGTAACAATGAATGAAAACAGTCAGTGAATAAATGTACATACAAAAAACAAATCATCATGTCTAAATGTCTATGCAAAAAATAAGCATGTGAACGCAGTATTAAATCAAAGCTGCACTTACTTTACAATAGCATGTGTTGTTTTTGTGGTTTAGTCATTTTAAAGTACCTGTAAAGTTCTTTTTATATAGAAGTTAAATTCTAACTTAAATTAGCTCAATTAGTTTAAGATGTAACCCAGCTTTAGACATAATAATCAATGATGGTGATAATGAGGTAGCTCTTCTGCCTTAAGCCATGTGCTTGGCCAGAGGTTGTTTGGTTTCCTTGATGTATAAAACAGGACAATCATCCTGGCACTTACTGGTGTATTACTACTCTAATAGTGTATTACTAATCTGTGCCGGGGGACTGTGGGTGGACTGCTTTTTGGCGTAGCATGTTTTGGGGTTAAAAGCCATAAAAACCTGGTCTTTAGAGAAGGTATGTGTCAGCTGTTCTAATAGTACTGACACATAACCAATCATTAAAGTGTTTCATTTACACAGCAGTGTAACTGGGCCCTATGCAGTGAAGTGAGTTTGGCATACTCAGGGTTTCTGTTCGTTATCTAAGTTCACTTACCCAACACTGGTGATCAGGACAAACAGCCACACAAAGCTTGTTATTAACTTGGTCAGCTAACCCACGGTTTCCCCTGGGGTTTCTGTCCTACAGTCTAATAAAGCAAATATGGGATTCTCTACAGTAACAGGAACTGTGCACGTTTCTGTGCAATGCATGCAGTTCCACTCAGCAGTTTTAGTTCTGTACACCTGCACATATAAAGGGTATTCCCCCCAGGACTGAGTCTCTATCACACTTAAAACAAGCTGTAAATGAAATGTTCTCTCAGCTTAAAGGGTTTGAAAATAGAAACATAGGCTAAATCTATCTACAAATCTGACATGAGGTCAGTGTAGGTCCATCAAGGACCACGATCCTTATAGAACAACAAATTGTTGTAAAAATGTTTTGTTCCCAACAGAAAAAACAATCAAAGAATAAACTTGCATCTTTGTGATATAAAGAGCTCTTACATTCTTCTAATAATATCACAAATGTGAAGGCCACGTATTTTATCCAAACAGCAAGAGAATTCAGAAGTTTTATTTGACACAATCAGAAACATTGTCACGTCTGCACGTCCTGCTCCAACTGTTCAGTCAAATAAAGAGTGTGAAACCTTTCTGTGTTAATGAGACCCATAATATCAAGAACATATTAGCTGCTCATCACTCTTTGCACCAACCTCTTGTTAGGATGCCTGGGTCGTTGGCCCAGGGTTTTTGAGTTTATTATATTTATCATTTCTAGTCTTTGGTTTCTTTGAGTTCTGTCTTATGGTTTATGTCTCTGTGTTCTCTAGTTGCTCTGTCTCCCCTGTCAGCTGTATCCCCTTGTCAAGTTCACGTCTCTGTGTTATGTTTCCTGTTTTACTTTGAAAGTCTGTCTCATGTAAATGCGTCTGGTTTTGCTTCCCCTGTCTCGTTAGGCCTGATTTGCCCCAACTGTGTTTCCCTCCTGTTACCCATTCCCTGATGGCGCCCTCTGTGTATTTAAGCCCTGTGTTTCTCTGTGTCCGTGTCGTGATTTACCCTCATTTATGCTGTGTGTTCTGTCTGCCTGCTCATGTAAGTTTATTTGGTGTTTTGGCAGTGATGGGCAGATGAAGCTTCATGAAGCACTGAAGCTTTTCATCCAATTGGTTCACCCCAGCACAAAGCTTCTTGAAGCTTCATTTGCTCTAGTAGGCCACCTACTGGACGTAAAAATATTAGTTGGCATGAATTTGAAGAGTGTGGCATTTTGCACACAGCCTGTAAATGTCAACAACAAAAGGAGTGTGTAAAACATCTATATTGTAGTGATGCAGTATACTGTTTATATTTATACTGGCAGTATGGAAAATGATCATTTGGAAATGCTTGAAATGGAAATGATCATTTACTGTGAGGTGAGGTGTGGTTGGGGTGTGGACAGTAGTTGTGCTTTTGTAACGTTGAGGTATGGACAGCTACACACTGAGGCCTCAGTCCTGCCTGTTCACATTTTCTTCTGTAAAAACTAAATTTTCACTGCTTTTATGACCTTTTTAGTGGGGAGAACATAGCTAGGATTTAATGATTTAACAAATCTTTTGAATCCTTTGTCCTCCACAATGCTAAATGGCTGGGAGTCCTCAATCACCATGGTAACCAGGTCTTCATCTATTTGAGATTGTTCTCCTGAGGAAAGACAATAAAGACAAAGCACAAATATAAATATCACATACGTAACTTATAACAGTTGTATAATATTGTTATATCATTTAGTAACATTACTGCATCCTATATTATCATTGCATTTGATGGCTCACCTGGTCTTGCTCCACAATCAGTGTTCCCCTTACTCTCATGCAAAGCTCTGTAGTGCCTAAGCATGGATGAGGTGTTGTTGTTATATCCCAGCTCCCTGGCACATAGCAAACACTTCACCTTGTACAAAAGTACAGACAGCTTAACATAAATTCTATTGCACCATCAGTATCATGACAATACATCTTCTGTAGAAATTTACATACCTTGTTGGGAGGAATAAGATCAAAATGTTCCCACACAGGGGAGGACATCCTCCTCTTCTTAGCTGGCTCCATTCTCTCCTGACTTTCTCTCCTCACTCTCATAAACCTCCAAACTGTCTCCAAACTCTCACTAACAACTCTCCATCAAACACCCACATTTTGAATGAAGTCTGAGGGGTTTATATCGCTGTCATATCTCGCGGCAAAGTTCGAACCACTTCATGAACCAGTCACGTGGTACAGCCGGGCAGCGAGGCTTCGGACGTCATCATTTTCAGCTCCTCCCATAAATGAAGCAAGCCTCGATACGCGCTTCGCGGAAACGCCCCCTCCATTACTCGACACACGCTCCGAAGCCTCGATACAGAACATCATATCACTACTTTTTGGCTTTTTGTTAGCTTTTATTGCTGGAGGGCAAAACGTGAGTTTTGAAATACAGTTTTGCCTGCTGTGAGTCTGCACTTTGGGTCCTATTTCTGCCTGCACACAGCGACACCTGACAGAAGATCGCGACCAGAACATGGACCCTGCGACTCTTCAGCCTTTGAGTTTAACGCTGAGATGGAGCGGATGATTAAGCTTCTTGACGGCATTGCCCAGTCCAAGGATTTAAGGACCATGGCGGTTGGGCTAAGCGCAGTAGACGCTGTCATTCGGAGCAACCCTCGGCTAACTCAGCTTTCTACAGACACTGTGCTGGGCAACTCCATAGCTGCCTGGAGGGAGCAAGTCCGGGCTGGCGAGCTTGCTCTCTCTATTTCCACCTCCACTTCTTTACCGCTGACCCAGGACAACACACACTCTCCACCTGCCTCAACGCTGCCACGGACTTCCTCTCCTTCCTCACGCCAGCCGGGACCTTGTTCGCCTGTCCTTTCGCCTGCCTTTTCCCTGGCGGCTATGTGGTCAGAGGATGAGGAGGTCGTCTCCATTTCTCCACCGGTTCCCTCTTCCAGAAGGAAACATCGCCACCGCCACTCCTCTCCCCAGTCATCTGTTCTGCAACCTGGTCCTGCTGGAGGGTCCGAGGGGCCCGTCCAGCCTTCTGCCTCCACTGGAGGGTCCGAGGGGCCCGTCCAGCCTTCTGTTCCCGCTGGGGGTTCTGGAGAACCGCACCAGCCTTTGTTCGCCTCCGCTGGAGGGTCCGAGGGGTCCGAGGGGTCCGTCCAGCAACCTGTCTCCGCTGCAGCGCCACCACCTGCGGCTCCCACGCCGTCGCCTGCAGCGCCACCCTCCTCGTCTGGTCCAGCCTCCTTTGGTTTCTTTGAGTTCTGTCTTATGGTTTATGTCTCTGTGTTCTCTAGTTGCTCTGTCTCCCCTGTCAGCTGTATCCCCTTGTCAAGTTCACGTCTGTGTTATGTTTCCTGTTTTACTTTGAAAGTCTGTCTCATGTAAGTGCATCTGGTTTTGCTTCCCCTGTCTCGTTAGGCCTGATTTGCCCCAGCTGTGTTTCCCTCCTGTTATTCATTCCCTGATTGCTCCCTCTGTGTATTTAAGCCCTGTGTTTCTGTGTCTGTGTCGTGATCTACTCTCATTTATGCTGTGTGGTCTGTCTGCTCATGTAAGTTTATTTGGATTTTTGTTACGTTTTGCCCTCCAGCAATAAAAGCTGAGTTTTGAAATACAGTTTTGCCTGCCGTGAGTCTGCACTTTGGGTCCTATTCCTGCCTGCACACAGAGACACCTGCCACCTGAACAGTCTCATCAGTTTGGTTGATAAAATGAAGCCATTGTTTTGCCCATTTGACACTTTAGCAACTTCACTGTTCAAAAAGGTCTCACACACCATTTACTCTTAAGGTAATGAATAATCCTTAAATGTGTCCCTCCATATTTTAAACAGGCTGTTATTCACCCCCTTCTAGCCCCATGTTGACCCCTCCCTCCTTGAGAATTTTTTTTCCTTGTACTCTTTGTCATATATTATGTTCATTAAACACTTCAAATGATTTCTAAAGCTCCTCCAGGAATATCATCAGCAAACATCACCAACTGCTCACATCCTACACTCAAACAAAATGAAACGTTGACTTTAATTACAATTATTTTGTCAACAGGTTCCACGAAATTACATTATGTTAGTTTAAAGCAAAAACCTTTAGGTCATCTAATTTTTAAAAAACTCCTTAGGATTAACAGGAGATATTTAAGACTACCTAAATCAAGTTGTGTTGTATGAACATAAATGATGTATTTACAGGTGAGATAGTTTAGATTAATTTTTAAGCACATTTCTTATTTGTGGTAGTAAAATGTGAAATTTAAGTTAGATTAATTCAAATATTATATTTTCAGCCACCTTGTGCTTTACTAATTAGTTTCACATAAATCTATTTTGTCAGCAGGTTCCACACAAATGAATTAAGTACATCCAACTTATTTGGAAAAAAAAGAAACAGCAGCTTGGCGCCAAAAACAACGTTTTTAAGTTAAATTTGAAGTCTTGCGCATGAGCAGGCCCAAGCCCTGAAACCCTGTTGTTCTTTGCAGTTTTATTGCAACTGTTTTTGCATTACTGCCACATTGTGGATATACGAAGTATATCGATCCTAATTAACTTAAATGTTATGCCATCAAGTAACACATTAGTATTCTGTACACACAATAATAGACACAATTACGTAGACTTAATTAGAAAAACATATTTTAACTTACCAAAAACATATATTTTAAGTAAAATGAAAATAATTAATATACACTGAACAATCCACCTCATTCATTCTTTTGAGTGTACCATCATGTCTCCAGCCTTTTCGCTGGCCTTCTATAAAGAAAACAAAAAGGAGATAGAATATAAGACTCTGAAAGGTCTTATACCAGTGGTTCCCAGACTTTTTTTGCTGGCCCCCCCTTTGTTTTACAAGAAAAATGTTCGCGCCCCCCCGCGCGTGCACACGCACTAACACATCCTCCAACCACACACGCCCATATTTTGCTCCATTGCGGTTTATTTCACACCTCAAACATTTAGTAAATAATTAAGCAAATACAAGTAACCTGCAATAAATTACAGGTAGTAATAAAATAAACTACTAACTCTTTTACGCTGTGTCCACACCTACACGGGTATTTTTTATTTTTTTATTTTTTTGCCTGTCCCGTTTGGCTCTTTTGCATCAGAATTGTTGTCTAAAGGCAAAGAAAGATGCCCAACGGATTTACTTTACCAAACTGACCATCCCAGCCTTGCCGTAATGGTCCATTTGATTCACCTTTTATTGTTTATTTTATTTTCACTTACTGAATACGGGACAGACTTGACTGGGGGAAAGAAGGGGAGAAAGAAAGAGGGAAAGAGAAACAGCTGAGAAGAGGGACGGGGGAGAAGGGCAAAAGACAAAAACCAACAGAACGGGCAGAGAAAAAAATGCATATATCAATCACCTGGATCACCTGCTGAGAAAGAAAAAAGAAAACAAGCAGAAGAGAACAAGAGTAATAGAATAAACAACATCACAATGATATATGGGAATATGACAGTAAATACTAAATGTTAAACATTATTGTGCAGCACATAAGATCAACAGAACACAGTGTGCTTTGAGGTAGGAGCCAAAAAGGGTGTAGTTTGTGGGTGTGATCACCCGTGTGTACACCTGTGAGCATGGACGCGCTTGTTTTTTGTTTTTTAAAAGGTTCCTTCATGTAATGATCTGCTAGAGGGTGTGGGGGGGCCACAGCCCCGTCCTCCAGGGCGTGAAGCAGGTATGGAGGAGATCAAAACTCCAGACATCCGGTGTCATGGCGGATTGAGTGGACGCGTTTGGTGGTAGCTCCCTATCAGGAATTTAAAACACCGAAAACTCGTCAACAGACAATTCAATTGAGCAAAACGAATATAATTGGTGAGGAATAAGGCAAAAGGAGGCCAAAATGCCAAGGGGACATGATAAAGCCGCAAAAATAAATACCAATAACGCAACAGGACAAGACTGCACGAGCCCCGATGGCATAATTAGAGATTCGGCTGGCGAATTACTAAAAGCCATCGAATCATTGAAATCAGAAATGAAACAAGATAATGAAAGGCTGAGAGAAGGCATTAACACGCTACAGCGGGAATTGGGCGGTAAGCTCGACAAGATAAAGGAGGACATAAAAACTCTGTCGAAGAGAGTGGGGGAAGCCGAGGATCGAGTGGGAAATATAGAAGATGTGACAATGGAGTTAATTGAAGCGCTCCTCCAAAGCTTGAAAACACAGAAATTTATTCAGAACAAGCTGGTGGACCTGGAGTCAAGATCCCGCAGAAATAATATACGCCTGGTTGGAGTGGAGGAAGGCTCCGAGGGGAGATCTGTCCAAGACTTTGTCTCGGAGCTGCTACAGCACGAGATACCTATACCGGCCGGGCTAGAACTTAAGATCCAGCGGGCCCATCGTATCTCTGTACAGAAACCGCGCCCTGGAGAATTCCCACGTCCGATTCTTATTAATTTCCAGGAATTCACAACGAAAGAACTCATACTTCGAGAAGTTTGGAAAAAGAAGCAAATCCAGGTGAATGGCAAGACGATCTACTTTGATCATGACTATGCATCAGATATTGTTCAAAAGCGCAAACAATACAGAGAAGTTAAGCGGATACTAAAGGAAGCGGGAGTGCGCTTCCAAACTCCCTACACGAGCATTCGGATCCACTGGCAGGACGGAGTCAGAAACTACGGTAACGTACGAGAGGCGGCTATGGAGATGCAGAGGAGGGGATACGATGTCCAGATCCCGGCGGCATCTGAGGAGGACGATGCGCTAAGCAGAAGGTGTCGAGAGTGGAAACGGGCCTCAATCTCCCATCGAGAGCAAATTTCTTCCCCGAGGCAGAGAGTTAAAAAAAAATTGGAGGAATTTCAGAGAAATGCTGATTAGTTCGGGGGATATCTTCCCCCTGTTACTGATCAGAAAATTATAGGCCTCTTAAATTCAAAGTTCTGGAGGAGCAACACCGGATGGAGGTAAATACGTTGGACTATAATTTGGGAACTACTTCTTCAGTTCTCAAATATTTCATAGGGCCCTCCTTTACGGAGGTTTTTTACCCTAGATCTACCAACGGGGTCATGGTGGGAGACAGTTTCTTCCTACTAATTGGGAGTCGCAAGTTTGTGTTTAATTTTTGTTTAATGTCTAGTAATATTGTTTTATTTTATTTTCTTAAACTAGAGGGGATGATCATTGCACACTGTACGAATCATGAGTGGTGTAGGTAAAATAAAAATTATTTCAATCAACATCAATGGTCTGGGGAATCCAGTTAAAAGGAGTAGATTGCTATCTAAATTGAAACGACACAAGGCACAGATTATATTCATTCAAGAAACTCATATGTCAAAAGAAGAACATGAAAAATTTAAAAAGCTTGGCTATGTAAATTCTTTTTATAGCTCATGTAAGAATAGCAGACGAAGAGGAGTTATAATTTTATTAGCTAACACGGTAAATTTCGAAAAGTTAGAGGAAATCTGTGACAAGGAGGGTAGATATGTTGCTGTCAAAGGGAGGATTAATAATGAAGTGGTGTCCCTGATAAATGTGTATGCCCCTCCAGAGGACAACTCAAAATTCTATCAAAAACTATCTGAAAAAATTATAAGCTTTAGTGAAGGGACCTTGATATGTGGGGGCGACTGGAACTGTATATTAAATCATACTAAAGATACTACAAGCAAAAAAAGACGCAAAGATAATAAATCTAAATCTCTTAACTCATTAATAAAGGAAGCGGATCTCTGTGATGTATGGAGAGAATTACACCCTCTGGAGAAGGATTATACCCATTTCTCAGCAGCCCATAAGGTTCACTCTAGGATAGATTTTTTTTTGATAAATAGAAGTGATAAACATAGAGTCACAGAATGCAATATCGGTATAGCCGACTTGTCGGATCACAACGCCATTCATTTGACCATTCACCTACATAATCAGAAAAAGAAATTATTATGGAAATTGAACATTGGTATTCTCAATAATGAATCTGAGGTAAAAGAGATCAAAAAAGAAATACAAACCTGTATTGCCCACAATAAGGATGATCAGATAGACCCAACAATAATTTGGGATACTGTGAAAGTAGTAACTCGGGGGTATTTGATATCAAGGACCAGCTACCTCAAAAAAATGAAGAAGCTTACACAGTCCAAATTAGAACAACAATTAAGGGATTTGGAAAAAAAAAAGCATACAGATTTGAGTCCTGATTTGGCCGAAAAAATCAAAAACGTAAGAAAACAACTAAGTGATTTGACTATGGAGGAAATAGAAAAGAAACTGAGATTCACAAAACAAACATTCTATGAGTCTGGCTCCAAAGCAACTAAAGTATTGGCTAAACGGTTAAAATTAATGCAAATAACTAATGCAGTCAACAAGATTAGAGATCCAAATACCAAGGAACTACTATATGAACCAACACAGATAAAAAACACCTTTCAAGAATATTATAAAACATTGTATAGTCAACCGGATCAGAAAAATGGACCAGAAATTGTAGAGTTTTTGGATCAGTTAGACCTCCCTTCAATAGGGACAACTCAAAATGAACTATTAACCAAACCAATTACAAAGGAAGAACTGGATAAGGCAATAAGGAGATTGAAGACGAATAAAAGTCCAGGGAGTGATGGGTACCCCAATGAGTGGTATAAGACTTTCAAAGAGGTTTTGGCCCCTATTTTGATAGATTCTTTTAATTGGACAATAAAACACGCTAAAATTCCACCTTCCTGGAAAGAGGCCATCATCTCAGTCTTACCGAAAGAAGGTAAAAACAAGGAAAACTGTGATTCTTATCGCCCAATCTCCATCTTAAATGTTGATTATAAACTATTTACATCTATAATCACAAGACGCCTAGAGCTGTTCCTTCCTGACCTGGTGGATGAAGACCAGACAGGGTTCATTAAGGGGCGACAGACACAAGACAATATACGACGCACATTGCATATAATTAATGAAGTTAATAGAGAAAAAATCCCAACAGCCTTAGTGAGTTTAGATGCTGAAAAGGCTTTTGACAGAGTCTCTTGGATATTTCTTTTTGCTGTTTTGAAGAGAATGGGCTTTGACAGTATCTTCATCAAGTGTATACAATCCCTGTATCATAGGCCAATGGCTAGAGTTAAAATAAATGGGGACTTGACAGACAGCTTTGAGCTCTTTAGAGGAACTAGGCAAGGTTGCTGCTTGAGTCCAGCTCTTTTTGCTTTGTATATTGAGCCTTTGGCTCAGTATATACGGCAAAGTACAGACTTAAAAGGGGTTTTTGTTTCCAAACTTGAACAACGAATAGGTCTTTTTGCAGATGATATAATTATATATCTACAGGATCCTGATACGACCTTTCCTTGGCTGTTTAAAGCATTAAAATATTTTGGTAAAAACGCAGGATATAAACTAAACATCGTAAAGACTCAAGTACTCTGTCTGAATTATTTCCCCAAAGAATTATTACAAAATGAACTTAAACTAAAATGGGATTCAAATAAGATCAAATACTTAGGTGTCTATTTAACTAGTGATACAAGTACTTTATACGAGGCAAACTATGTGAAGTTTAGTAACACAATCCAAAAAGATCTGATTAAATGGGCTCCGCTTGTCAAGGACCTTAGCTCAAGAATAGAGGTAATAAAAATGAATGTGCTTCCCCGGTTATTGTACCTATTCACCTCATTACCAGTCCAAATAACAGATGCACAGTTTGGTAAATGGGATAAATTAGTTAGTAGATTTATTTGGAAAGGGACAAAGCCAAGAATAAGATTTAAAATACTCCAATCAGGAAAAGAAAAAGGAGGACTTGCCCTCCCGAATTTCAAGGAATATTTCTATGCAGCCCAGCTGAGATATACTGTCTACTGGTGTTCATCAGAATATACTTCAAAATGGAAGCATATAGAGTTAAATTATTGCCTATCATGTCATCCACAAGCAAGATTGGGAGAAGAAACTACCCAGCCCACGAACAAAAATCTCATCACTGAATTTACTATTAAACTCTGGTGGACAATAATGAAGAAATATAGAATTACAGAAGATTGTAAATTGCTGATTTGGCCTGCATACTCTCGAAAATTCCAAAGTGGACAATGGGATAGCACATTTTTAAGATGGGTCAATAAAGGAATTACAGCAATGTGTACATTAATAGATGGGACAACATTTAAATCTTTTGAGAATCTACAGAAACAATTCGGATTGGATAAATCAGATTTATTTAGGTACTTTCAATTAAGACACTTTTACAATACAGAAATTAGAAAGAAGCTCTCGAGAGAAAGAAATCGTATAATAGGAACAATAACAGGTGCATATAAAAATCTTCCATCAGGAATTCTGTCGAAATTATATGATGGCCTACAAAATTCGAATAGGAATGAAACATTATATATTAAACAAAAGTGGGAATCGGAACTACAAATTGAGTTGTCAGAGGATGATTGGCGATCCTTATGTCTCACACAGCATAACTCCACTAGCTCTAGACGATGGAGAGAATATGGCTGGAAAAATGTGATTAGGTTTTTTATTACTCCGTATATCAAAAGCAAGCAGTTGAAAACACCCCAACAATGCTGGAGATTATGTGGAGACTGGAACGCCAATCACTCACATGTGTTTTGGAAGTGTAAATATATTAAATCATATTGGGAAAGAATCGCGGCAACAATGACGAAGGTGCTGGGGTATGAAGTACTGTGTGAGGCACGAGTAATGTATTTTGGAATATGGGAAAATGTAAAAAAGGAGGACTGGTATTTGTTTAAGATTATGTTGTTGTCAAGCAAAAAGGTGATAACAAAGAACTGGCTGAAAAGCGATCCTTTAAAACTGGAAGACTGGATGGACGTAATCGAGGACATATATACAATGGAAAAAATGACTTACACTCTGAGACTGAAATCTGACAAACACCGAAAACAGTGGACAAAATGGATAATTTATAAGTCTCAGTCAGCCTTATAGGGCGGGACCTCTCGTGGTTTTTTTTTTTTTTTTTTTTTTTTTTTTTTTTTTATGTGTTTGTTGTTGTGTTATTATTATTATTGTCTTGTCCGTATGTAATACAAAGGAAAAAGTACAAAATAAAGAGTTAAAAAAAAACAAAAACTCCAGACATCCAGAGGCCCCCAGAACACAAGAGACCAAGGAAGACCAACAGAGGGGCAGCCGCGCCACTGTCCCAGAAAGAGCTGAGGAGAGTCCCAGATGAGGGCTCACTCAGCAGCCGCGGAACAGAAGCCAGGGGGAGTTGCAGTGACGCGCCCGTGAGCTCCGCCGGCAGCCAGCCGTGCCTGAGTGACCGAGCCCCAGGCCGAGAGGCCGGGGGCACCCCACCTCCGAAGTGGCCCGAGCGAGCCCCAGGCTCCAGGCCCCGATAAGCGGCCGCCAAGGAGTGAGCCGGTGTGTACCTGGACGCCCATCCCCGGACACAAAGAACCACCAACGCACCGACACCTGAGGGAGTCCGCCACCGGCAGGGGAAGTGGTGGTAGGGGGAGATAGACCTCCAAACCTTGGAGGGCCTAAGATGTCCCCAGAGAGGTGGTGCCTGACACCCAACCTGACATATAGACACAGACATACAGGCACACACATATACAAACATCCATTCCCACCCTCATGCTCTCATATGCACTTACTCCACACTCAACCAACGTGGAGACAGACATAAAGAGACGCTGTACACACGATCACACTCCCCAAGCGTACTCTACAAACCGGGTCTAGGTACCCTTGCCCCTGGAGGGGGGAACTGCACCCAGACCCAGGTGGTGTTACCCTTTTCCCTGCGGTGGGGGGAGGCAGACCGCCCCGACTCCGCAGCAGCAGGGAGGCCCCACACTCCAGACCGCAGTCGGACGGCCAACTCCTCCTCCTAGCCCCCCCGCTCCAGCAGGGTCGCAGAGAATGGGGGTGAGAGAAGACTCCAAACCTCCCTCCACCCGCTCATTGTAGTGTTGATGCATGTGTGTTCTAAGGTGCATTTAAAACCCAGGAGGGCTTGGAGCTACCTGCCAGAGAGCAGCAGGTAAGCGCATGGTCCCTCCTGCTAGCCCTCAATGTCTACGTGTATTTAAAATTGAGAGGTGGGCAACGACGCCAGGGGTGGGGTGTACACCCTGATGGTACTTTGGATTCCGTGTATCGTGCCCACCCCCAAGATCCTATATGTATGTGTAATGAGAGTGTGAGTAATGTGAATGTCTAAGTTGTGGGATAAAATTGAGGCAGAGGCAGCCAGAAGGGGACAGAGGGGGGGGGGGGGGTAGCCTCCTCTGCACCCTGGTGACATACCCCTACTCCAAGGTCCTGCATGTGTTGTGGTGGAGCGGGAAGAGGGAGGCAGGTGGAGATGGGGAGGGAAGGAAGGGAGGGGCAAGTGACCCCTCCCTGGGGCCAGCTCCCCCGCTGACCCCAGTAGGCACCCCCATACTCCGCGACCCGCCAGGGAAAGGGGGCCCAGGCCCATCCAGACCGGGGCCCAGCGCAGCAGCGCCTCCCGGCCCCACAGAGCCCGGGACAGTCCACCCAACCCCACCACAGAGAAAACTGCACCCACCCCACCATCCACTCATCTTCCAGACTACATAAGACAATAGACGCCCAGGCTGAGATCTCCCTCCACCTCTCCTGTATCTCCCCCTCCTGCAGAGAGAGTTCCTGAAGAGCGGAAAGCTCCTGCAAGATGTGACAATCTACCCCACCAGTTGAAGAGCCCCCCAGGTGGCTCGATGCACCGGCGGCACCCTGCTCCAGGGCTGGGCCCCCATGCACCCACCCGCCCACAACCCCGGCAACACACTAACCAGGACCCAAGCCCCAACCCACCCAGGGGCAGCCAGGCTACCAGGTCAGTAACCCACGTCCGTCAGCACAGACCCTCCCCTAGCCCCGCTGCACGCAGCCGCGAGGAAACAGTCACCTGAGAGCCAACAGAGCCCCCCAAGGAAGATGCCTCCGGGGAACCCCCCGACGCCCTAAGCCTGTCCCTACCCCCACACCAATCACAACAGTGAAGGCGGGACCAAACTATGACCCCCCACCCCCACTAGGTGATGGAGCTGATCAAAGGAGCCCAGAGCAATTGATCTGATGTGGTGGCAGAGGCTGTATCAAGACTAATGTAATCTAATAGATAATTTCTATATTGGTTAGAATTAAGATTATTTTTATTTTTCCAGTTCATGAGGACTGTTTTCTTGGCTATGCATAGGGCAGTGAAAACCATATGGGCGATATTCTTTTCTGAAGTGACATTATCTAAGCTGCCCAACAAACACACTAAGGGGGAAGTTGGAATGTTACATTTCAGACACTTCGATAAGTCTTCACATATCTCGCGCCAAAACTTCTGAACTGGTGGACAGAACCAAAGAGCGTGGATATAATTGTCCGGTGAATTGGTTTGACAGTGTGAGCAGTTGTTGGTAGACGTAAAGCCCATCTTGAACATCCGATGACCTGTATAGTGCACTCTATGTAGTATTTTGTATTGAATTAATTGAAGACTGGGATTTCTAATTAGATGAAAGGTTTTTAAGCAAATCTGAGACCAGAAGTTTAGGTCTAAGTTAACTGATAAATCCGCTTCCCATTTTGCAATAGGAAGTGATATTGATTCATCTGTTTTAGAAAGCATTCTGTATATTTTGGATAGTAATTTGGGGGTTTTAAGAGTAAGAAATTGAACCACACTTGCTGGTGTTTGTAGTTCAACTTGACCCGGTTTAAATTTCTTTTTTACTATGGATTTAATTTGTTGATATTCTAAAAATCTTTTCTTGTTGATCCCATATTGTGTAACTAGTCCGTCAAATGAAATAAATTCTGTTCCTTCTAGTATATGTTCTAAATATTTGATTCCTTTACCACTCCAATCTGAAAAGTTTATCATATTATTGTTTTGTAATATGTCAGGGTTGTTCCAGATAGGTGTACGTTTGCATGGGATTAATGAAGACACCGTCAATTTTAGAAACTCCCACCATGCTGTCAGAGAAGAGCTGATGTTGATGCTTTTAAAGCATTCATGTCGTTGGATGTTTGAGCTGATAAATGGTAGATCTGAAATCTCTAGATTATTGTGCTTGTTCTACATCTGGCCAAGGTTCATCTAAGAGGGTATGTTTTAGCCATCCTGAGATAAACTGAAGCCTGTTGGCTAAGAAGTAGTGCTGAAAGTTAGGCAGTTCTAGTCCTCCTTTATCCTTGGTCATTTGTAGTGTTTTTAAGCTTATACGTGGGGGTTTATTTTTCGAAAGGAATTTGGACATACATGAATCTAGA
Organism: Aulonocara sp. 'chitande type north' Nkhata Bay; assembly: GCF_057382095.1. Lineage (NCBI taxonomy): Eukaryota > Metazoa > Chordata > Actinopteri > Cichliformes > Cichlidae > Aulonocara > Aulonocara sp. 'chitande type north' Nkhata Bay. The sequence goes on along the minus strand of NC_141352.1, from coordinate 314,356 downwards.
GATCTGAACCAATCTTGTGGCGGTTTAGTTGGGATCATTGAGAATAAATAATTAATTTTTGGTAAGACCATCATTTTTATAGCGGCAACCCTTCCCATGAGTGATATGGGTAGACATTTCCATCTAGCCAGATCATCTTCTACCTTCTTTAAAAGTGGGATATGGTTTAATTTAGTTAGATCTGCAAGCTTGGGAGAAACATTAATACCTAAATATTTTATATTTCCCGATTGCAGTGGTGTAGAAGAGGAATTATGGAGGGAGCAATTAATCGGTAGGACTGTAGATTTTGACCAGTTAATTGAGTAATCTGATATTCTTGCAAAAGAGTTTATCAATTCAATCACCCCAGAGATATTGGTTTGTGAATTTTGGAGAAAGAGTAACACATCATCCGCATAAAGGCTGATTTTATGTTCCACGTTCTTGCATTTTATGCCCTTAATTACTGAATTCTGTCTAATTGCTGCTGCTAGTGGTTCAATAAAAATTGCAAACAGTGAAGGGGAGAGTGGGCATCCCTGCCTGGTGCCCCTCAAGAGACAGAAGCTGGAGGATGTCTGGTCATTTGTTCTGACACAAGCTGTTGGGGAATTATATAATATTTTTAACCAGTTTATGAAAGAGGATCCAAAACCAAATTTGTGTAAAGTTGCAAATAGAAATTTCCAGTTAACTCTGTCAAATGCTTTTTCTGCGTCTAAAGAGAATATTGTAGTTTCTAGGTTTTTACTGTATGAGTAGTCTATCAAATTAAGTAATCTACGTGTATTTGTTGATGAGTGCCTACCTTTTATGAAACCAGTTTGGTCAGGATGAATTAAGAGGGGGGTTATTTTCTCCAGTCTCTTTGAGAGAGCTTTGCAGATTATTTTAAGGTCTACATTTATAAGGGATATTGGACGATAGCTTGAGGGATATACAGGGTCTTTGCCTGGTTTTAGCAGCAGATTAATGTTTGCAGAATTCATATTTGATGGAAGTCTGCCCTTTTCTTTAATTTCCAACAACGTTCTGTAGAAAACTGGTGCTAGAATCGACCAGAATTCTTTGTAGAATTCTGCAGGAAAGCCGTCTGGACCTGGAGCCTTATTATTGGGCATACTTATCAGGGCTTCCTGGAGTTCACCTGGTGTCAGTGGTGAATCCAGTGCCATTGCTTGAGTGTCCAATAATTTTGGAAGAGTTATGTTGTCCAAAAACTGATCAATTTCTTTTTTAGATGGGTTTATTTGTGGTGAATACAACGTTTTATAGAAATCCCTGAAAATGTTGTTTATTTGTATCGGATCATATATTGTGTTCCCAGATGAATCTTGAACAGCACATATAGTTGTTTTTTCTTTATTTATTTTTAGCTGGTTTGCTAGAAATTGACCGGATTTATTACCATGTTCATAATTTTGTAGGCGTAGTCTTTGTACTAAGAATTTTGTTTTTTTTATCAATTATCTCATGTAATTCTAGTTTTGTTTTACGTATTTTGTTCAATGTTTCCTGATCTTGGTGGGACGCGTAGGCTTCTTCTAGTGATTTGATGTTTTTTTCTAATTCCTGAATATTTTTGTTTTCTTTTTTCTTTTTATGTGATGAGAAAGAAATTATTTTACCTCTCATCACAGCTTTCCCTGCTTCCCATAGAACAGAAGCTGATGTTTCGGGAGTGTCATTATAGTCTAAATATGAAGTCCACTCTTTTTTAAAATATTTAATAAAGTCTTCATCTTTAAGTAGTGATATATTAAATCTCCAGTTTTTTCTTGGCGTAGTATTATTCTTGTGCATTAGTGTTAAAGATACAGGACCATGATCGCTGACAGCTATAGGGTGAATCTCAGTGTCTGAAATGTCGTTCA